>NC_045426.1:190613312-190959145 GCF_902635505.1 Sarcophilus harrisii
CCCTTCACCAACCAGGTTACCATCCACTGAACCCTCTTCAACTTATCAATGACTGTCTCAAAATGTGATACCCAGAATGCAACATGATATTCCATATGTACTTAGATCAAGGGTAGAATATAGTAGGATTATAATTTCCCAAATCATAAATATTATGCCTCTCTTAATGCAGCCTAAATTCAAAATAGCTTTTTTTGGCTATCATATCTTTCTGTTGAAAGCCTACTAACATCTCAAAATCTTTTTTGTCCAGACAAAGTAGTATTTGGTTCTGTTTCCCTGATCTTGTACTTCTGCATTTAATTTTTTAATATAATTTAATTTTTTTAATAAAAATAATTTTAATTTCAAATCTCACCTCTGATGCTGGCTACCTATGTGACCATGGTTGCACATCTCTTCCTTGAGTCTCAGTAAAGTATTCAAGGACTAGATGGCATCTGAAATCCCTTCTTGTTCTAGATCAATGATCCTCTATGACTATATTTTTCTCTATCAAATTTCATCTTATTAGAGTTGGCCCAAAGTTCTCTTCTTTTGAAGTCTTTTTGGATCATAATCTAATCTTTAGTGTGTGAGCTACTCTATTCAGCTCTGTCTGACAAATAGGCCTACCATATTTTCTTCCAGGTCATTAATTAAAATACAGAAAAGAATGACACAAAGGACAGCTCCTCAGTAAACTCCATCACACCATATTCTTGCAAGCTGACATTGAACAAAATTAATTTACTTCAGGGATCCAGTCATTCACATAGCCCTGAATCCACTGATCATCTAACTTCCACTTTCCCCCCTTATGTGCAAACATGAGACATTTTATATGATGTTTAAATGGAATCTAGTTCTTTTACATCTATGGTGTTCTTCTAATCTGTCAGTCTCATTAACATGTTGTATCAAAAAAAAAAAGAAATGAAAGGTTGATTCAGCATGATCTGTTCTTTTTTATATAATTAATTTTTATTTTTTATTGGTAATTTAACAAATATTTCAACATTCATCAATAAGAACAAGATAGGATAAGAAACTATGAACTTCTAAGTTTGTCTACATAAATTAAATTTAACAAGATAGTTACAAAACTGCTTCATTTATTTATTGACTTCTGCACTTTTTTCATCTGAATTTTTAATGTGTTTTATTGATATTTTATCTTTTCTCCATCTATCAACTACCCATTTACCTACTACTCATACCCCCAGGATAACATCTTATTAATAAATATGTGTCTTCTAATAAAAACAAATCACCACATTGGCCTTTTCTGAGAATGTATATCTCATTGTGCTTCTCTATTCCATTGCCTCTCTGTCAAGAAAAGAATATAGATTTTGTCATTGGTCTTTTCAAATCATTATTGCATACTGCTTTTACCAGAATTCTGAAGTCTTTTAAATGGTTTTACTTTACTTTATAGTTGTGATTATTGAATAATTGTTCTCTTAGTTCTTGTCATTTCATCCTGCATTGATTCATGCATTTCTTCCTATATTTCTCTGATTCTATCATATTTATCATATTTTATAATAAAATAATGTTCCATTACAATCAGACCACAAATTGTTTAGCCATCACCTAAATGATAGACACTTCTTTTTGTTTCTAGTTCTTTGTTATTATAAAAAGGGCTGCTGTAAATACGGGTCATGACCTGCTGTTGATAAAATCAGACTCTTAATGGCCTTACTGCTTCTGATTTCTAGATGTTCATAAACCATATACTGGTAATTATAATCTGCCATTCTACTAGTAGAATCCCATATCCATAACCAGCACTATGCTGGAATGTTATTGTTCCAGGCACTTTGACCCCCCCCTTCTCTTTCTGCCTCCCATCCTTCCCCAAAGTGCTGCACAGTGACTCAAGATGACCATCAGTCAGTAAGTAGAAATAATCAGTATGCTAGTCCTGAGATTTAGGCAACCAGTATAGAAAGACCATTATTATCAAAGCAAATTAATCGGCAGTTCTTATTAAAACCTCTCTCTTTAGCTCCCACAAATACTTTTTAGTATCCATGTTACTCTATAGGCACTTATTTCTGATCCAATAGTGCCTTTTGATGTTTTTTCACCTGATTTTATCTGTATAAATATGCTGAAGTAGGAAGCAACAGGGTCATATTGTCAATTTAATTCAATTTAGCAGACAACTAGTGCCTAAGATGCAAGAGGAATTGTATTGTATTATTCAAATAAACAAGAACCAAAAAGTATCAAAAATAAGTTTGCATTCTCTTCTCCCTCCTTCCCCCAAAAAAGACTTTATATTCTCTTGGAGAATACTTAACTTAAGCAGTTAAGTAAATGCAAGATATTTTGACAAGAAAAATAAATAAGCATTTCTTTAGCACCTACTACATGCCAGGCAATGTATCTAATAAGTATCTCATTTTATCCTCACAACAACACTGTGAGGTAGGTACTGTCATTGTCCCCATTTTATAAGTGGAGAAACTGAGACAGGCAGAGATTAAGTAACTGGCCCAGGTCACCTCAGTCTTCTTGACTCCAGCCCTAGGACTCTACTCTATCACTTAGCTAGAGAGGTTAAAAAAACTAGGGACTCAGAAAAAATTTTGAACTGAATGAAGTCTCAGCTAATTCTTGAAATAAGTTAAGGAGTCTAAGAAGCCAAAGTGGGAAAGGATAAAGACTTGGAAACAGTTTGAATATTGTAGAGATAGGGAAGAGACCCTTGGGAACCTGGATAACTATGATGATGGTGTGATCCCCAATAGACACAAGTAAATTAAGATAAGAGGAAGTTAATTAAGTTGGAGAAAACATGAGGGAAGATACTCTGTTCTGTTTTGAATATATAGGGCTTGAGATGTCTCTGGCACATTTAGATAGAAAGATCCAATAGATGATTAGACATTAATATTCAATCTTAACGTGAGATATTAGGGTTGGACATTTACATTTAGGGTAGTTAGGTACATAGTAGATAGAACACTAGTCAAGAATTCAGAAAGATCCGAATTCAAATCTGACCTCAGCCACGTGTGTGGCTCAGTGTGTGACCCTTAAGTCAAACTCTGTTTGTCTCAATTTCCTCATCTCTAAAATGAGATGGAAAATGAACTGGCAAAACCACAAAAGGAGTCATGAAGAGATGAATATGATTGAAAAGCATCTAAACATTTTTATTTTGGAGTCATCTTAATAAAGATGATAATTGAACACAAGAGAATTGATGGCATCACCAAAAGAATATAGAAGCTCTGGCTTTTTGGGGGGGAGAGGGAGGGCATGTAAATGATGATCCACAAGGGACATTAGGGAATGATGAGACAAGTAAAAGGAGATACAAGAGAGAACATAAGGAAATGGAGGAGAAAGAGAGCATGCAGAAAGAGGGACAGAACAACAATATTGAAAGCTTCAAGAAATCGAGAAGGAATACTGAGAAATGACCATCAAATTTAGCAGTGAAAAAATGTGAGATGTGCAAATTTAGAAACTCTACTGCAAATATTCACATGAACCATGTGTTTGATCTGTGGTAAGAAAAAAAAATCCAGAACCATATTGGTCTAATCAGCAATAGTGGACCACGCTGTAGATTGATCCCAACATAGCGATTTCATTTTGGTTTTCTTTAAGAATGAAGAGGGGACAGAGTCAAGATGGCAGAGAGTAGACAAGACATTGCCTGAGCTCTCCCCAGTTCCCTCATTATCAAGGCTAGATCAAGCCTCTGAATCGAGTTACAGAACCCATAAATATTCAGAGTGTAATAATTTTTCAGCTTAAGATAATTTCAGAAAGGCTTCAGGAAAAGTCTGTCTCAATTGAGCAGGAGGGAACTCAAGCCAGTGCAGGCACAGAAGGTGGCCCAGTTCTGGGAATGGAGTGGGAGGCTCTTAGGCAAAACAAAGCAATGTTGGCCACTCTGTCCTGGTTCAGAAGGCCAGTGGATCAGCAGATCAGCTGTGAGGCTACCAGTGCAACTACAGAAGGCAAAATATGAGCCCCTGAACATAACATAGCATAACAAGCAGGATTTGGCCAGGCTCACCCAGCACAATGGGGAAGCCTGCAGCTCCACTGGCCCCACCACAGTAAGAGAGAAGCCCCTGTCACCCTACAGAGGAAGGTCAAAACAATCTTCCCTGCCTCTAGGAGCAGACTTCAAAAACCTTTAAAAATGAACAAAAAAGCAAAAAGAGTTCTGACAATAGAGAACTACTATGGAGACAGGGAATATCAGAACCCAAACCCAGAAGGGGATAGGAAAGTTAGAATACCTTCAGGTAAAGTCTCAAATGTGTATATGACCCAGTCTCCAGCTCATCTCTTGGAAGAGTTCAAAAAGGATCTTAAAATAGAGATAGAAAAAATGGAGAAAAGAAATGAAAGTTATGCAGGAGAGTTATGATAGTTTGGAGAAAACAGCCAACAGCTTGACTGAAGAAAACAACTCCTTAAAAACAAATTTGGCAAAATAGGAAAAAGAAAATAACTCCTTAAAAATATAATTAGCAAAATGGGTGGGGGAATCTACTGAACAAAACAACTTCATTAAAAATATAATTGGCCAAATGCAAAAGGAGGTTAAAAAAAGCTAACTAAAAAAAGTAATTCACTAAAAATTAGAATTGGGCAAATGGAAATTAATGACGCAATGAAATATCAAGAATCAGTTAAACAAAATCCAAAAAATGAAAAAATTGAAGTATAATAAACGTATTAGAAAAGCAATTAACTTGGAAAATAGATCCAGAAGAAACAATCTAAGAATTATTGGATAACCTGAAAGTCACAATGAAAAAACTCAAGAAGACCTGAGTTCAAATCTGGTCTCAGACACTTAACACTGCCTAGCTGTATGACCCTGCGCAAGTCACTTAACCCCAACTTCAGCAAAAAAAAAAAAAAAAAAAAAAAAAAAAAAGAACCTGGACAACATATTTCAAGAAATCACTAAGGAAAATTTCCCTGTTATTCTAGAACCAGAAAGTAAATTAGTTTTTGAAAGAATCTACTTATTTCCTCCTGAAAGAGACCCCAAAATGAAAACTCCAAGGAATATCATAGCTAAATTCCAGAATTACCATATCAAAGAGAAAATAGTGCAAGCAGAAGGAAGTAATTCAAAAATAGAGCCACAGTCAGGATTATCTAAGACCAAGCAGTTTCCACATTAAGAGATAGAATGATTTAGAATATGATTTTCAGAAGGCAAAGGAGCTTGGATTACAACCAAGAATCAATTACCAAGAAAAATTAAGCATTATTTTTGGGTAAACATAGATATTCAATGAAATAGAGGAATTTCAATCATTTCTGGATGAAAAGACCAGAGCTAAACAGAAAATTTGATCTCCAAATACAAGACTCAAGAGAAGCAAAAAAAAAAAAAAAAAAAAAAAAGGTACATAGAAGAAAAAAAGTGTTTTTAAAGGTTAAAATTTTTATATCTCTAATGGGAAGATAATACTATAACTCTTGAGATGTGCATCTTTGTCAGGGCAGTTAGAAGAGGTATACTTAGACAGTGTATATATGCATTGATTATAATGTGATGCTATAAAAAAAATTTAGGGCTGGAAAAGAGATTATATTGGGAGAAGAAGAAAGGAGAGGTAAAATGGGATAAATTCCCATGAAAAGGCAAAAAAAAAAAAAGGCCTAGTACAGTTGAGGGAAAGAAAAGATGGGATGAACATTGGTTGAACCTTAAATTCATCAGATTTGGCTCAAAAGAGAATAACATACATATTTAGTTTAAGTATATAAATTTATCTCACCCTATAAGGAAGTAGAAGGGGAAAGTGGAAAAGAAAGTGGAAGGCCAAGAGAAAGGAGGGAATAAGTAGAAAGGGGAAAGGGATAAGAAAGGAGGCTGAAAAAAGCAAGGCAGATATGGTCAGAAGCAAAACACTGGTGAGGAGGGAAAGGCTAAAAGGAGATAGAAAAGTATAACTTGGGAAAAACAGATGGTGAGAAATTAGACATCTTAACTGTGAATGTGAATGGGATGAACTCTCCCACAAAGCAGACTGGATTAAAAGCTAGAATCCTCTAATATGTTGTTTACAAGAAACACATTTAAAGCAGTGAGATACAGAGTAAAAACAAAATGCTGGAACAGGATATATTATGCTTCAGCTGAAATAAAATAAAAGCAGGGATAGTAGTTGTGATCTCAGACCAAGCAAAAGCAATTTTGCTTTTAATTGTAATTAAAAGCAATAAGGAAGGAAACAATATCTTGTTAAAAGGTGCAATAGTAATGAATTAATATCAATTTTAAACATATATGCACTAAATACTATAGCATCCAAACTCCTAGAGAAGAAATCAAGTGAGTTGCAAGAAGAAATAGACAGCAAAGCTCTCCTAATGGAAGATCTCAACCTCCCTCTATCAGTGCTAGATAAATGTAACTATAAAATAACCAAAAAAAAAGTTAAGGAGGAAAATAGAATTTTAGAAAAGTTAGGTATGATATAACTTTGGAAAATTTTGAATAGGCATAGAAAGGAATATACCTTTTTCTTAGTGATATGTGGCACATAGACAAAAATTGACCATGTATTAGGACATAAAAACTTAACAATCAAATGCAAAACAATGACAGATATAGCAAGTGCATCCTTTTCAGATCATAATCCAATAAAAATTACATGTAATAAATGACCATCGAAATAGGCCAAAAATTAATTGGAAACTAAATAATCTAATTCTAAAAAATGAGTTGGTGAAAAAACACATCGTGGAAATAATAATCTCATCCAAGAGAATAACAATAATGAGACAACATAACAAAACTTATAGGATGCAGCCAAAGAAGTTCTTAGGGAAATGTTTAAATCTCTGGATTCTTACATGAATAAAATAAAGAAGAAGAAGATCAGTGAACTGGGCAAGCAACTTAAAAAGTTAGAAAAAGAACAAATTTTAAAACCCCAATTAAATATGAAATTAGAAATTTTGAAAATCAAAGGAGAGATTAACAAAATTGGAAGAAAATTATAAACTAATAAAACTGAGTTAGTTTTATGAAAAAAACGCAAAATATAAAAATCTTTGGTTTATTTGATTAAAAAGAGGAAAATGAAATTACCAGTATTAAAAAATGAAAAGGATGAACCAATGAAGAGGAAATTAAAGCAATAATTAGGAGCTATTTTCCCCAATTGTATGCCAATAAATCTGATAAGTGAAATGGATGAATACATACAAAAATATAGATTGCCCAGATAACAGATGAGAACATTACTTTTAAAATTCCATTTTAGAAAAATAAATTGAACAAGCCATTAATGAACTCCCTAAGAAAAAATCTCCAAGTACAGATTGATTGTGAATTCTAACAAACATTTAAAATTTACAAGTAAATTCTACCAGACAATTAGTTCCAATACTATATAAACCTCTTGGAAAAACAGGGGAAGAAGGAGTCCTAACACGTTTCTTTTAGGACACATATGATGCTGATACCTATACCAGGAAGAGTCAAAACAAAAAAGAAACATTATAGATCAATCTCCTTAATATTAATGCAAAATCTTAAATAAAATATTAGTAAAGAGATTGCAACAATTTATTACCAGGATAATACACTATGATCAAGTAAGATTTATACCAGGTATGCAAGGTAGCTACAATATCAGGAAAACTAACAGCATAATTGACCATATCAAAAAGCAAATTATCTCAATCGAAGGAGAAAAATCATTGGACAAAATTCAACACCCATTCCTATTAAAAAAAAAAATTAGAGAGCATAGGAATAAATGGACTTTTCCCTAAAATGATAAGTAGCATCTATCTAAAATCATTAGCAAGCATTATGTGTAATGGGGATAAGCTAGAAGCATTCCCAATAAGATCAGGGATGCTACAAGGTTGCCCGTTATCACCACTATTAGTATTGTACTAGAAATGTGTACTTTAGCAATGAGAAGACAGAGAATTTGAAGGAATTAGAGTAGGTAATGATATAACAAAACTATCACTTTGCAGATGATATGTTGGTATTTTTAGAGAATCTTAGAAAATCAACTAAAAAACTACTACAATTAACAACTTTAGCAAAGTTGCAGGTTATAAAATAAACCCACACAACTCATTGGTATTTCTCTGTTACCAACAAAGCTCAGCAGCAAGAGATAGAAAAATACCACTTAAAGAAACTGTATATAATATAAAATATTTGGGAATCTACCTGCCAGAACAATTGTATTTTTTAATACAGTTACAAAATACTTTTCACAAAAATAAAGTTAGCTTTAAAAAATTGGAAGAATATCAAGTGCTCATGAGCTGATATAATAAAAACGATAATTCTACTAAATGAATCCACTTATTCAGTGCCATTCCAATCAGACTCCTAAGAAATTATAGAGCTAGAAAAAAATAACAAAATTCATTTTAAGGGAATTAATTGAAAAAATGCAAATTAAAGTGGCTTAGCCATAGCAGACCTAAAACTATATTATAAAGTTGCAGTTCATCAAAAATATTTGTTATTGACTAAGAAATAGAGTAGTGAATCAGTGATTTAGGTTAGTACACAAGAGACAATAGTCAATGACTATAGTAATCTGTAATTGTAGTAAATTGTAGCTTCTGGAATAAGAACTCAATATTTGACAAAAATTGCTGGGAAAACTGGAAAATCACTTGGCAGAAACTAGGCATTGATCAATATCTAACACCTTATACCAAGATAAGATTGAAATGAGTTCCAGATTTGGACATAAAAGGTGATACTATAAGCAAATCAGGAGAAAAAGGGATAGTCTATTTCACAGATCTGTGGAGAATGGAGGAATTTATGGCTAAAAAAGAAGTAGATAAAAACATGAAATGCAAAATGGATAATTACATTAAAATTAAAAAGGTTTTGCATAACAAAACCAATGCAGCCAAGAATAGAAGAGAAGCAGAAAGCTGGGGAACAATTTTTAAAGCCAGTGTTTCTGATAAAGGCCTCATTTCTGAAATATTTAGAGAATTGATTCAAATTTATAAGAATACAAATCATTCCTCAACTGATACTCAAAGGATATGAATAGACAATTTTCAGAAGAAATTAAAGCCATTTCTAGTCATATGAAAAAATGCTCTAAATCACTATTGCTTAGAGAAATGCACACTAAGACAACTCTGCAGTACCACTTCACACCTCTCAGATTGGTTAAATTGACAGGAAAAGATAATGATAAATGTTGGAGGAGATATGGGAAAACTGGGTGACTAATGCATTGTTGGTGGAGTTGTGAACTGATCAGACCATTCTGGAGACCAATGTTGAAAACTATCTTTGCATGTATTTGGAAAAATAAAATACTGTTTTTTAAAAATCAAAAAAAAGATAAAAGAATCATACAAAAAAAGAATTAAGAGCAGCTAACCACTCAAATAGAAGCCAGTACAAAATTGAAGAAGCAGTACTTGATTAAAGGGACCAATTTCCAAAGGAGAGATCAAGGGATCAGGAAATAGTTGTTTTGCTAAGCTAGAATACACTAGAACAAAAGAGAAGAGGAGTAAGGGGAACAATGAACAGGTTTTTTTGATGGAGGGAGAAGGAAGAGGAATTTCATAATAGATTACCTTGATTTTTTCTTAAAGGAAATTGGGTTCTCTTTTAAGAGGGAAAGGAAAAGAACATGAAGAGAAAAGAAAGCCATCTTTTGGGAGAAGAGGCAATCACTTGAAATTTTTACCTTAGTAAAAAATAAATATGTATATATGTAAGTGTGTATACACATAGATAATATATAAATGTAAAGACTGACTTTAGCAGAAACATCTAAGGGACTAAATCATTATCTAAAAATCATCACATACATTTCATTGAATTTTGCTGAACAGAAAACCATAACCATGAGTTATATTTCTGCTAAAGTAATAGAACTCCACATGTATAGCTTGAAGGGACCTTAGGAGATAACTAGTCCAATTTTCTAGTTCTAAAAAGGCTTGCCAAAGATCACAAAGGCAGTAATCATCAGAGAAAGGATTTGAACTCAAGTCATCTAACTCAAAAAACAGGCCCCTGGATTACATCCCTCTCCCAGAAAAACCATGGATACAAATATTCCCACTTTAAAATACGTTATTTTAGCCTTTTTAAAAAAAATATGTATTTTAGAAATTTTTTTTGTTTTAATACAACATGAACTGATAGTAAATGACTTCTGTTTGCTACAGAGAAAATAAGTCTTCAGCCATAGACAAAATTTTATAGTTTAAAAAAAGGTGAACATTCTTTATTGTTCTATTTTTACTTCAGAATCTCAATAATTAACAAATGCTTTTTTGTCTTTTCCAGAAAATGATTTATTAATACTCCAGGTAAAATCACAGAATGTTATAACTCACTAAATGACTAACCAACTGGATTAATTGTGATTAACCCCAGAAATCAGCTAAATCATAGTTCATAGACCTAGAATTGGAAGGGACCTCTGAGGACACTTAGCTCAGTTCTCCTCATTTTCCAAATGTGGAAATTAAGGCCCAGAGAAATAATTTTAGAGATGAGGAAATTGGGACCTAAGAAAGTTACACATTTACCTAAGATCAAAGTAATAAATAAATAAAAAATAAAAGAGGCATCATTTGAACCCAGATCTTCTTCCTCCAAAGTCAGACTTCCTCCCCAAATGCATGGTGGAAAGAGCACTAGGAGTCAAGAGATGAAACAGGGTTGAATGCCACCTCCAGCTCATACTAGGGTGTGATCATAAGCATAGCCCTTAATTGTTTTTGAGGCCCAGTTTCCCTTTCTGTAAAGTCTGCTGTGAGAACAAATTAAATAATATAAAGCACTTTGTAAACCTTAAACACTAAAGTAATATTAATAATGAGTGAAGATGTAATTTCTAAACATGTTGAGAATGTCCTAAACAATTTAAGAAAGAATTTTGATAAAGTCACAGTTGGAGTTTTTTACTCTACATAATTTAGCTTTTATATTATTGTTTTGGCATATTCTTTTAAAAACTACTCTACACTTTGTAAAATATAGTAAGAACATTTTAAGTAACAAAATGTGATTTGCCTACAATAGCACTTTTTCACCCTAAAATAGAATTTTTTAAATTATTTATTATTAGCTAGTTGTTTTGGTAAAGTTTTGGTAAATCAGTCTAAGAAAACCTACGTGACAACCCCCACAGATGATTCAGTATCC
Organism: Sarcophilus harrisii; assembly: GCF_902635505.1. Taxonomy (NCBI): domain Eukaryota; kingdom Metazoa; phylum Chordata; class Mammalia; order Dasyuromorphia; family Dasyuridae; genus Sarcophilus; species Sarcophilus harrisii. The sequence goes on from NC_045426.1 coordinate 190,624,474, forward strand.
TCTTCTTTCCGTGCCTCCCTCATGCACCTTTTCCCATTTTAACATGTTATTCTGGTCCTCCTTACAAAGTTATATCACTTTTATTCCTTAAAAATCTCATCCAAGCATAACATCCTTTCCATAGTGCCTTTCCAAAATAATCTTATGTGACGCTCATTACTTTAAAATATTCTTTTACCATATTTTTATCACTCATAATTCTCTGATGAGTATTTTTTACATTGATTTCTGGTTCTATATTGACACTCAGATAATTACTTATTTCTGTGCCTCAACTTCCTTATCTTTAAAATAAGGATAATATTACATCCCTCCTAGAGTTTCAGTACAAGTCTAATACAAACCAGCTCTCATTTATTTCTATTATAAATTATTTATAGTTGTTTACTTCTATAATAATCAGTTATTGTTAATATTTGTTGAGTTATGTGTACAAGAGTTAAGGTGAAGAAACAGCTTAAGGAGAGAAAAATGTCTAACCACTGAGTTTATAAGCAGCTTGAAGACCAGAAATGAGTTCATCTCTTCTTAACTAACTCCCCACTGTAGTTAGTAAGATGTTCTTCTCAATAACTATTATTTAAAGACTATATTTAATCAGGTTCTTCAAACTGAAATGACAACAGACTTTTTCAACAGAATAAAACTTTTAACATCTATTTTTATTGTTTTTAATTTTTAAAAAATTCAATACTTTTCTTACCCTTAGATTTGATGCACTTAAAAATGAGCTCCGTGAACAAGTTCAGAACCAACAGAAGTGGACAGAAAATCAGCTTATGAAATCTGAAAAAGAACAGCTTTTGCATATTAATCAATTTCTCAGCACAATCAAGGAGAAAATGGTAAGCAGTTTTGTGTTAGGCAGATCCTAGAACAAAATTCTAAAAAGCCCAAAATATACAGTGGAGTTATTGGGAAATTGGCACAATTGTTTATGGAATCATGAAGCTATTTATCGAATGGATAGGTACTGGCCTGGAGATCCCCTCCCCAGAAGGTAGCTAGAGACTGTGTCTGCAGCCAACTCATGTTGAAAGTGTTTGGTGAGCCTATTTCTGAAACTGTATAAGCCTGTTTCATTGACAGGCCCTGCTCCCTAATTCAGAGCAAGCATAAGTATTCCATGACTGCTTCCTGACCTTTTTGAGTGCTTACTGAGTTAGAACTGAATGTGCCTAAGTGGACACGTATTGGACAAATTAAACTTTCTCTTCTGATGTACATCAAGGAAAGACATACTGTGTGCTTATTAGTTGGGAGAGTGCTGCAGGTAGAACAGCCTAAGCTATCTAAAATATTCAAGTCACTGAAGGTCCAAGGACTGAAGTCTATATACAAGATTGACTGTAGCCAAGCCTGGAAAGAGATCTCAGCAAGATTCAGTCTAACAGCAGATCAACTCAGGATCCAAGATTCTACATCCTACCGCAAAGTAACTCATGCGGTATCTATGTGATACCAGAAAGTTAACTTGGTGCAGACAAATATGAAAAAATAATTTCAAATAGGAGCCCCCTCCCCTCAGGGTCCAAGCAGATCTAACTTAGGCTAGCTAGATGGGCATAGTGACTAAATCACTAGATTTAGAATAAGAAAGACTGACTCTTCTTTCTGTGTGTTCAAATCTGGCCTCATATACTTACTAGCTGTGTGATGCTGGGCAAGTCACTTAACCTTGTTTACCTCAGTTTCTCATCTGTAAAATGAGCTGGAAAAGAAAATGGCAAACTACTCTAGTATCTTTGTCAAGGAAATCCCAAATTGGATCATGAAGAGTCATTTATGACTGAAAATGATTACAAAATAATAGTCTAGTTCCCCTAGGTTGCTTCTTAGGGTTTCATTCTTCACCAGACTCAGTTGCTAGCCAGCTGGTCTGAGTTCCAGTTTCTAGTGGCTCTTCTAAACTCGAAGCCCACTCCATTCCATCCCCAATACTCATTCACTTAAGATAAATCAATCATCAATCAATCAATAAAAATGTATTAAGAGATTACTATATGCCCAGTAAGGCAGCTAAGACAGCTAAGTGGTGCAATGGATAAAGTTCTAAGACAGGAAGACTCATCTTCCTGAGTCCAAATCTGGCCTCAGACACTAGCTGTGTGACTTGAACAAATCACTTAACCCTGTTTGCCTCAGTTTCCTTATCTATAAAATGTGTTAGAGGGTGGAAAAAAGGCAATTTCATTATATTTGCCAAGAAAACCCCAAATGGGGCAATTAAGAATTAGATTGAAAACAACTCAATAACAATAACACAAAAAGGAAAAAAAAGAATAACACATAATCATTAGTCAGGGAGTCAAGGACCCAAAAGCCTTCTAAGAAAAAAAGAGAGAGCTCCATTTGACCAGTTAGTTATGCATACTCGGCTCTTGCCTATCAACCAGTCAAAAGACTTTTCTACAGCATTCATTAAATTCACAGGAAATAATAACAGGCTACCATCTCATGCCATGAACTGGTGAGCAGGATCTTTCCATTGTACTCTTCAGAAACAAATGCCCCCAAGCTGCCTTTGTAATTTGGCAGCTGAAAATGGTACCCTCATTGGCCAGTCCCCCCCCCCACATTATACTTGCAGTCCTGAAACCTGAATTTATTCTCAATAAAATGTTAGGTCAAATGTTTTATTCTTAAAATATGTCTAGAGGCCTCCCACTGGAATGAATGGACAAAAATATGCTGAAATGTTTATTGTCTGATATCCTATACAGATTGTATTTGGATGGGAGAAAGGCAGAAAGGTTGAAGGTAAACTCATCTAAACAAAAAAGTACTTTGGAAAAGATTTGGTTTTATATTCCTTTAGATTAAAATAAATAAATAAATAAAGCAAGCCCTGTGTTCTTTAGGAATTCTCTTCCCTAGACAGTCGTTTGAGAGGTCTCAATGGCTGGGTGATGTTAAATAAGCTAAGAAACTGGAACATGGCTTTTGATATAACAAAGGGAAAAAATATTGAGCTAAGTTGGCACAAACATTTGCCCTGTGTTTGGTGTGCAATACTGAATTTTTATTTGCTTTCTATTGTTTGATTTATTTTTGATTTTTAAACTACAATCATTTCTCTTCTTCTCACAAGCCCCTCTCTTGTAAGGAAAAAAAAAACATTTAGGCAAAACCTATCAACAAAATGATTGTGATTGACATCATATGCAACATTACAAACCGATAGTCCTTACCTGAAGGAAATATATTTCATTATCTGTTCTTCAGGTCCCAAGATTAGTCATTGTAATGAATCTGAGTTCAGCTGCCTTATGTTAAATCACATTACTGTTAGACATTATTGGAGTCATTTTCTCACTGTACTAATTCATTTTTTTTACAGTATAATACATAGACCATGAATTTTTTCAGCCTTTCTCCAATCATTGAACATCTTGTTCTCAATTTTTCTGTAGCAGCGAAATTTTTAAATGGTGATGACAATGAAAAACTTGCATGATCCTTGTTAGCTCTATTCTAACAAGGGTCATTAATCTTAGTATTAATAACCTCAATACTAAATCAAAAGGTTGTCTCAGTGTCACCTAATTGAAGCTGTTCTGTTTTTTTTTCTCTATAATATTGTCCTAACATAGAGAGTCTATGGTATTACTGAGCAACAATATTGCCTAAGAGAATTCAGGAGTCCCTAAATAGTCTTAATCTTCTTTTGTACATACTATGAAACATATGCTATTTTAATTAGCAAGACCCTCATGTCTTACATGGGTGACAGGATTTGGAGTTAGGGAGGACTTTTATAGATCATCTTTGTTCTCATTGTACAAATGAAAAACTAAGACCAGGTAGCAACTAGAAAAACCAGAGATTTGAACTGGAGTCTTGCAATTAAATAAGCAATTTGAACTGGAGTTCTTTATGGGGCAACTAGGAAGTACAATGTAAAGTATACCAAGTCTGGAGTTAGGAAAAGATATCAGTCATTTATTAACTTCATAATTTTAGGCAAGTCATTTAACCCTGTTTGCCTCTATTTGCTCATCTGTGAAATGATAATAGTATTAGCACTGACCTCCCAGAGTTTTTATGAGGATTAAATGAAATAATAAATATAAATGCTTAGTACTAATAAGCTCTATACAAATGCTATTTATGTTCATTCTATTTTTTTTCTGAACACCCAGCTGCTTCTGTTTCCTTGCAACAAATTACAGAGGAAGAGGAGACTGGGTACTTTCTCCTCCATATAGGCTGAACTTTGAATTATCTAAACTAGTTCTGGATATCCTTTGCAGCTGGGTACAGCAAGCAGTTGAGACTCTAATTACCTGTCTGTGTTTTAGCACCACCTAGAGACAGAAGGCATTAGCAAAGGGGCTTTATAAGACTCTCAGTTGCCTTGTCAATCACTTTAAGAAAAAGTCTGCTTCATTCAGCCTCCAAAACCCAAGTGCATTTGAGAAGAATTGTATCTTCACTATGCTCTTTCAGTATAGATAGTAAACATACACACACATATACATACACACATAGACACCCCAGAAATGAGGAGTTCTCGTATTATCTCTACCTCCCAAGTTGATATAAGGACCAATAAGATAATATTCATAAAGTTTTTTGCAAGCCTTAACATGTTATGTAAATACTAGTGATTATTATTGTTAATAATAATAATAATTTCCAAGGCAAAGGATTTGGTTGAAATTAATGCTTCCAGAAAAAAACTGACTTACAGTGAATAAATTTCACACAGCATCTTTGCTTAAATAGTTTCTTGCAGAATGTTTTGGTTTTTTGTTTGTTTTTGCTGTGTCTTATAATAGGAAGAATCAAAAAACAAATTGGAAAGAAAAGTGCAGGAATTAATAATGAAATCAGAAGAGTTACTAAATCCACAGAGATTGGAAATAGAATTGAACAAAGTAAAGTTTGCAGAAAACAAGTTGTACAAAAGGATGAATCGAATGGAAAAGCAGATATGGGAAGAGCTAAACAAAATCCAAAATGAGTACCAATCAGGTAAGCATTACTTATGCATTAATTGAAAATCTGAGACATGGGCAGCACACCTCATTAAGATGGCTATTCAAACCAATTCTCCCTGTGCAACAAGAAAACTGTTTGGATCTGCACACATACATTGTATCTAGGATATACTAGGACATATTCAACATATATAGGACTGCTTGCCATCTAGGGGAGGGGGTGGAGGGTGGGAGGGAAAAATTCGGAACAGAAGTGAGTGCAAGGGATAATGTTGTAAAAAAATTACCCTGGCATGGATTCTGTCAATAAAAAGTTACTATAATAAAAAAAAATACCATCAAAAAAAAAAAAAGATGGATATTCAAGGCATTTTCTTTATTTGAGTAAAGTGCCTACTCAATTACAAATGCATTATTTTTATAAATCAAACAAATAACCCCTAAAACTTAAATTTTTTAAAAAAATTAACAAATTTTAAAAATCCAAACTTCAACAATGAAATTCAAAACACCAGGTTTTTTTTTAAAGGCATTAATGTGGCCATAGGTTCTCTCAGAATCTCTAAGTCTACCTACCTCAGTAATAGAAATGCTCTCTATTTTCAGCTAACTTTTCTAAAATATGATTTCCTCTCTCCTTATACCTTCAAAAAGAATAAGGCTTCTAGCTCAAAATCAATGAACCTGCAATCCTGTCATACCCCTGGGTATGAGGTTTCTGAATTAACCTCCTATATTCAGAATTGGTCACATTACTAAGACTATACCCTTAAAAGTTGCTCTAAATTTTCCAAGATTATAGAATTATTAAAACTGGAAGGACCTTAAAAAGCATCAAATATTGACTTGTTTGTATATCAGGAAAATAGGACAATTAATCTAATGCCATTTCCTGTTAAACTACAGGTAATGAGTCTGCTTGTGATATGACATTATCAGTCACATCCTTTTTTCTGGGGTGAAGGGAAAGGGCAAAGGGATGGCAGAGACATAAGGGAGAGAAGGAGGAAGGAAAGAAATGAACAAGTAAGTCCAGTGGAATGACAGATTTTTCTACCTAAAAGGTTAATGGTATTGAGTCAAGCTGGGAAAACATCAAAGAGGATTAATTTGAAAGGGTCCTCTAACTTTAGCAAAGGAAGAGCATCAGATTGGTGCTGAGCAGCAGCCATCTGTCTCTAATTTGTGATACTAAATGTATCTCTATCAATCAATCTAAATCCTTTAAAATATAAAAGATTAGTAACTCCTACTTACACATTCCTGTATGAATTCTATCATCTGCTAACTTTAAATTAAATTTTATTGATGAGCTTTTATTTTCTTTATCTCCTACCTCCCTCTTGATGGAGATGGGGGGAAAGGAAAAAGAAAATCCTTGTAACAAATACACATAATCAGGTAAAGATAACCTATGCTGTCTGGCATTGATATCACTTCTTCTGAAGGAGGAAAAATCTTGATGTCAAAATTGTTTCTTTTAGATGTTTCTGGCACAAAGACTGTTGCCTGAACACCTGTGCCCAAACCCAAACAAAGTAACTAGTTTTAAGCCAGGAACAGTGCCCTGGTTTTAAATTAAATATCTTTTATGCCATCTCTTTCATCTGCTTTAACCCCTAGGCTTTCACTTGAATACAGCGAGTTGTTCTACCCACCAGAATGCAATCATGGGTAAAACTTATTATCTGCCTGGGTTTATGCTTCTCTTATAAGGTAGCATTCTTAAAAAAAAAATAAAAAAGGGGGGGGGGATTTGAACCCTACCCCACTGTCGACTGTTAACTTGAGTCCTAGGGCTTGATTTCTGCTTAAGTTCCATCCTAATGGTTACTTAGAAAAGCTTTTATTTTTTTTTCCTCAACAGTATTTTATTTTTCCAATTACATGTAAAGATAGTTCTCAACATTCATTTTTGTAAGATTTTGAGTTCCAAATTTTTCCCCTTCTTCCTCTACTTCCCCCCCCCTCGCCTAAGACAGCAAACAATTTGATATAGGTTATACATGTACAATCATTTTAAACATATTCCATATTAGTCATGATGTGAAAGAAAAATCAGAGCATAAGGGAAAATCCATGAGAAAGAAAAAGCAAACATAAAGGTGAAAACATTATGCTTCGATCCACATTTAGTCTCCATAGTTCTTCCTCTGGACACTGATGGCATTTTCCATCCTAAATCTATTAAAATTGGCTTGGATCACTGTATTACTGAGAAGAGCTATTTCTGTCAGAATTGATCATCACAAAATCTTCTTGTTACTGTGTACAAAATATTCTCCTGGTTCTGCTCACTTCACTCAACATCTGTTAATGTAAATCAAAGAAAAGTTTTTAAACTTAATCTGGCTTCCTCAAATAAGGCCTTCAAATTTGTACTAGAATCGAGAGAAAATTCACAAGATTGTAGAGTTAGAACTAAATAGGATATCAAAAGCCATATAGTCTAGCCTCTTTGTTTTAATGTTAAGGAAAGTGAGATCCATAGAGAGGTGTGGTGTCCAAGCAGAGCCAGAATTTAACCCAGTTCCTCTAACTCCAAATCCAGCACTCTTTCCACTACATTGACACCTTATCTGAACCATATTTGTACTGATTGCTATGCTTGTTGGCCTGAAAATATTGGCAGATGGAAAATCAATGTTTGCAATAGATATTAAAATAGTCAGCTGTTTCCTTTGGTAATATTTGAGTGAACAGAATTGAATTAAATTTTCACACTTTAGTCAGATGTGACTTGGAGCACTGTTAATCTAAAACATCTCCTTGAAACACAAGAAGATGGATTGCCAGACCTTTTTAGACAGATCTTAATTGGAATTTAACATGCTTTGAATGCAGCAGTGATCAATGATAGCAGAATGGCTGATTAGAAGATTTTGTTTAAAAAATATATAGAAAAGAAAATTGTTCTAAGGCATGGTTTAAATTAAATTTAACTGTTTTCATACCAGGATTTCAGTCGATTCGTGAATCTCTTGAATCCCTCCAACAAATACAGACGACAAAGATCCAGTTAGAGAAATATAAATTCCGGAAAGACATAAGCAAGTTGCATCGCAAGATAGTGGAACTTCAAGAAATGTAAATCCTGTCTCCATCATCTTCTTTGTTTTCTCCTATGCATGGAGTTTACTGATTTGCTGAAGAGCTGTAGCCAGGAGCACAATATCTGAATCCTGCTGCTTACATTCTATTTCAATCTACACTTTTAAAAAGCTATAAAAGCCAATAAAGCAAGACAGAAAGAAGTAAATGTTCTTATTCATTTATTTTTTTAAATCCATATACTCACAGATTTTAGAACTGGAAGGAGACCTGGAGGGCATCTAATCCAATCTGCTTATTCTACAGATGAAAAAACTGAGGGCCCAAGAGGGTAAGGGGTTTGCTAAAGGTCACATCTGTAGGAAGTCAGCTGGTTCAGGTTCAAATCCAGTTCCCCCACTTTTAAATCTAACACTCTTTCCACTGTACCATATTGCCTCCAGTCATTAAAGGTTGGCATTTTACTTTTTTTTCCAGGTTTTATTTTTCCAGGAGTAAGAATTTTTTTTTGCCATGAAACCTCAATTTTCCTCTTTGTGGGAATTTACCCAGGAATAATGGATTGTTTTTTGTTTCTGTTCTTCTCTGACCCTAAAATGTACCCTCTCTCCTCCCCAACTCTGCCTTTCTAATACCTCTGTGTCTTTCAAAGACCAGCTCAGTTATCACCTCCTTCGTGCTTCTCTTCACTAGAGAGTGTCTCCACTATCACCTCTGAAAACCTTGTACATCTCTTCATGCACTTTTATATTACACTCTATAGTATAGTTATTCATGTCCAAGCCTCAACATAAGTGGTGCAGTGGATAGAGAGCTAGACCTGGAATTAGGAAGACCTTAAGTTCAAGTCTGATTTTGAATACTGATTGTATGACTTAAGCAAGTCACTAACCATTGTTTGCCTCAGTTTACTCAACTGTAAAATGGGGATAATAATAGCTCCTACCTCATAGGATTATTGTGAGAATCAAATAAATTTGTATTTGTAAAGTGCTTAGCACAGTGCCTGGCAAACAGTAGGCACTAAATAAATGCTTGTTTCCTTCTTTCCTACCTTTACGAAATTTGTAAGCTCCATGAGAGCAACAACCATGCCTTTTTATTTTTTGTATTCTTGACAGTTCCTAACACAGTATATTGTATATACAGTGTTATATAGAGTGTTCAATAAATGTCCACTGGATGAATGTAACTTTTTTATTAAATGGTTTAATGTATAGTTCTCTTATTGGAGAAAGAGTAATTAATTTCCCTAAATCTCCTTATATCTTCCATCTCATAAAAAATTGTTAATGTATGATATAAAATGTTTAGAAACATAATTTTATTTTGACGTAAAAATTCAGGAGTCTTCTTTAGAGTAATTATGTGTTCTCCACGAGAATTGAAATTAATTGGAAAGTAAAATTGTTTACCTGGAAGGAAACAAGGCAAGTAATGAAATGTGCCGAATTTCCTAGTGATTGAACTCATTAAACAGGTTGCTAGGGCCCTCTTCAGGCTTGTATAGGATGCCTTTTTTCATGGGTCCTGAAAACCAAGAAAGAAAATCTCTCTGATATCTTCTCCCTTGACAGAGAATAACATTAGATTGAGTTTTATGTTTCTTATAAAAATAAATTTCTGAGACATTCCCATTTATGCATTTTTCAGTAGTGACTTTTTTATTAATGTAATTTCTGTGTGCCATTAAATTAAATCTGTTATCTATATGAAGAGTCTGGCTATTCATTGCTTTCAGTTTTCTGTTAGAGAACTTAATATTGGAAATCAAATGCACTTTACACAACATAGAGGAAGTATTTTACTTTGACCAATGACAAAACAGATTGTACAATAGCTTACATTAAGGTTTTGTGCCCATCGGAGGCCACATAATGGCATAACTATAACATGACCTCATTTCACTAATGGGTGGCTCAAAAAACAAGACATGGAACTAGTGTAAAAGATGACAATGGATAGCATTTAGTGGGTTTTCAGAGTATCTTTGTGTTTTTGGAGTGGTTTAGGGACTTTGTAACAGTTCAGAGAACAATGTAAGTTTGATCCAAAAGCATTCTCAGAATAAGAAAACTCAGCACTGACTAGGTCATTGTAAAAGAGACTCCTTTGCAATATTCAGTCTGATTTGGGATATACAAGTAGGGAGGCAAGATTTATGGGTCTCTACATAATTGCATAGATGTGGTCTGCCCCTTAGTACTCTATTCCAATGCAAATTTCCTGTAGGGTTTTCTGTCTTTACTTATTTATACAGAGATCCAAAAATATCTCAGTGAAATTGATTATTTTATAAAAGTATAATGTGGTCAGTCTTTCCCTGAAGATGTGACAAAATCAACATCATACCACATTTAAATTATTAGCATTCTAAGCCTAGTTAGGATGCCTTCTCTGCTCCAACTCACTTACCTCACCATCTTCTCTGGACACTATATGACTTGCCACTTAGACCCATTCTCTTTCACTTAAGGGATATGTTACATAACCTTGAAATTTCCTCAAAGGTAACCTGTGACCTATGGATCACAGGTTACCCATATCACTGTAGGCAAGCAGTTCTGGATTGACATAACTCTGGAGGTTTCTCAATAATTAATATTCTCTGTGGCTTTGTGTTTAAATTTGTCTTGTTTCTAGGAGTATTTTGTTCACTTGCATGCAACCAACTCCTAATGAACATAAAATATATTCTAATTTATGAAGAAGAGAAATGGAATTTATATTCATGGTGGTAGCAGTATTTCCCAGGATCCTGTCATGTAGACTGAACTATCTTTTCTACCTCAAACTTTTTCCCCCAAAAAAATAGTGAAACCATCTTTGAAAGCAGCCCAGAACACTAAGGCTTCACTGTTCAAACTTGGTAGTTTAAATTCAAAAGCCAGGATACAGCACAGAGAGCAGTCAGTTCCCCCCACAGGCTTCCTATAAGCAGACCAGATTGGTCAAAGCAGAGATAGGAAGTCTTATCCACCTGGACTGCTGATGTATCCTTGCTAAATATCCTTTCCATGCTAAAGCTAAGTAAACTTCTTACTATTACTCTATGAATGAGTGTCTCATTTTATTCCAATCTTAAACTTCTACTACTGAACCTAGACTACTCCAACATCTGTAATTGGAGAATATTTTAACCACGTCCCCCAGTTCTCTCAATTCCTCCATTGCGTTTGTACAAATTAGGCTAGTATTAGAGATTTTCCTTGAGATTTAGTAGGCTGAGACCATTGACATTACTTTCTTAGAAACTGAGCACGAGACAAGCAAGAGGACCCCTAAAGAGCTCTCTGATGCTCAGTGGAGGTATCATGATGAAACAAGGGAGCATCATTCAGGTGAATCAGCTCAAATTATCCTCCATTTTTATCCTTGTTGAATATCATACTGCTGTGGCTAAGTAAACCTCTTTATTAACCATTGAATGATTTCCTAGTGTCCCTTTTCATTCCAATATTGGACCTAAATTACCAGGGTACTGACCTAAGCCAGACTGAATTGCTAATTAATTTATGGAATTATTGTGGTTAAGGGATTAGAACCACAAAGTGGGGTCTCTCTGATCACTTCAGGGGCAAATCCAGCTCATTCTTTGGATACTCATCAGGAAAGATCATAGTAGCTGCAAATGGGAAGTAATGCTTTAATCCTACTTTAATAGGCACAGAACATTCAAGAGACATAATTTCTGGATAATTTAATCACCTTCTTAATTCCAGAATTTTGATGATAAACTAGCCATTTGGTATTTTAGACCAAAGACCATTATGGCAGCAGACTCATGACTTATATGCCCAATGGAAGAGGTATATTGCTGAGGGTAACAATTCTGATTGATTAATAGTTAATAAGAGAATGAATATTACAATGAGGAGTTGAATTTATTCAAATGAACTTTGGCTATGTTGTTTACTTTATCAACTAGAGCAGAACCATCCTCTAACCTGTGAGTGGCTGAGAATATAGAGACAGGAAAGTCAGAAATCAAGCAGAAATTTAATTTCAAATGAGGGAAATGGATTGCAAGCAAGAATACATGATCCTGGGGTGAGGCAGTGTTGTACCCTTTTATTGTCCTGCCTCAGTTTCCCTAAATTGTCCGGCCTTGATTTCTCTCAATTGTACTGCCTCAGTTCCTTGAATTGTTCTGCCTCAGTTCCCCTGGTTGCAACACCTTCCCCCACTTCCTGACCATTAGGACTGAGATAATTAGGGCTGTAGAGATCTGGGATTCCAAAAGATAAGACTCCAGATGTTCTATCTCAGATGCTAATTAACATCTTTACCTCTACCTTCCAGAGGGTAAGTGCAAAGGATTGTTGCTGTGTTGTGCTCAGGGCACAGCCTGCTGACTGGGTCTTAGCTCTGGAAAACAGGGTCTCCTAATATTTTGACAACTTCTAAGTTACCTGTAGCCTTGGACAATCAGTTAAAAGAATTTACCCTCCCACCCAAACCTGAGTAGAGCATAATGGCTTCCTCCACCTGGGTGAGGTCTGAACTAGAAAGTTAGTTCAATCTTATTATCAGCAATGTCCTTCAGCAGACTGAACTTTTAAAATCGGGACTTTAGAAAAAGTCATTACAAAAATCACTGAAAGACAGGCAGACAGCCTGGGGAAGGAAATGGGGAGGATGAAAGGCACAGAAAGTCAAGGATTGAAGCTGAGAGTACTTGGGCTACATAATAGATGAAGTAATGCTGGGGGGAAAGGTTAGAGGTAAGAATTAGAGCTATAGGGTTTTGGGGGGGTGGATAAACTCTTACCCTTATCATCTGGTTAGTTCATTATATACCCTTGGCGTCTCAAAGTTATCAGCAACACCTTAGTTCATTATTATATCACTTGTTAGGATTCTACTGGTCTTAATGCTCATATCTGGAGCTTATCCAGACTAGTTATAGAAAACTAGCAGAACTGAGGAATCATTACAGTAAGGCCTAATTCTGTTCCCCAACTTAGCATAGTCTCAGAATATGGCCTTAGTTAACTTATGAGATAATTTCCAATGGCTCTTATGCTCCCCTAATAATGAGAGAGAGAGTTTGCAAGTAACCTCTTAGGTTCCCTTTAGGATATCTATAAGTGATTTCTAGGTTCCTCTTTGTGATCTTATATTCTACTATTATTACTTTATACTGGCTACTTACAAACTAGTATACTGACCAGAAGGTAGAGGTCCTCCCTTTCCCTCTAGGTTAACCTTCTTCCACATTTAAATGAATTAATTCAAAACACCAATAAGGGAAGCCTCAGTTGCATGAGCAAAGTAAGGAATTTTACTGAAAGCAGAGGACATTTCCCTTATATTTGCTATTCCTTAGTCACTCTAATAATCTACCTAATTGACCTGTACTTATTGTCTGTAACATGTCCTTGTAACTGTGGCTTCTAACTAGCACTGGTGGCTTCCACAGATAGCTTTCAATTCTCAGGAACCCTTTGTATTTAACAATTCTTATTTTTCCCTTTTGTTGTCATACACAAAAAACCCACCCTTTTCTTTTTTTCTTATGTCAAGCCTTCTTCCAACAATTTTTGCTTCCCCCTAATCAGTACTTATGTCTAGGGCCCATGGCACTGTAGTAAAGAAAGGATCTCCCTATCAACACATGCCTAAAACAGTTTTAAAAAGACAGGAAGGAACTCTAGAATCTTTGTTGGCAACCACTGAAGTTTTTTCCCCTTCTTCATGGCATAAATGATAATCAGCCTCTCAGATATTTTATTTCCTCTACTAATTCATTCCATCTACTAGTTAAATTTAAAGGAAAAATTGCAAATTTGCAGGATTTGCAAATATCTGAGTCCAAAGAGGTCCAAAATAAAACATTTGAGAAAAAAAATACTTTGACTTAAAACAATCCTGGAAAGGGACAAAATTATCAGAGGGGATGATGAGAGAGAAATAATATATTCTTCCTTAAGGAAATGTCAACTCATCACTTTAAATGAACTCTTTGCCTTTGTCCCAAGGGAGGAAAACTAATGGTTCTAGAAACAATGTGATCATTGATATAGAGGAGAGGAACTGATGCTAATGTCCACTTGGCATTATTTCCTGAATAAGCTTTGACCATTAAAACAAGCCAAAAAGCCCTTTCTGAAAGATGGGGTTAGCATTATCAAGCAAATGTTTATTTCCCAAGGAAGAGCACAGATTGTTCACAGTTTCTAACCTATATGAAATTATGGGAGAATTAGGAGATAGAATAAGTAGTAACTTTCATTATGTAATTTCAGGAGTGTTACACGGGCTCTCAACTCCAACAAAAAAGCTCTAATGAAAATGTACCATATATTTAATTCAACCCATTCATTTTTCTCCTAAGATGTTTAGAAGATTTAAAGGGTCCTTTCTTTATTCAAATGCAAATAATTCTGGGACTTACCACTTTAGTCATTTATCATCTCTTACTCTTGCAAGAATCATTTAGCTCTAGCACAGAAAATCTTTAGGAATCCCACTGGAATTAGGATAGGAAAAACTGTAGGAAAAGAGGAGGAAGGCTAAAATCGTGGGTAGGACCAGGGCCTGGAGGTTAAAAAACAAACAGACCAAAAAAAAATCATTTGCAATTTTGCAAAGTATTTCCCCTGGCAAAACTACAAAATTCTCTGAAACAAATTGTTGTCAGCTGGCTTTAGATACACATAGGACCCAAGTGATAATCTATCTTGACATTTTAAAAATTCAATTTAATTAATATTTATTTTTGTCCTTCAAGGTGTGAAATGGCATTATTAGCCCTCTCTTGGGCATTGTTTCTACAATTCAGATTGCTATCAAGTGGTGATGGTGGTATCTGGAAACAGCTGTGGGATAGTCCAATATACTAATTTCCTGTATGCAAAATTAAATCTCAAAAGGCAAGTTTTCCTACTCCTTCATCATTTCAAAGAAAAAGATAGATTTTTTAATGAAAATAGCAAGGATTATTTGTTAAAAAAAAAAAAAAAAAAAAGGAGAAGGAGAAGGAGAAGGAAGAAAGAAGGAAGGAAGAAGAAGAAGTCACTGATTACCACCCTGCATTCAGAGGTCTTTTGGAAGTGATCCATACTGCTTTCAGGATTTGGTTGTTGATTTTTCAGTGTGAGTATGTATACCTCAGAAATCTAAGAATGTTATAAACCAGGCCTCAATTTACTGTTTTCTTGGTTATCTTGATTTTTAAAAAGGATGGACAAAATATTATTAGTGTAGATTAAACTCAAAACTGTGTCATTTTTTCAGACAGCCCCTTGTTGCATATATATATCACCCTTTTATCAGACCCAAAGAAGAGATGTAAAAATGCCTTGCTGAGTTTACACATTTCTTTGTTACAAGAGATGGTTGGCTGAGAAGGAGATAGGATATATTAAAAAATGAAGATGATGTAAAAAAACACAGATAAATGATTTTATCACTAATCAACATGTTTAACATTTTAAAGAAAAACAACTTATTAAGCTTATTAATGAGACATACAACACCTACACATAATTTAGTACTTGTCAGAACTCCCCTGCTCACTGTTTGCAATCCCTCATTCTCCTATCAGAGAACAGTGTTTCCTATTTATTTTTACCTTTAAGTCCTAGGCTAAGGGAATGAAAATTGACTTCCCTTGACAAGAATTGTCATTAAAACTCAGGGCTTGGGAAATCGAATTTCTATTGGTTAAGAAGACTTCCCAGAATTCCCTGAATCTAAGAACTTTAGAATTGACACAGGACAAAATACCTAAAACATTTTGGTTAATCCCAAGGTCCTTGGACCCAAGGAGTTCTGGGAAATCTCACCTAAATCTTGATTTTGAAAAGACTCAAAGTTGACTGGAGTGGGGCATCATTCCAACTGCGAGTAGATCAATAACTAAGCATAAACTAGAAATGGTGAGGAACTTCAACTCAGCTAACAATTCCCTCTTAACTCTTCTCTAACCACCCAAGGAAGAAACAGATTTCCCTAGTCATAGAAATATGCTGAAGGCAAAATCACTAGGCATATGGAAACAGAAAGCTACTGCTTTGTTTTTTTTCCTCCCCTAAACCCTCTAGAAATAGTCATAGATTTAATTCTTTCCCTTTTATAAAAACAAAAACACAAACAACAAAAGTCTGCAAATAAGAAAATAGTAAATAAAAGCCAATAACTTCAGAAGTTTTGAGTAAGTTTCCAATTCAAGTACCAAAACCTAACTCCTGAGGGAGAGAGGGATAAAAATCTCTCCCGAATTCTCTAGTTGGAGCACTTCTACTACACAGGTATATAGTAACTTTTCCATGATAACATAGTAATGCTACCAGTGCATGAATTCTCTTATGTTGTGGTTCAGTTGTCTTTAATCGTATCCAATTCTTCATGACCCTAAAAATAATAAAGAATTCAGATATACTTGGGAAGATTTATGAACTAGTGCAAAACAAGGTAAACACAATCAAATGATCAATTTATAGCATGATCAATAGTGTAAAAGCACTTATTATAGTCCATCAGTGCTATGACTAATAATGATTTCAAAGGACTAATGGTGAATCATGCTTTTCTCTTCAGCTGATTTTTATTTGCTTTATTGTATATGTGTGTGTGTTTATTCAAAGTGTGTGTGTGTGAATTGAATTTCTTTTTTCTCTGTTGGGTTGTATATAGCAACACTGATGATTTATGTTGATTTACTTTATATTCTGCAACTTTGCTAAATTTATTGTTTGGTCAATTTTAGTTCACTCTGTGAGGTTCTCTAATTAAATTATATCTTTTTAAAAAATATATATATTTGTTTCTTCTTTGCTTATATTTATTTCAATTTCTTTTTCTTGCCTTATTGCTATAAGTAGCACTTCTAGGACTATGTCAAATGGTAGCAATAATATTGTAATAACCTTGCTTTCTCCTTGGTCCTATTAAAAAGGTCTGCAGTTAATTTTCATTATCTACAAACCTAGCTATTGGTTTTAGATAGATCGTACTTGTCAAATAAAAATGAAATTTCTATAATTCTGTGCCTTTAAAAGAAAAATAGAAATGGATACTGCTTTGTCAAAAGCTTTTCTTGTATCTACTGATATAATCATATAATTTTTCTTGTTCTTGTTATCAATGTGGTTTATTGTGTGATTGTTTTCTTTAGATGGAACCAGACCTGCATTCCTGGTATAAATCCATACTGGCCATAGCATAATATTTGTGATATGTTATTGTGGTCTCCTTGATAATATTTCATTTTAAGTTTTGCATCTATATTCATTAGATATTTTTCTATAATTTTCTTTATCCTTTTGGCTCTCCCTGGTTTAGGTATCAAGACTATCCATTTTTCTTAGAAATAGCTTTATGGCGTTCCATATTTTCCTATTTTTGCAAAGAATTTAATGTAATATTGGAATTAACTGTTTTTTGAATCAAACTCACATTTTAAAAAAACCAATGTTCTTCCAATTATGTAAAATGGTTACAAATCTTGAAACACCGTAATCTCCCAAGTTAAAGTTGGAGGGGACCCAAAAAGCACTACATAGATGCATAGTGAGGATAAGCAGCCTACAGTTATGACTTCTATTTTAAAAGCAACTTTTGGGATATCATCCAGGAAATACATCATTGGAAAAGAGGTTAGATCAGTTATCTAGTTAATTAAATGGGTAACAAATGGGAATCCCAAATTATACCCTAGTAGTACTTACAAAAATTTATAGTAAAGTTTCTAGCATATTAAATGGGTTCCCATAGGACCTCAGCATAAGAGGAGATCCTAACATCATCTGGTTTCTTACCTAATGCTTGAATCCTTTCTCCAACATCTGACTTTTTTCCCAAAAGGTAGGTTTATTTAAGAGAGGTTACAGACAAAATGAAGAGGTAAAATAGGCACCAAGAGTGGCAAAAATGAAATGAATTTGGGAAAACAATAGGGTTCCCAAGGAAAGGAGTTTGAAAGAATCCACTGAGAGAATATGCCATGTGTATGCCATTGACTGGCATCCTAAATTCAGAGGAGTTTGAGAGACTAACCACAATTAGCCATAGTAAAAAGAAAGCTATATTAAAGGGAAGACACTATGAGGAGTGAGAAAGAGTATCTCATAGCAGGTATTTTGGAAATTTTGGAAAGAATTTAGCAAAAATCTTCATTATGAGCACATCTTTTATAGGGAAATCTTTGGGATTTCTCGGGAAATTACATTACCAGGGAAGAATTTTGTGGCTCCGAGGAAAGGATCAGGGAGGAGTCAGATGGAATGCACCTGGCAGACAAGGGCTCATCCATGTCTAAAGGTATGCTAATCAATATCTCAAAGTTTAAAGATGCCAGAGGAGGGGTAATGAGGAGGGGCAGCTAGGTGGTGCAGTGGATACAGGACCAGCCCTGAAATCAGGAGGACCTGAAAATCTGGTCTCAGCTTCCTAGCTTCCTAGCCTAGTGTGATCCTGGGCAAGTCACTTAACCCCAATTGCCTCAGCATTAAAAAAAAAAAAAAAAAAAAAAAAAAGATGCACAGAGGTTTGATGGGTAGACAATGGAGGCTGATAGAGTTTCATCTTTACAAATCCTTACAAACAGCAGGATAGTTTGGGACTTGATTATGTCTAATAATAATCTGATGGGTTTCTTCCTGACAAAAAAATAAAATTAAGTGGACTTTAAGAATGTTCCACTCTTTGATTTGCTAGAGAAATATGGGGATGGAGGGAATCCCTAAACAGAATGGGATTTAGAAGACAATGCCAAAATTTTAGAGGCTCTTTTGGAGGCCAAATCCAGATACACTTGTTATACTTAACAAATATAGCTGTCCAGAATGTAGAGTGAAATACTTTGGCCTACGGGGAAAGGCCAAAATTTGGTGACATCAGAGGGGTACAAAATTATCCCCGATATAATCCATCCTCCAATATCCAGGAACTCACTATCCACTTATAGGGCTTAATCCCTTCTATTTCTGAGCAGCCTTAGTTAAGAAATATTTCCTTATATTGAATTCAGATCTGTCTATGCAATTTCCCAACACTGGTCCCAATTTTGGGGCCAAGTAGGACAAATCTAATCTCTCTTTGCATAACTTAAGGGTACAACTTGAATATTTCACTCAATCATGCTCCTCCTAAGTTCCTTTTGAGGTTAAGTGTCCCCATTCAGTTTCTTCAAACACTTCTTATATGGCATGTTTTCAAATCTCTTTACCATCCTGATCACTAAGGAATAACTGGACCTTATATAATCACTGCATTTTAATACAGAATTGAAATTCACAATGGTTCCCACTAGAAGGCAGAAATAGGGAGTGCTCATTCATTCAGGGTCAATGGGGCTAAATAGGTACTTCCCTTGAAAGCAAATTCCACTTGCAAGCTAATTCTGCTTCTGAGTCCATTATGCTATTTTTCCTTCTCTACTACCCCTGCTGACTCAATTTTGAATTTAATGGGTATGTCAATTCTATGTTTTATTTAATATAGTATGACTTTAAAGAGAGTTAATTTTAAGCAAAGTACCTATTCTGTTGCAGTGCTGATAATATGCTCTAAGTGGTAAGCTAAGAATATTGGACTAGTCATCAAGAGAATAAATGTTTTCATCATATTCTATGACAAAGTGCTTTTCTGAAAGATTGGTTTCTCGTTATTTCTAGGGGCAATTCAGAAGAATTTTGTGAGTAAGGCCAGAGATAATGAATTTATGTCATAAACCAGTTCTCTAAATGTGGGGAAGAACCCTGATATGATGAACTTTGATTATTGATCAGGACAATAAAGATCATGACATGCAAGTTTTCTTCGCAGCTACAAGTTACATAAAAACACATCATAGTATGTTCATATTAAAACAAAAACTTTTGGATAATTGGATTTAAAGTAGAAAGGGATCTCTACCAGAGATCACTGAGTCTATGCTGCTCACTCTATAGACAAGGAAAAAAAGATTCAGGGAGGTCGCAGGACATATGTAAAGCCGGAATTCCAACCTAAGTTCTTCAATCAAACCCAGAATTTGGCCACTGTGATATACTACTCTTGGCCTACTTCACTTCTTACCAAGCTTACCAAAAAGAGCAATGGATTGTGTTCTAAAGAACTAGATGTTTAAAAAAAAAAAAAAAAAGTGAGTGGGACAGAGGTTTTATCCCTTCAATATATACATCTTTAAATAGAGATATAAAGCTGTTAACTCATGAAATTTTTTCTCACTACTTGAGGCTCCCCTAAAGGCAAGAAAACAATTATGAAAATCTAATTAAGATCAAGTTAGGAAGGAAGATATACTTTCCAAAGGACATTACACCAGGATAATGGATCCAGACTTAGTAAGGGACCTCAGTGTTCATTTAGAGCAAAGTTTCTTACTAAGGGGTGCAACCGAATGAGGAGATTTTAAATTATAATTTATTATCAGTAAATGTTTTGCTTATGTACTTATATACTCAGGATTGCATAAGAATTTCTTAAGCAAAAAGGGATGAGTGGAAAAAATTTAAGAAACCCTGATCTAGACGAATTTCCTCATTTTACAAATGAAACTTAGATACAGAGAAGTTGTGATTTGCCCATACTCATATAGGTAGCATCAGAAAAAAAGATCTGAACCCAGTCTTGATGTTGTGCCACAGTTCTCTTTAATTGCCCTGACTAGTTTCCCTAATTGATTCTACCTCAGTTTCCCTAAACTGTTCTACCTCAATTCCCTGCATTAGTTTCCCTGAATTATATCTCCATTGTCCTGAGTTAGTATGCAACCTCCAACCTTTTTCCTGTCCATTAGGGCTGCACTATCCCCTCTAAACATTCCAAAAGATAAGACTATCTCAGATACCTAATTTGCATCTTTATTTTTGTTTGTTCAGATATTCTGACTCTGGCTTCCTAGTAAGAATTTATAGTTTCCCCCCCCCCCCCCCCCATCCTGCTAGAACCAAATTTATGGTCCTGAAACTTCCCACTTTGCTTCCTGCCTTTCTCTTCTTACTAGAGTCCTATTAAAAAAAACCTGGGATTCTCACATTCACCACTGGATACTGTGAGATGAAGAGTCCTGTCCAGTCAATCAATTAAACTCTCCAATAAATAAAATATTAAAACTCTCTAATCTATCTTGCCTCAGTTTCTTTGGCATTACATTGATTCCACAGCTAATAGTTTTGCTACTGTGCAAAATTACTGTACCACTTTGCTTTGTTTTATTTCATTTGATCCAAACAGCCTTTTGGAGATTAAAGTATTATCTCTACTGCAAAGCTAAGAAAGCAGTTCTCAGGGAAATTAAGTGAATTACTCAGTCACAACTGGTATGAGGTAGGATTTGAAGCAAGTCTCCTGTCCCTAGATTGGTTCAGTCAATTTTCCGCTATCAGGGGACCTATTTCTGGAAGAGGAGGTAACCCCAGAGAAAATAGACATGTCATCACGTTTAATATTAAAATGGTACATCCTGATGTGTTTTAGTTTACAGTGTCTTCATATCCACAATCTCATTCCTCCCTCTAGTGGCTGCCATAGATACCAATTTTAAGGAATAATACAGCTCAGGGATTAAAAAGTAAGTCAATCGCTAGGTAAATGAAACCAGAACCTTGCATATTCTGAGACTAGCATTGCCTGCCTTGGACTTTGCAAGGTAAAACATTTTCTAATTGTCTTAATGAAAAGATTTCATTCTCCCACAGTATGTAAGCTCCTTGACTTTTTTACCTTTTGTTTATATCACCAGCACCTATCTCACCACAAGATGATTAATACAATATTGAAATGAACCTCAAAAGCCAATTTTATATTATTTTCTTCCTTCCTTGGATTGGACCTGTTTTAATTAAGTCTATCAGCTTTCTAGAAAGCACTTTCAGTGAGCCAGGAAAAAGTGGATAAGCAGGATGGAGACAATTCATACAAAGGTCTCCTTTCCAGCTTTAGACCTATGATCCCATACTGACTCTTACTACTCTTGTCAAATCAGAAGCTCTGAATTCAAAACTTGCTTTCTACTACCAGTCAAAGGCTTGGGGAAAGGCCTGTTTCTTCATTTCATAAAATGAGGGAATTGAACTAGTTTAAAATGTCATTTCAATTCTCAGTCTTATTTTGTACATTCCAAGTATTTTTATTAGAAAATTTTCCAACATTTAGAGCAAAATATGAATTTATAGGGATCTCAGCATTTTGAATCATTACTATCCTTTGAGGATACTGAAGACCTTCTTAAAAGCAAAGAGTTTAAAGGAACTTGAATAGAGGAGAATAATGAATTAAACTTTTCTGCATAAAGTGAAATTTCTTAGATTAGCTCTAGAATTTCTTGGATTAGTTCTAAAGTTTTTGTAATATAATTGATATCTTTACCACTTTATGCTTCAATCTTTATTAATAATATATCACTGTTACAAATTTACAATAAAAAGTGACTTACTTAAGTACATTTTATAATTCAGAAATTCAACATTAATTCATAGCATTTCACATAAAATAATGTAAGCCTACTGCAGAAAATTACATCCCTAATATTGTCATATTTAGTACATGATTGGAAGAATTAGATAACTAAAATAAATGTCAGCAATAAGTAAAAACATTTTTAAAAGAATAAAAAGGAATAAAGAAACTGAATTGTTTAAAATAAATTCTTTAAAAATGCAAAAATACTTTCCCCCCAAAATATAAAACCCAAACAAGTGAAAAGAATGGAGTCATGTAATATATCAAATTTCTAAATATGACACTCTGAGATCATCTACTAATGGTACTAAAAACAGGCCATTTAAGAATACTTGCCATTGCAAAGTCAAGAAAATGTCATGATTAATTAGTATCTAGTCATATTTTCTACCTACCCCACCACCCAAAAATTTTTCCAAATGAACAATTTAAAACAGGCACAGATCTAAGGATTACCAAAGTATATATAATTTAAATATACATACTAGCAATTCGAGATGCACCTGCACCTTTACACTTATACTTCTTGCACAGAATCGGATATGAACTGATAACAAAATAATTTATATATTTATATTATTTAGAATTTGTTTGGGACTGTACTGAATTCTACTACCTATAAAAGCAATCATTTTGGGATTGTTAGGACATATCACATAAAAGCATTTTACAACAAAACATATGGATTGTGCTAATTTTTAAATGTCATTGCATATTACTTAGAGGATGGTTATTAAGGCTTTATTGCAAAAAGTGTTCAGTACCATTGAAGACACACAAAAAATTATTCATGCATTCTTCATAGTTTTGCTGTAGAACTAAACAGGCATGTGTGTTTTCTTCTCACTGTAAACTTTTCTCTGGAAAAGGAAAGATGAAATTTTTCTGAATTTAAAGTCAGGCTAGGGGTTTTTGAGAGATTTCACCTCAAGATGATGTACTGTGTGTACACGCGCGTGCGTGCGTGTGTATGTGTGTGTATGTGTGTTTAATAGGGTAAGGTAATATATAAATTTTCTGGATTAAAAGTAGAATAGCAAGGGAGGTAGAGGGCCTCAGAATGTTCCTTTGGGAGAAAGACTTGATTCATTCCTCAATTTTGCTTCCTTCAGTTCACTGACTGAGCAATCCAGGTCATTGTGGTGATGATGATGATGACGACAATTTCTGATTCAATTCTAATGCTCGGGTATCTCCATGGACTTTGGCATTGTCTACAAGCATCTGCGATGAAAAACCAGAGAAGACTGTTAGGAAGTTTTATAAAGTGATGGAGTTCACTATTTTCCTAACGAGTAAACATTAGATATTACAGGAAGAATATCAGACTACACAAGAACAAGATAAGTAAGAAAGTTTAGTCATTCTGTTGAGTTCGACTGTTCAGCCAAAGAATGGGTTATTTTTAAACCTTACTAACACCAGACAGGGAAATCCATGTAATCAAATGTTCCTTCAACAAAACTGGTTCTTTTAAGGTAGACAGCATTCTTCTTTCCATAAGTGGACCTTATCTCACAGACTTCTACTATGTAATGTATAGTTGCCTATTGCACAGGGAAGGAAGATAGGCAGGCAGGAAAGGAGCCATAAACCTATGGAGAAAATGGATTGGCCCATGGTTCAAGGACTCATGGGCCAGGGTCAGGATGGATAACATGCAGTGGGGCTAGGTTCAGACACACAGTGCTCGAGCATAAATGGTGGAATGGGACAAAGGTCTCAATCCAACCCTCCAAACCTGTAGTGGTTATGGTGATGGCTTCACTTGAAGGGGAGAGGGAGAGGAAGAGAGGAAAGGAAGGAAGGAAGAGAGGAAAGGAAGGAAGGAAGAGAGGAAAGGAAGGAAGGAAGAGAGGAAAGGAAGGAAGGAAGAGAGGAAAGGAAGGAAGAGAGGAAAGGAAGAGAGGGAAGGAAGGAAGGAAGGAAGGAAGGAAGGAAGGAAGGAAGGAAGGAAGGAAGGAAGGAAGGAAGGAAGGAAGGAAGGAAGGAAGGAAAGAGCAGAGTGTGGTACTGTACAATAAAGTTAACAGGTGTTTCTTCAAAATGTGAATTTCTTTCAGAAATTCTTTATATCAAGTTTAGGTAATGTGAATTTACATAGCAAGAACTGTCTGAATAGATAAAAGATTTTATTTAATTAGTTTTATAATTAACACAAGGGTGTCCCTACCTTTTTTTAATTTCTTAGCTGGTGGCCAACCTGGCTCTTAGATGTCCAAATCATGTCATGTGATTAAAAAAAAAATTAACTCGGTGTGAAGGACTTTTCTAGAAAATACTCCCTATTTCTACCAAATGTAAAATGTAAAATTTCAACCTACTTTTTTCAACCTAATTATTGAATTATATCAATTCCATATTTTTCTTTCCACATAGGTATTAATCTATTCATGCATGCTTATCACCAAAGTTAAGTTTTTTTGAGAAGGCACTTATTTTACCTAAATTTTAAGAACCAAAAATTGTAAGGAAAATGTTGGAATCTTTACAAACTGTTAAGCCATTAGAGTTGATAGAGATAATAATTATCTAATTTAGCATGGTTCAATATGATTGATTTGATCTAAGAAGGAGATATTTTGGGCCAGAACTTGAAACAAGATACTAAGTACAACTGACAGAAACAATGCTTGATGTCTAGAACCCAAAGAGGCTATTCTCTAGGCAACTGAGTAGGAGATGGAAGTCCAGGCTGAAGAGTTCCCACAGTTTCCATCTGTTCATTTACCTTTCTTAAATCCGTTAACATCCTCCATTTTCCAAAATATCTCCTTCTAAGATCAAATCAATCATGCTGAACCATGCTAAATTAGATAATTATTGTCTCTATCAACTCTAATGGCTTAACAGTTTGTAAAGATTCTAAAAGGAAAAGTCTGTGCAAAGGTGTGACAGTGGGAGACAGTGAAAGTCTAAAAATAAAGGGTAGAAAAAGATACAATGTGAAATAAGACTGAAAAAAAGACTAGATTCAGACTTGAAGGCCTTTAAATGTTAAGCTAGGGAATTGATATTTCACTCTAGAGGCAACTGCAGGACAGTGAAAATCTTTCAAGCAGAGGAGTGATATGACTAGCTAGACTAGCTTTAGGAAAGACAGATTAAGAAGAGACATTGGAAGCAGAGATTTCAATGAAAAGGCTACGATACCTTGATGAAAAGCCATACCAGTGACTGCTAGAATGGAAAAAAGTAGATGAAGAATCCCAGACTAATGATATACATGGGATAGAACAGTGAGTTAATCCATCAGTAGATATAATTGGGTGAGAGTACAGATAACAAAGCAAGTCTAGAAAGATTTAAGATAGATTCATTAAGGTTTGACAACTAGCTGTTTGGGGAAGGGAGTCAAGGCCTGAAAGATCTGAGTGACCAGATGGACAATGGCCCTCAACAGAAACTCAGAAGTTCACAGAAGTAAGTCATGGAGTATCAGTCTCATTCATGCTCTTTTGCCTACATGCTTCTGGAGAATGTACTTAGTAATGTAAGCTTCTTGGGATGTCTCTTCTATCAAAACAAAATATATCATTGTTTTTAAAAAAAGTATTTGACATGTCTACACAGCCTTAATTAAAGGCTCTCTTCCAACATATACCTCACCATTCAAATGTAAGGATCATATAAGACTACTGCATAAAGACAACAAAATAATTTTATTCAATGGCCCTCATTATAACATGAAATAAGGAAAACAGGGAAACTTATGAACTCCAAAGAACAATGCCAAGGAAAAAGCACAGCATTCAAACTGAAATTTTGAGGGCGAGGTCCTCCATATATTCCTGTAGCAAATGTCACTGATCTTTCTGTATCACACCCCAGAATATTACATGCAGAGAGATGTTACTTAATGAGTTTGCCCTAGGATTCTAAACATAAGGTAGATTCAGGATGCTAGACCATAATATACAATGGGATACATAATTTGGGCAGAGAGAGCAGGCAACAAACCAAACCCAGAAAGAATTAGGAAGAAAAGAATGGCCTGGATTGGTCACAGAAAACTAAGTGCTTTCACTAATATTACCAAATACTGCCTGAAACACTAGCAATATGCTTCCAGTGACTTTGACACATTAACACCACAATCTTAAAGGATCAAAACTGCCAGTGAACCAAAGGTTACTAGAGATAAATGGTAGACAAATTGCCACAGCATATCAAGGCAACTAATATTATGCAAAAGGTGAAAAAATGTTAACCAAAAAAATTTTAAAGGATCTGGAAAGAAAAACCTCAAACACCTCTCTGGGAAGAGATGCTTAAGAAACACACAAGTTCACAGATTGGAGTGGATGGATTATGTATGACCTGAATCCCTGGGCAAAGCGTAAATATAGGGGAGGATCATAAATCTATGTTTTCAAATTTAAGGACAATAAAGCTTTAAAGAATAGTTAATATGCTCTATGACAGAAATCTGCACTTTCTTTTCTTCTAATCTAATAAGTAGGAACTTAAAAAAATAAACATAAAATTCTACACTTTGATTAGCCACATAATTACAAAATGAAGAAGACATGGTATGGCACATTTAATGTGAATTTCAAATGTCTTGTGAATAATAATTGTTTCCTTCTTCAAGCTATATTCTCAGCATATTGTAAAAGTTTATTAAATTGAAAAAATTTTAAGTTATATTTTGTGAACTTCAATGTCAACAGTACGATGTTTCAGAAAACAAAACAAAACAAACAAAAAAAAAAAACCTAGTATAATTTTAGGCTGAATTAATACAAAATCTAATGTTCAAAACAAGGAAAAGAATCAAACAAACTAGAGATAATTAGTTTAAAGACTGAAGTGGGGGTGAATATGAATGCTGCTTTCAAGTACTTTCATATCACATGGAAAAGGAATGAGATTTCTTTCAATATGGCTACAAGAGACAGAACTAAGAGCAATGGTGAAGGTGTAACAAGTGCAGATTTTCGCTAGACAAAGAAGATAAAGTAAAATTCCTATTACAGCTGCCTCAAAATGGGATGTATTGATTTCTAGCTAATGAGTATCCAACCACAGGAGATCTTTAAAGCAGAGGCTTAAAGTGATGTGTCCTTCTTGAGTCTGGGGTTAGAATAGAAGACTTTTTAAAGTTGTGAGATTCTATTACTGACCGATCTGTAATAAACTGTGAGTTCTCTGTGGAAAGTACTCATCTTATTTAAAAAAAAATTCCCCTCAGCCGTTAGCAGTTTTCCAAAAAAAAAAAAAAAGCACATATTTGGTTCACCAATTTAACAAACATCTCATTTCTTCATAGTCACCCCACAAGACAAGCTGAGTAGAAATCATCATAGCCCCTTTATGCCTATTTTATAAAACTGTTAAGTGACTTGCTTGCAATTATTTAGATTTATCATTGGTACAATCCTAGCAATGTTGGGCCTAGCATCAAGAAGACTCATCTTTTTGAGTTCAAATCTGGCCTCACACACTTTACTAGCTGTGCAACCTTGGGAAAGTCACTTTACTTCAGTTTCCTTATCTGTAAAACAAGTTGCAGAAAGAAATGGCAGAGCATTATATCTGCCAAGAAAACCTGAAATAGAGTCATAAAGAGACAGACACAATATCTAACAACATAATACTAGAAAACCTAGGTCTTCTAATTTCTAGCATAACACATTTCCCACTCAGAATGCTGTTTTTTCTTAAAACAATTAGCATTTCTACTTAAATAGCATTTTTTTGGTGTTTTTATTTAGTTTTTGCATATATATACATATATATATATATATGTATATATATGTGTGTATGTATGGGTGGGTGGGTAAAAATATATTTTTATATATATATATATATATATATATATATATATATATATATATTTTTTTTTTTTTTTTTCAAATTTTACATGATTTTCTTTTCCTTTAATTATGTTAAAAAGTAATAGTAATTTTAGGCCGGACACATTTTACTAGGACATTTTTCTGAGCGTATGGCTCTACAAACAAAAACAATATGCATGTTGCAATAATGAACAACACTCATTTATCTTATTTCTCCAGATTTACTACTAAAAATAATTGTCTATTACTATATTAAACTTTACAACCCTTTTAAAAATTTCTTCTCTCCTTCACTTTGTAAAGGTAGAGAATTAGAAAAGAGATTTTTAAATTGCTTCCTTAAAAAGGAAGCAAGACTTTTTACCACAGACTCATAAATTAGCTTCAAAATACACTGGGATCATATGGCTAAAAGATTTTCCTATTGCAAGTTCAACTAGCTAGAGGCTAATTAATTGACATGGTATATTTCTATGAAACCTAATAAAAATTTAAAGCTGGTCCCACAATAGCTTATTTGCAAATACTTGCACTTGAATATACTTATAATCATTTTTAAGTACAGCTAAGGCAGTCTCGTTTTGGCATATATTAAAAAAAAAACAAAACCCTCTCCTACTATCTTTATTAGTGCACATCTTGCTTTGTATTGTGATGGGAAACCTCAATGCAAACTGACATGCGTGGTATGCTGTGATCATTTAAAGAAGCTTAGAAATTACTACCTTCTTCATCTTCTAAAAAATAAAGCAAAAATAAACAGGAAAATTATTTTCTCCCAATACTGTGATACCCAATAAAAACATTACATTCTACATCATTTCAAAGACTTCCATTTAAATATAGATTATAAAGAAAGTTATTCTCTCTTTAAAAAATTCTTAAGTGGAGGCTCAAACTTTATAAGAAATATCAATGTCAATGACCATTTCCCTCTTTCAGAGTTCAGGCTAGTGTTTGTTCTTTCTTTATCTCCTTGATTTCTTATGCTTCCTTTTGAAATATCACCTCCCCAATATCCCTTTCAACCTACACACACACACACACACACACACACACACACACATATATTCATTCTCTCTCTCTCTCTCTCTTTCTCGCTCTCTCTCTCTCTCTCTCTCTTTCTCTCACACACACACACACACACACACACAAATGTTTAAACTGCAGAGGCAAATTAGAAATGAGCTATTATGCTCAAAAGAATATTAAACTTTTTAGAAAGATGGGAATTTCTCATGATTCATGGCAAGATAACAACTAGAAAAGGCAACTTATGACTGATGTGTGAATACTCCTGAAACTTGAGGAGATTCCACTGTTTACCAGTACTGCATGTATACTTTCTTTAAACAGGAAAATTATAAAACTTAATGCTAAAATCCTTAAGGTAGAGATGAATTGCCTTGAAATTAAATCAATTACTTACATCAATTAATTCATAATCATCTTTGGCATACAAATGTCTCAGTAGGTACCAGCGTGCAACTGATACAATAGATTTGGGATACCCAGGCTTATATACTATTCTCTCCAACAGCCGCCGTGTCTCCCTGAGAAAATAAGAGTTGAAGTTTATAGCAACCTAAACAATACCAGCCATTTCACACCTTACCCACCATAAAATGCCTAATTCTTTGATTTTTTCTTTTGTAGATATAATCCTACCTAACAATGAATCTTCAATTCAAATCTTTCAAAATGAAAAAAATAATGTATTAATTCTGGCCACTTCTGAACCAAAAAACATGCACACTTTTTTTCCTTCTGATATACAATGGAACAAGGGAAAAGACAAAAAAAGTTGCACAAAAGACTAACAAGAAGTGTCTGATCCCCTACTAGATAACATGGATAAAATATCCTTTTTGTTTATAAGGAAAAAAAAGACTACCCAGTAATTTAGTTTTTAAATATCCTTCCATAACTGAATAGCTTTTAATGAATAAATGCCTATGTATTATTTACAAGATGGAGGGGGTACAAATAAAATATTTAAACTAGTAACATGTTAGTAACATAACTTCCTTTCATTTGACTTCTATATAATTAGTCAGATGCTTAGAGGAGGACAACACTTTTATTTATTTGTCTAATATTGAACTAAAAATATAGTGGAATGTTTAAAAGTTAAGTCATCTGCTCTGTTAAAGCTTCCAATCATCCAAATCCACTAAGTGCTATTGTTATTTCTCAGAACTTCAGTAGAGATCTATCTGGCCCAACCTTGCAGGTAAAGCAAGTATCCCTTTTACATCTCCCTGAAAGAATTGCTTCCGCTTGAAAAGTTTCAATAAGAGAAAGGTCAATAATTTTCAATGTAAACATACTATTTTGGAGCAGTTTTGATAGAGGAAAAAATACCTTATAGAGCCAAAAACTCTCCCTCTATTATTTAAGGTGCTTGCTTCTTGGTCTGCCTTCAAAGTAGCATAAGACATCACTACATGGCAAAAGGTAGGCATATAACAAATGTTCTTGAAATTAAACTTAACATGAGATGTGTGTTTGAGCTTTCATACATAGATCTTCAAATATTTAAATACTCACTTGTAGACTTCCAAGTCTTTTCCAAGCTAGACATTTCTCACTCTTTCAACTATTTCTCAAATGTTAGTTTCCAGGCTACAAGTTAGTATCACAATGCTTTACTTAAAAGAAGACATTCTGAATTGAAAACAATATTCCCAGTATGGTCTAACATTACAAAGTGTAGAGGGCCACAGACAGTGGAGAAATTCTGGGTGAGGTATAAGAACCTTCAGTCCAGAGGAAACCTGCTAACAATGTCTGGTTTGGCTCCCCATCTCCTCATTGGGCTCTCAGCTTTCCTGACAAGTCAGGAGGCAGTGATAACCTGTATTATAATTGAAGCAAAGTGATACCAGGTAGCAAAGAGTGATATCAGGTGGCAAACTACATACAATAATAAGTTGTTCATGTGGTCCCACATGTGCAGTATATACTTAGTACATGTGTATTAGGGTATATAAAGGGGGAAGACACTGGAATAAACAGACTCCATATTTTAACCATCCTTGGAAGTCTCACCTCATCACTCCTCCACTAAGACATTGTTTTTTCACCCTGGCATGAGGGCTCTAGAAAGCACAGTATGTCTTGTCACCCCAACTTGGGGCTCTAGAAAGAACACAACACCTTAGTGTGGGGGCTTTAGAAAGGACAGTACATTTTATTGCCTCAACTTGGGTGCTCTAGAAAGCAGGATACAATAACAAAGTATTCCTTAATCTAGGTTACAATAATTCTCATTAATAAATACAATAATTAATACAGCTTAAGTTTGCATTAGAGAACAAGGATTAACTTTGGAGGCAGAAATACTTGGGTTCTAGTCCTGCCGCTTGACACATATAATTTTGTGATCATTGGCAAATTACTCAGTCTTTCAGTGCTCTCATGTAATTCCTCAAATTGCTGAGATACACTGATGAAGAATTTCTATAACAGGAGTATTTTACATCTGAGAAATCAAAGGTACAGACTCTCATTCTTAACTCCTAGTAGACTGCATTGGCATTGTACCATTGGCCTCTAGTCAACTAAGTTTTCCTTCTCCACATTAAATATCATCAAATCAGATCTCCCCTACATCCCACAGGACATCAATACTTTATATTCATCCTAATTCAGTTTATTGGTTTTGGCCCACCACCAACTTGTGAAGATCTTTGAATTTTTCATTCTCTTATTCAATATATATGTAGATAGGATATACATTTTTATATTATATATTACATATATAAATATAAACATGTATATGTAAAGTACGCTTTTTAGACCTTCTGCCAAATAAGTGACAGAAACGTTGACATTTATGGATCGAAACTATGGAATGTAACTAGAGGCATTTTTTTCAGGCTGACAATAATCTCTGTGTGTGTGTGTATGTGTGTGTGTGTGTGTGTATTTATTTATCTTCCTTTTAAATGATGATTAGAAAGATGGTAAAGAAGAATGTTAAAGGGGAAAAACAGTTGTAGACTATAACTTGATGATGTACCTTGCTCCAATTTTGCGATGAAACTGTAACAGAGCTTGCAACAAAAGAGCCAGTGGGCAAAAGCAAAGTTTCAGTGCTTCAGCCGTAGCTTCCTCAACCAAAGATGGCCAGTGATCATTTGATATATCAGCCTATGAAAATGTAAAAGAAAGGAAAAGATATTAATTTGACTTTTATTTCATGTTTACTGGGTGGACTAAAATAAAGTATGACAAAATGCATCATTATTCCATTTGGATTTCAACAAGTGTCTAACCATCATTTGGATAATCTTTTCTTCTATTATATATGTAAAATTTAACTAGTCTTAACTAGATTTTAAAACTACACATGAACTGATACTGAGTGACGTGAACAGAATCAGAATTGTACATTGTACAGCAATATTGTATGATCTATCAACTGTGTATAACAATACAATAATTTAAAACAATTCCAAAAGACTCATGATAGAAATTCTATCCACACCCAGAGAAAGATCTATGAAGTCTGAATGCAGAACAAAGCATATTATTTTTCAATTTTTTTTCCTTTTGTGGATTTTTTCCTTTTGTTGTTCTTTTTTTGCAACATGACCAATGTGGAAATATTTAGCATGATTGTACAGGTATAATCTATATCCGATTGCTTGCTGGCTTGAACAAGGAGGAAGAAAGGGAGAAACATTTGAAACTCAAAATCTTATAAAAAATAAGTGTTGAAAATGATCTTTATCTGTAATCAGAAAAAGTGACATTCTTTTTGCAAAATAAAACTATATATGATAAATGTACATTTCTAAGTATCAACTAGTAAATATTGTCAAAGAGAAAGATAGTGTTACAAACTACATTTTTAGCAAGTCCTCTCAGCATTAAAGTGATGCAAAATGATTTATTAATAAAGAAAATGTTTACTCAGATGTTTACAGGGTTTTTCCTTTAAAAGAAAAATCACTAAGCAAGAGCCATTAATCAAATTTTAATTAACAAGGGGAAAAATCAACATGTATATTTTACATATAGGTATGACTATGTGCATATCTCATCAAAAAATACAAATTTTAGTGCTGCTACATTATTTAATGCCTCAGGAAAAAAAGTGTTTATTTCTAAAGGGAAACAATAAAAGAGAAAATGATGGCTATTCCTCTGAAATAAGTTTTTTTTTTTTTTAAGTCTTAGAAAATCTTCCATAATATGTCTGAAATTGATTTCTTTCAAAGAGCATTGATTTCTGAATATTTTAATGGAATGGAAAGAACATTGGTTTCAAACATTAAGTTACAATCAAAACTGAAATAGAAGTTAAACCAATAAAATACAAAGACAGTTCACCCATTAGTAATTTGGACAATAATTTAAGGGGAAAGCATTTAATTAAACTAAAAATAAGAAATGAATGAAAATCATGAAGAGTTTGCTCTAAAGATGGGGTCAATGATACATTCTAAATTATCTAGTCAAAAAAATCAGGATTGGTCAATACTGTTAAAATTACACTAAACAGGGAAGTTTTCAAGAATCAAATATCCTGCTTTAATCAATAAGAAATTAAAAGCAAATATCTTTTTAATTAATCTTGGTGTTTTTGTATCCTCCTATAGTATGTCTGTGTGGCTAGCATGTGCTAGACCAGGAATCAGCAACACTAGGTTCAAATTTTACTTCTGATGTAAACTAACTGTGTGACCATATGTAAGTCAATTAGTTTCAATAAGCTTGTTCCTTCATGTGTAAAATTGGGAATATTATCCATATCCCTTATCCTCAAAGGATTATGAGCTTTGAATATATGATAATGAATATGTAGCATGTTACATATCATTAAAATGCTCTACAATTATCCGTTATTATTATTCTATCTGTAATCTCATCATAAAATATTTTGTAATATTAACAAAAAGAATTTACTGCAAGGAAAGATTACTATGTAAGCACATATAATACAGACAATGGCCTCAAACAAAATAGCCTGCAATATGTAGATGAATTCTATAAAAATTAGCAAAATAAGGACAGACTATTTTATTATAAAACTATTAATTTTATCATAATAACGACATTTATTTATATAGCATTTTATATACATTATCTCATTTGACCAAGTATCCTCAATTGACTTATTATTTTTAACACCTTTTTTTGCCTAAGGGAATACCCTTGTGGTTAGATATAAATTGTAAGAATCATTATTTTTATTCTAACTTCTATTGGAAGAAAGTTTTGTTTTTTCTTTTTAATTTTTTTTTTTTTTTAAGAGTTCATCCTGTCTAGTCTTCAATGTTCTTCATATCTGGTACCATGTTACCTTTATCATAACTCACTTTCTACACTGTAGAATACACTCTGCCTGAATACCTTCAATCATCCCTAATCTCTGAGTATCTGGTCCCCAATGGCTGAAATATCCTCCCAGCTTCAGGACAGTGTTGTATGTAAAATTTTTAATTCCCTCCAGTACCTGGCACAAGATTTCTGCACACAATACTCTTTGATCCAGCAGTGTTTCTATGGGGCTTATATCCCAAAGAGATCTTAAAGGAGGGAAAGAGACCCACATGTACAAAAATGTCTGTAGCAGCTCTTTTTGTAGTGGCAAAAAGAAAAAATAGATGCCCCTCAATTGGAGAATGGCTGAATAAATTGTGGTACATGAATGTTGTGAAATATTATTGTTCTGTGAGAAATGACCAACAGGATGATTGCAGAGAGGCCTGGTGAGACTTTCATGAACTGATACTAAATGAAATGAGCAGAAGCATGAGATCATTATACACAACAACAACAAAATTATTCAATTTTAATGGACATGGTTCTCTTTAACAATGAGATGATTCAGAGCAGTTTCAATTGTTCAGTGATGAATAGAGCCATCTACACTCAAGAGAGGACTGTGGGAACTGAATATGGTTCACAACAGCATTTTCACTTTTTGTTGTTGTTTGTTTGCATTTTTTTTAATTGGTTTGATTTGATTTTTCTTGTGTGGCATAACTGTATAAATATGTATGCATATATTGGATTTAACATATATTTCTACCATGCTTAATATATGATGGACTACTTGCCATCTAGGAGAGGCTATGGAGGAAAGGGGTAGAAATAGGAACACAAGGTTTTGCAGGTTTTGTTGAAGAATTTTCCATGTATATGTTTTGAAAAATAAAAAGCTTTTAAAAGATCTCTGGCACACAGCAGAAAACTTTGTTTACTGAATAAGAACAGATTATCATCATGTCCTTATGGCAGAATAGGATAAAACATTTTGTGTTTTTGTGATGTGTACTTTTGTGATGGCCTTTGAAAACCTAAGTCATGTCCAAGTCATTAGGCATCTGAGTGTAAAGGTGCCTCTTTCATAGAGGGGAAACTGTCATTTAGATGATGATATTTTCCTAACAAGCTACTGGCATTAAAGGGATTAAATTGTTATAAGGAAAACACATAGCTAAGATAATGGCACATGTATAACACAAAGAGCACTTACCTGAGAGTCAAGAAACATGGTTCTAGTACAACTCCTGTTCACTTTGCTGTGTGAACCTAGACATGTCATTTTATACCCTGTACATCACTGTCCTTATCTAGGAAATTAAAGGGGTGAGAATAGATCCTTAAGTACTAACACTATAGAGGAAGTAACAACTTAATGATGCATTCTGAACAAAAATGGAAATCTGAAATATTAATAACCCACTTTTGGTTACTTCCTAACATATATCATTACCACAAAATATAAGGTTAGTTTTTTTGCTAACGTTTGATTGAACAATCATAAAATAAAATTGTGGTTCTAAGTTTCTCTCGCCTACTGAACTCTTCTCTCTACTCATGGAGTTATTAACAAGTCTAAAATGACATGATGTTTAAAAGGAAACCAAAGTTAAAGAAAGAATAACATAGAAGCTTTCAGAATATAACTATGTCAAACAATTCAATTCAATGCAACAAAGATACATTACATGAAAGGCTCATAGATGCTAAAAATAAAAAAGACCAATTGAAAAAATAACCCTTACCTTCAAGAAGCTTATGTACAACTGGGAAATGGTACAATTATTCATTATAATAATTATAAAAGAATCTTACCATGCAGACTTCCAAGGCAAGTAATGCCAGTCTCAGTAGACTCGAGAGTTTTCCATTCCAATTACCCTGCTGAGATGCCACCTGGAGACTCTTTCTGTAGCACATTTCTGCAGCGCCCATCATTCCCTGAGACTGATAGACCTGTGCTAACCACTAGAGGAAAGGAAGAAACCAGGTTTTAATTTTATTTATACCAATCAAATATCAATCTGTTAACCATTTCTGGTATTAAATTTATTAAGCAATTTGGCTCCCCACCCTCAACAATTTCATCACACCTTTGGAGTAGCTACAATTTTTATTAAATTAGAGAATATTGATACTGAAAGCACAATACATGCCTAGAGAGTGGCAGATTCTTTACTCAATTCTGCAAATCCATATCCCACTTGAACTGCCCTTATTCTGAAGCCCGGGAGGGTTGGGGTAGGGTGGGGTGGGGTCTTCTGAAATTTTAAGTGGCTATAAAAAAAAACAAGGAGAGCTCATCTACTGCAGTATCTAATCTTCAATCATAAGACACTAACAAAACTTATTGAAAGCATCATACTCGGCATCTAGAATTTAAGTATACTAAACCATATACCATTTTTCAAGCAAAGATTTTATCAAAAAGAGCTCTTTAAGCTTAAGTTTAAATAATACAATGTTTGATACTTTTCAGTGATCTTGACTATAAAGCAAGCAGGTTAAAGATTGGAATGAATGTGTAAAATATCTGTAAACAAACATAAACATCTATATCAAAATTTCCCTTAAAATTTTTCTGATGTTTGGACAAATATCAAGAACATATATTATTTTCCTTCAGTTTAATTAACAACACTACAAAATTTTAGGCAAGTTCAGTTTAGTCTTAAGTAACAATGAGTATGTCATGAAATATACAGTATGATAGTAAAATATACTACAAATAAAAACAACATAGTCTAGAAAGTGCCTTAAACATATTATACACTTTCTCCAACCTTGGCAACAAGAGTTACCTCAAAATGGAATTAACTTTAACTAGGTTGGCCATTAGCCTAGAAGATAGCTAGAAGATAACTTTCTTTTTCACAAAGATAAAGTATCTAAACTCATATGGTTGCTGCAAGGGAAACAAACATTTCTAAAGAAGGGGTTAAAAGTACTTTTGCTACTAATACTTGAATATTTTAAAAAATGTTTACAATAGTTTAGCCTAGAATTAAACAAGAGGAAGGGAACAGTACAGGTTGGACTGCATTCAAGAAATTACCAAGTTCTTAATGACTCCAAACTTTTTCCAGAAACAAAGGTCTTTCTTTTCAATGTTATTATTCTATTAGTGTTATGTGTTTTTTCTATGAAACATAATAGTCTCCAAAGAACTGAAAATGAGTATCATACATAAGGTAATGGGAGAAACACAATACATAACAAATAATAAAGTTTGAAGAAGGCAGGGAATAAAAGATATCATTAGCAGAATTAAAAATGAAGAGAGACTAATCCTGTAACAAGAGTGAGAGAGAATAAGTAGAAAGTAGTCCATCATTCTATCACTATAAACTCAGAATAAAGTCTCTATTGGAATGACTTTCCCTGTGGAATTTTAGTTTATGGAATCCTACTTGTCCTTCCTCTGAATCTTTTGAAAAGTGCTCTTCTCGGGATAGCTAGGTGGTGCAGTGGATAGAGCACCAGCCCTGAAGTCAGGAGGACTAAGTTCAAATCTGGTCTCAGACACTTAACACTTCCTAGCTCTGTGACCCTGGGCAAGTCACTTAACCCCAATTGCCTCAGCAAAAAAAAAAAAAAAGTTCTTCTCTTAATCTAAGATTCACACTGGATTAACTAACTTTCTTTCTCACAAATTTTAAGATGGAATGGGTCACTTGATCCTAAATAACCATCACTGGTATCCCAGCAACTAGTTCCTCCCTGTTGGTAAAAAATCATATTTCTCATTTATTGCTCTATCTTTTGAAGGATGAGATTTTCCTTAAACCAAGTCAAGAAATTCTGCTTGTGGCAAAAAGAGAAAGTTCCAATAGATATATGAGTGACTTTTAAGTTCCCCATAACTACTATATCATATCACTGTCCTAGACTAGTATAAATAATAAAGTATGTATGTACTGAATGGATATAGCTTATTCAAAAGCAACAGCAGAGTTAAAAAGTAATGTGGAATAGCACTATCTGTTGGGAAGACATACTTTAAAAGGCAGTGCATTTTGTAGGGGAATCACTCATTAAAAACTGACCAAATTTTAAGGTCACAGAACATAAAACAGCTGATCTGGAGGGAATGACAAGGATCATCTAATATAATCCTTAAATTATACAAGGGGAGAAAAAAACCCCACTCAGAGACCCAAAGAGGCAAAGTGGTCATATAGCCAATTAATGAATGAGCTAAAATGAGAATCTAATTCTCAAATCTTTGGACTACAATTTTTTTCTTTATTTTTAACTGAGTTTAAGTCATTTGCTCAAGACAAAGTTGCTTAAGAAAAATACCTCTCCAATGTTATCACTTACTTAGGTATTCTAAAGTACCTAATTAGAGTCAGAAAAAAAAAAGAGAAAATAATTTACCTGCCAAGCTGAAAAAGATGTTGAATTGGATACAACTGTTTTTTGCAGCTCTTCCAGGACAGCATCTGGAAGATGTTTCTGTGCCTGCAGTAGAGGTTTACACTGAATTTGCCTTAAAAGCAGGAAGACAGCTGGTTGGTCATGGCTACTTTTTAAATGCTAAAAATAAATAAATAAATAAAGATCAGAAGGACAACGAACAATTTCTTAAATTCCAAATACAAAAAAAAAAAAAAAAAAAAATCATTGCTACTTTCCCAAGTGGAAAAAAATTCTCAAAGAATATAGTTTAGTCAATAAAATAATGAAAGTATGTTCATTCTTTAAAAGCAAGCCATTAACTCTGCTATAGTATGGAAACTTCAGATATAATACAGAATATATCATCTAATTCACTATTCATTAGTCAAATCAGTATATGGTTTTTTTTTTTTTAAATAATCATCCTGAAATAATAAATTCTAACTCTAAATGTTGAATTACATGTATCATGTAGGAAGATAACATAAATGACATAGATATCAGCTTTATTCCCAACAGTGGTAACAGAGTTGTATTGACTTGTGTAGTTTGCCTTTTAAAAGCACATGTCGGTGGCCTCCAGCTTATAAATGGTTGACAAAGTCTAGGTATTCAAAAAGCTTGCACCTCATTTTTTCAGCTCGAGAAGAAAGGAGGAAAAAAATAGACAATACCCTAAAAAATTAGAAAGAGAACAAAAAAGTCCTGGATCATTTGGAAATCTTTGAGATCAGAATTGTAGGAAGAAAAGAAGTTGGGGGAGAAAAAACACTGTATAACTTAACTCCCAAGCAAGGCCTGGACTGCATAAGTAGCTTCTGCCCTAAAATATATTTCTCTGAACAACCTAAAATTTCATTTTTTTGTTTCACTGTCTGAAATACTACCAAAATAGGGATTTTATAAACCCATTTTAAATAATGTAAACATTACTAGGAGAATAAGAAGACGCCATTAGTACTTAATATGAATGAGTTCAGCTAGATACTTAAATATTAAAAGAGAAAAAAAATGGTGATCTTTTTAATGGCCTAGGGAAGTGAATAATAATAATAACAGCTGACACTTAAGTGATGTTTTAGGGTTAGAAAACCTTTCTATATAATGTTTGATTTGATATAAATAAAAACCTTGTGAATTTAGATTATAATCCGTATGCCCATTTCAGGGAATTCAAGTGACCTACCCTTACTGGACAACTAGTGAGAGTCAAGCATAATTAAAGCCCAAGGCTCAGATACACCAAGTGCCCATTCCACTACATTTAGGAAGCAAAGAGTACATAGGAGTATCAATTGAGTAGGATGCTTCATTTGAAGCACAGAATATTAGTGAACAAAAAAGGTCAATATCAAAGACAAAAAAACTATCCAATTCAAAAATTTTGTCTGGGTCAATCCAGGAAATGTCGAATACATTCCTTGTCTTTCCCTTTCTCTTCTATATCACAAACGCCTCTGCTGCCAGTACTCATAATCATGGAAGGATAGTTACTGCTGTACTTCAACTGTATTATGAAGTATATAAGCTTTGTAGACTTGGGAACTTGCCAACCATTTATGATATTAGGGAAAAAAAGTTCTAAGTTCCAACAATCAATAGATGAATTTTTGGAATTTCAAACTAACCAAGTCTAAATGATGATCATATTAAATTTGAATAAAATTAATTAGCTTACATAGGTTCAAACCTATAATGTCTAATTAATTTCGATTTTAACCCAACAACATCAAATTAAAAAAATTTAACCTGTTGAAAATAGTTAAGGAACAACTTTAAAATAGTTAGGAAATAATATAGTTATTATACAGTATAATATAATAGTATAATATATATATTAAAGTTTTATATATATATATATACTATAATTCATATAGTATATATATAGCATACTATATGTAATATATATAATAAAGTTAAGAAATAATATAGTTATTATATAGTATAATGTAATAGTAAATAATGTAGTATAGTTAGGAAAAAAAAATTATCCCATTCTTACTGAGAACTGATAATTATAAAAACTTCATGAAGATATCCCCAAAAACGCTTTGAAATTTCCTCACACTATAAGTACTATTAACCCATTGTTCCTTCATTTTTATAACATAACTAAATTTGATTTAATCTGATACTCTAATTTATAACCTCAGCGCTAAGATCTCAAAAAATGATAGTCTGGAAGTAAATAGCTAATCTAACCATAAGTGGAAAAAGTTAATTCCAAATCACCATACCTTAATGGAACATATTTTTCCATCAGCGGGGATTTTTCCCTTTCCTTCCATCAAAGGGGAGATTCAGAATTATCAATAATCCCCCCTTACATGTCAAAAGATATAAAAAAGGTACATTTTCTTCATCTTCCTATACTATTTCCTTTTACTCTAACATGAGATTTTAAAAATTCAAATGAAAAGAACACATTTATCTTTTATTAATGTCAAAGTCTTGCCAGGGTGGAGACACCCTGGTAGGCCAAAAATAATAAGAAAAAAGGGGGAAATGAGAGGTAATATAACATACTGCACTGAATAGTGTGGAGTAGTAAAGGTTTGAGTTTAAATCCTACCTCTACCATTCACTAATTGTGTGACCATGGAAAAATTACCTAACTTCTCTAACTCTTAAGCAGCTTTCTATGTTTCCTCCAACCAGGTGTTATTATAAAAGTAGAAACAATAATTATAGAGTATGCTTTTCTCCAAGGACTTCAGGTAGTGAAAAGTCATTTCATTTTAGCCTATCACAGTACCTTTGTGCAGAGAGCCTCAGCTTCGGAAATTTTCCCCTTTTCTATTAAACCAGTGAGAGCTTGACAAAGAGACCACTTTTCAATAGTCTGAACATAACTTTCAGGAAGGTTTTTTTCTTTGACTGTAAAAAAAAACAAATTTATTTTTCTTTTCAATTTTAACTAAAGTTTATACAAAATTAATCAGCTGTTAAAACTTATCCATTATTATCATTATGGAAATGTTAATAGGGAAGAAAATTTCCTGCCCCATGAACGAGAGTCCTTGCAGTCAAAGCTCAAAGTGTCAAAAGCTTGAGGATGCTACATGTGGTTGGAAGATAACAACAATGCATATCTTAATATACAACATTGCTGTGCTCAGTAATTCTCACATGAAATACATGAATGCCTTTCTATTTGGATAATTGATTCAGGAAAAGACTATACAACTGACTGAATCTACAGTCATCCTATGGCTACCCTTGCTCCTAAACCTTAAAAAAAAAATGGTATATTTATCTTTGATCTCTAATTTCGAATACTCTAAAAAGCTAAAGAGTAAATAGATAATAAACACTATCAGAGAGGCACCCTAAAAAAAAAGTGAGTATAAGAAACATTACTATAAGCTTGAAAAAGGCCTGTGAATATCAAAAACAATCTGTCTCTCTCTCTCTCTCTCTCTCTCTCTCTCTTACATATACCCACACGCATATCCACATTCCCCCCCCCCAACACCCACATACCCACACTCACCCCCCCACACACACACAAATTTACATGATAATTGACAGATAAGGATTTGGAGCCTACCCTATCCTACTTGTACTTTTTATACAAAACTAAATCATACTCCTACCTAATTATACTACAAACTGCAGAATCGTTAATAAATCAGAAAGGAAATATAGTTTAATATCCCTCCTGCCATAGCAAAGTGAAAGTTTTTTAGGACAGGAATTATTTCATTTTTGTCTAAATCCCCAAAGTTTACCATAGTATCTGAAACACAATAGGATTTAAATGTTTGTTGAAGTTAATTTTATTAATATATCTTTTAAGACCTTGAGGACTGGTGAGGCAGCTAGAGTGAAAGATAAATGTCTGGCACCAAAAAAGTTCTTCAAACTTCTCATGTTTAAGGACTTAATTGGCCTCATCATGACTGGGATACTCAAAGGCAGTTAGGGTTTATACACTCTAGACTGAAGCATCTGGCTCTTTTCATCTACCCTACATATATACTCTACATATGAAGTATAAAACGCTATAGTCCCTTATCATCTAGCCAACTGCCTAAGACTCAGTTATATATATGTTGCCTCCCTCCCTCCCTCCCCAATCAGGCCAAGTTAAGGACTCAGAGGGCTCTGAGTCAGAGGCTACATGTTTTCTCATACCAATTACATGAGTTGTTATGTCCAATAAATTAATCTGGACACCTTCAACAAAAGTATTGTTAGATCAATTTGGGTGGATATAGCTGTATTTCTCTCTTTTTTAATCCACAAACCCATCACTAGTCTCTCTTCTGAGTCTATGCTATTGATGTGTCATCTTGACAATCCAGTGGACTGAATTGTTGCCTAAGAATATCAGAGGAATAAAAACTATGGGGAATCCTTTGTTCCTCTAATGGTCAAATAAATATCTAGGGAGGAAAGAACCATTAATATAGAAAGGGTCATGAGACAAAGAAAAGAACAAAACAGATTTATATTATAACAGTTACTTGTATATGGAACATGAGTTTGAAAAGGCTTAATGATTTCATCAATGTGGAAAACTCACTACAGAAACTTCCTCTATCAAGAAACGAAAATATATGTATGGCTTAATAGGTAAATTCTAAGGAGTTACCTGAAGCATGAAAAGGTTAGGTGACTTGTAATTCCCACAGTAGGCTCTGAACTCATGTCTCTCTACATTAAAAAAATCAAGAGTTCTATCTACTATATCATCTTTCTTGCATATAATACTCTGAGTTATTGGCCACTGATTAATACTGAATTGCTAAGGGTTTCAAACAACTGAAAAATTCCCAAAAATTCTATTTGAAAACCAGCAAGCTGTGTTGTTACAATCCTATAACATATGATATATAACTCTTTAGTGTAATGTAAGCAAAGTCAGAAGAGGGGGGAGGGAGGCAATCAAAGTTCTAGTATTAAAGACATTTAAGAATTATACTGTACTAAAGTAGATATCCAATTTTTAAAATTAAAATTTTAAGTTATCAAATTTAATTTATCACGATAAAAAAAATCCCAACAATCATATTACTTATTTTTGATGCTTTAATTTAATTCTGCCTTTGGCTTTTTGCTTTATCAAGTATCACAATCTTTTCTAAAGACAAATATTGTAGCGCCATCAAGGAAACTGCTTGTCATCAGCTAACTATTATTAATTGCTAAGAAGAAACAGAAAATGACAGAAGGTTGACATTGGTCAACAAATTATAGATAATCTGGGGATAAAAGAAAAATTACTGCTTAATTAAAAACCAGAGTAATTCATTTATAATACTAAACTGGTTAAAAACAAACCAAAAAAGTGCTTATTATACTTATTAGAGTGAAGGACTTAAAATATTAAAACACAAGGACAAGGAAAAGGATTTTGATGTTTCTACCACTTGTAAATTTCTCTCAGAACATTATTAAGTACACTTGTTTAGATTAACTAGATTAAAAACTTCAGAAATAGTCAAAAAACTAGTGTTAGGTTGGTTCCACCTTTTTTTTATCCTGATGATTCTCAATAAATTTGCTAATTTACAACCCCCCCCAAAAAAAAAAAAAGATCAATCAAATTACTAAGACCTTTATTTTAGTCATATTGCAATAGGTAAAATAAAATGTAATTTTTTCCCCCTAAAATAGGTAGGTACAGCTGTTAGTTTTAAAAAAAAAAAGTTTTAAGATAGATATCAAATAACCATTATAATTAAAACACTTTAAGAAAGGCATTTTACACAATAATATATTCCAAAATTAATATTTATTTCTTTGCACTTAAATAACTAAAGTTCAATACCTAAATTCAATCTAAAAGTTTTCAACTAA
Organism: Sarcophilus harrisii; assembly: GCF_902635505.1. NCBI lineage: Eukaryota > Metazoa > Chordata > Mammalia > Dasyuromorphia > Dasyuridae > Sarcophilus > Sarcophilus harrisii. The sequence continues at coordinate 190,669,166 of NC_045426.1, forward strand.
AAAAAATTAAAAAGTTTTTTCATTTACCTGTAGCAGAAATAGTGGTCAACTGTGCTATGTCTAGCTCTGTCCTCTTTGGCTGTGCATTATTTAAGAGAGCCAATGTGTTGTCAGCATAACAGGCCGCCATTAGCCCTGCCCAGACAGCAGGATCATCTAAAAAACAGAAAAAGTAATGAAACATAAAACTTCATTAATATGACAATTTACTGTAGGAAGAACCTTAAAAGACACCACATTTGTAAACAAAGGAAACCATTTTAGATCCTGAAAATCCTAATTGAAGATTTCAATGACTTTAAAGAATTTTGACTAATTAATGTCACAATACTGACAAAAACCAAAAGAAGACTGATTACAACATTTATCACTCAAGACATACTAATAATTCATTCATCCATTCCTACACAAAGAATGAGACCACCTTAAAAAGTTCTGCTTTTATAAGTCTTCATAAGTAGTTTATTTAGATAATTAGGTTAATAAAAAGTAACTACCTTTACTGGGAAAATAAAATACTAATCCTAAGGATAATCACTCAGTAGCAATATCCTCAAATATAAATTAGTAATTAAATTCAATAAGTATTTACTAAGTATTTTCTACAAACCCTGACACTGTGTAAAGTCAAGTCCTGGATGTAATGATACATAATAAGGAGAAATACCCTATTAGAAGAAACAACATGAACTGAAGAGCAACTGGAAGTGCAGTATGATGGAGAGGTCATTAGAGTTAAAATCAGCCACAAACAATTACTAGCTGTGTAACCCTCGGTAACCCACTTAAACATTCTGTGCCTCAATTTCCCCATCTAAAAATAAAGGGTTTGGATTCACTGGCTTCTAAGGTCCTTTCCAATTTTAAATCTATGAGCCTGATTCAGTTCTATCCTCTTATTTTACAGCTGAAAAAATAAAACCCAGAAGGGGTTAAATCATTCAACTAGTATCAACTTTGATATCAAAGATCATTTCCCACCTGGACGCTCTCCTGGATTTCATCATGGTCTCAGAAAACATCATCTTGAAAAATCATATCAGCTCTGAAACTCATATCCTTTCTAGGGTGAAAAGTGAACATTGGTGAGCTCCTCTCTCAAGCTCCATTTAAAGAGGGTATCTAGGGCAACCAATTCATTATTTCCAACCTGGCTGCAGGATTTCATTACATCCTGGTATTTCCGCTAACGCTTAATACCCCTCTCTTTTTAGTAGTTGACTTTTCCTCATTAGATTGTGAGCTCTTTGAGGGCAGAGACTTTGCCTTCTTTGTATTCCTAGTAACAGAAAGTAGGCACTTAATAGAAATTTACTATCAAATGACAAAGATGAGATTTGAACTCAGGTCCTAGAAGTCTAAAGGCTCTTTTCACTTGGGCTGAACCTTGAAGAATGTTAGGGATTATAAGAGGTAGAAGTAAAAATGAAGTACATTTCAGATATGGGAGATAAATTTGTCATTCCTTATTTTTTCCTCTAGGAAAAGGACTGAATCTAAGAGCTGTCAGGTTATTAGAAATAAAAGCCTAAAAAACTAATATCTAACATATTATCCCTCATCACATGTCGGGGATCCACATCTACTTGACTTTCCACATAAGTAGGAGTATTTTGTTTATTAATCTTGTGAAGAGCAAATCCTTTTTTGAGAAATGTCAATTTCAATGAAATTCCAAATATTAAGCAACGTGGACTACATACCAAGAATCCAAGGACTTTCTTGAAAGTTGTTGCATAAATAATGAATGGATCCAAAATTTTCCATTTCATAATTTATTCTAATCTTTCAACAATTTTAATTGTACTATTTTTTTTTGCCATACCAACAATTAAAAAACCTAAACTAAAAAGTACTAGTTTAAAATGTTTTTAAAAATCTTTTGAATGCCAAGAGCTTTTTATCAAATATTTCTAGTCACTATATTGTCATCCAATATATCTATCATTCATCAAGTGACTGAGATCCTTACGTACTTGACTTTAATGTAAGAAAAAATGTGGCTAATAGCGAGTAAACTATTAATTTTGTGCAGATCAAATTATGTTCTAAGAAATACCAAGTGAGATGAAAAGTTCTAAATACCAAGTCAGTTACACACAACTACATGCAATTTCAGTATTTCCAAAGAATTTAGACAGTTCCTTGTAAATAATAACACTCGAACCATAAAAATTACTGAAAATATGCCATCACTCTTAAAACCAAATAAAATAAAGCTAAAAAGAATTGGTCTCCATTTTCTAAACATCATTCATTCTTTAGGTCACAAAATGTCTATAAACTATCACTTTGTTCATTTTAAACACCACAAACATTTCTGCAACACAACCAAAAATTCTTTAAAAAATCTAAAGAAGGGTCATCATATACTAATTTCAGGAGTCAGGGTAACAGATAGAAAGTGTAAAACCTACCTATATCTATAATTAAATGGGATGAGTTGGAGCAGTATGTAACTATGAGAAAGTCAACAATGAAGGCTTATTTTAAGAAGGAATCTTTTGTAATTTAGACTATACAAACACTAAAAATATAACTCATATCAATCAAGCAATGAAACAAGTCACAAGCATTTATTAAGCACTAATCATGTGCTAGGCATTGTACTAGAGGCAGGTATACAAATAAAGGAATGAAATAATCCCTATAATGGAGCTCAATGTGAAAGACAACAAATACTTGTGGGGTTTGGTTTTTAGGGTATTTAAAAATAAATGGAAAATAGTTTTTTTTTTAAAAAAACTTTTTTTTTAAAAAAGTAGTTTGGGAGGGAGAAAATTAGCAGTTGGAGGATCAGAAAAGATTTCATTTTGTGCTTGACTATTATCTTGAAGGGAAAGAGCAATTTTATCTATGTGGTAAAGATGCAAAAGGAATACATTCTTGGTATGGGGGACAATCAGTGCAAAGGGATAAAAAGGAAGGAAAGAAGGAACAAGCACTTACTGTGTTCCAGAAATCATACAGATATTATCTCATAACAACCCCATGAGGTAAGTGCTAGTGAAAAATAGAAGCAGTATCTCAGGTAAGAAACAGGTTAGAAAGCAGTTTGGTGTGATCATTGTGTTGGAAGGAAGTGATGTAATGTGAGACTGGAAAATGTAGTTGAGGCCAGGTTTTATAAAGTTTGAGAAAAAAAAAAAATCAACAGAAAAATTATATTTTATACTAACAGTAAGAGAAACTCCCCTAGGGTTGCCTGAGAAGAGTAATGGTTAGATTTGAATTTTAAAAAATTCCTTTAGAAACAGTGTCTAGAATGGTGACAAAGTACATTTTATCTGATAAATCAGTAAGAGAATGAGTTGCCAAAAGAATATAGAGATAGAGAAGAGGGCCTAGGATTGAACCCAAGGGAACACCCACAGTTAGGAAGTGTGATGAACCAACAAAGGAGGCTAAAATGTTAAGATCAGGTAAAGTAGGGACAGAGAAAGGTAGGAAAAGAAGGAGAAGAACCAGGAAACAGGAGCATCACAGGAATCCAGAGAAGACAATAATTAGAAGAGGTTGCTCAAATACAGCAGAATGATCAAGAAAGTTAAGTACCAAGAAAAAAGATCATTAGACCTGGACACAGTGATCATTTTGTACATAGAAGTTTCAATTAAATGATGAACTTAGAAGCCAGATTGCAAAGGTTTAAGGAGAGAAAAAATGTGAAAGCAATAAGTATGAGCAGTATTTTTTTTTTCCCTAGGAGCTTGGCTAACAGAGCTTATATGATGATAACATGAGGGGATAGTAGAATTTAGTGAAGGCTTTTTTAAAGATGAGAACTGGGCATATTTAAAGATAATAAGGAAGGAACCATTACATAGCAAGAGATTAAAGACTAGGGGAAGAGGTGAAAGGATGATTGGGGGGGGGGGGGAGGGGAGGAGTTAGCAGTAGAAGATGAATCAAAGGTACATGTTGGAGTGACTGTATTATCGAGAAAGGGAAGGGTTATAAAGGTAGGGGGAAGGGATGATATCACAAAGTTTTGATATGAGAAGTGCAAAAGAGAGAGCTCATAGGCAAATGGCCTGAGCAAAATAAAAGGAAAAGTCCTCAGTTGAAAGGATGTGAGATTCTTGAGTAGAAAGGAGAATATCTGGAATCATATATATAATGAGTGAGATAAGGAATGAACTGAGGAAGAATAAAAGGATTAAAGTTAGATGGCAGAGAGAAAAGTGTCCTGGACCTAGAACTAGGAAGACCTGAATTCAAATTTGGTATCAGATGTGCCCTGTGCTTACTAGCTGTGTGCCCTGTGCAAGTTATCCGACCTCTGTTTGCCTTAATTTCCTCAACCATACAAACAAGAGAATAATAACAGAGCCTATGTCTCAGGTTTGCTATGAAAATCAACAATGGACTCTTAACTGGTCTCCTCGCCTCCACTCTCTTTACTCATCGGTCCATCAAGTCCATGAATCCAAAGTGATTTTCCTAACCATATCAATCTCCTATTTATAAACTCCAATGACTCCCTTCTATTTCTTATTCTTGAGTCATTTCAGTCATATACGACTCTCCCTGACCCCATGCAAAAATAAGTTTTACAGATAAGGGAAAAAAAGAGACTTGCTCAGACTTGCTCAGTAGCTAACAAATGTCTGTCTAAAGCCGAATTTGAACACAGGTCGTCCTGACTCCTAAGACTAATGCTCCATCTACTGCTCCACTTAGTTACCTTCTTCTACCTCTAGGATCAAATAAGATATAAACTCCCTTTTTTGGCTTTTAAAGTCCTTCACAAAAGGTGAAGGACCTCTTATTTTTTCCAATATTATTTTATTTTTCCAAATACATGCAAAGATAGTTTTCAACATTCACCTTTCCAAAACTATTTCAAAGTCTGATTCTTTTTGTACAGCAAAATAATTGTATGGATATGTATACATATATTGTATTTAACTTATACTTTAACATATTTAACATGTATGGGTCAACCTGCCATCTGGAGGAAGGGGTGTGGGGAAGGAGGGGAAAAGGTGGAACAAAATGTTTTGCAATTGTCAATGCCGAAAAATTACCCATCTATATATCTTGTAAATAAAAAGCTATAATAAAAAAAAAAAATATATATATATATATATATAGCACAAAGATCTGCCTCCACATATTTATGTTTTACTAATCACTATCCTATTACCCACTTTCAAAAGAAAACAGATAAATTTGCTCTACTCAAAAAACAGACTACCCATGGTGATTTTGAAATTTTTTTTAAAAAAAAGAAAAATGAAACATGAATCATTTATACTTCAGTAAACCATTCAAGACATAACAATCCAGTGTGGATTATCTCCTCTATTAGCAGCCTATTTTTGGAAGATTTTTTGCTCAATAACTAGGAAGCAGTAAGACAAAAAGGACCTTGCGCTTAGTGATAATGCTTCCATACACAGCTAACTCATAGGCACAGTCTTTATGAAGCTGAATAATAGGACCAGAATGATCCACAGATTCATACCTGGAAACTTACCAAAGTATTCTCATACAACATCTCACACCTTCCCCTCTCCACCTAAATCTTAATCCTTTCAGTTCCATTTCAATGAGAAAAATGATTTCCCTCTCTATTCTTCTGCCTATATTTAACTACTTAATTTTTTAAAAATACCATAAAATATTGTGTTAAAACTGTGCTACATACAGCTCTAGAAATTTTAAGCCCTGATATTACACAGCTGTACTAGACTGCTCTAAATTTATTGCATTTTTATGTATCACAGATTATTTCTCTAATAGGTACAAATCTACACAATTAGATGTTTGATCATACCACTTTGTCTGAACAGCTGCCTATAATAAATATAAATCACCTTAGACAAGACAAGATAATCAAAGTGAACACCACAGATCCCTTTACCTTATTAATCTTTCCTTTCTAAAATGTGGACAAATCTTTGTCATTAGATCCTGTTTGTTATCAAGACTAATAAATGGTTCTGATGGACGTGGCCCTCTTCAACAATGAGATGAACCAAATCAATTCCAATAGAGCAGAAATGAACTGAACCAGCTACACCCAGGGAAAGAACTCTGGGAGATGGCTAAGAACCAACCACTACATAGAATTCCCAATCCCTCTATTTTTGTCCGCCTGCATTTTTTATTTCCTTCACAGACTAATTGTACACTATTTCAAAGTCCGACTATTTTTATACAACAAAATAACTGTTTGGACATGTATACATATATTGTATTTAACTTATACTTTAACATATTTAACATGTATTGGTCAACCTGCCATCTGGGGGAAGGGATGGAGAGGAAGGAGGGAAAAAGTTGGAACAAAAGGATTTGCAACTGTCAATGCTGAAAAATTACCTATGCATATATCTTGTAAATAAAAAGCTATAATTAAAAAAAAAAAAAAGACTAATAAATGGCAGAGGAGAGTTTTTTTTTTAAATTAGTGTTAACTCATTCAATAATAATTGCAAGAAATGGAAATTTACCTAGTTGCCTGATCTACATTACTGACTACAAGTTATTTTAGAATATTAAATCAAGATTATGTATTTGGTCAACAGACTCCTGTTAAAAAATTATGCTGTTAAATATTATGTGATGTCAATGTTTCCAAAATGCATACTAACATTGCTCAATTTACTCTTTGCAATTTATTCAGGAGGGATAGAATTCTGGTGGTAGTTGTTTTCCAGCAAGGATTGGGGTATATTAAGACTTGGAAAAACTAAGATAAACATAAACACTCTAGCAAAAGTCCTGAAAGGGTACCAGAAAAAATAATGACAAAAGAAAAAAAAGCTCCAAGCTCCTCCATCCAGGCTAGATTTATACAAGAAAACTTCCAGACCTCTTTACAGGCTCTTAGTAGAGACTAAGGCAGGAAGTAGATATAGGCATGTTAGCATCTCAGACGCATAGCAAGATACAGAGTCAGATCAGCATTCAGTTCAGTACCTGAGCCAAACAAGAAAAAAAAGACAAAACCAGCTCCTAGGCAACATAGTAATCTGGATTCCTACATCTAAGCATTTGGAGAATCCTACACAATGATAAAGTGTACATATTCCAATAGAAGGAAAATAAATAAGTATCCCTTCAAAATTCTAATGTCTGCAAAGGTCATAAAAAGAATTAAACAATTTAGGAGCCCTGGGGAGTGACTTTGTTCTATTTTGAGGGGAATTAGAAAAAGTAGTGGAGAAGAATATGGTAGGGAAGATAAGAAAAAGGGTAGGAATGTGTTAACTCACATCACAGGGGTCCAAGAGATGAAGCATATAAAAACATGGAGAAAGGGTAGCAGAGAACAGGCATCACATGAAAAAATTAAATTTAAAAAGTGCGCGCGCACACACACACACACACACACACACATACACACACACACTTTGGTGAAGAAGTGAATTCAACATGGAAATAAGTAGGGGCAGAGAGAATTAAGAAGGAAGATAGGAGTGATAAGGAAGCAACTATAAGCAAAATAGACTTGATGAGATAGTGCCATATGATTCCACTTAAAAGCATGAGAAAATATCATAAAGGCTGCATACTGGCTTAAAAATAGCAACATAAAGGAGAAATGATACTATGAAAGGCCACAAAATGAGAGAAATCCTTGTCAGGATCAACAATGGCAGCAGTATAAAGTCAGTAGGCTAATGCTGGACTCTGGAAGATGGGGGTGGAAGGGAGGGAATGAATTATGTTGGAGGGAGGGGGAAAGGAAGGACTGAAAAGTATCCCATAAAAGTTACATGTCACTTGTAACCAACAGCAAGAGGCCCTTGGTTTCCAAAGCTCTCTTTCTTCAGATCCCCTACAATTTCCATATGGAGTTCTCACCCTTCAATCCCCATAATCCAAGCCACAGAGTTGAGGGCAGGCCTTCTCAATGATGAGTCGGAGATGCTGACCTCCCAATAGAACATTTCAGTCCTATAAGACAGTTCTGAGGTATAGGAGCAGCCAATAATTTCTCTTCTCTTGTAACAAAGAAAATCAGTTCAGTAAACCCACTTCTGTGACCACATCTAACAGTATAAGCAGTGTTGGCACGAAGAGTATCCCATGAGTCCAAAGAAAAAAACACATAGGTTTCCTCGTCTCTTTTTCTGGGGGGGCCAAACCTGAATAGTCGTAATTGGGCAGTTGTTGGCCCAGTAGATAGAAAGTTAGGCCTGGAATCAGGAAGACCCAAGTACAAATACAGTCTCAGGCACTTAATATCTGTGTGATCCTGGGCAAGTCACTTAACTTCTGTCTGACTCAGTTTCTTCAATTGTAAACTATAAGGATCAAATGAGATAATAATTGTAAAGTGTTTAGCCTAGTGCCCGGTATATAGTAAGTAGTTAATAAATACTTGGTTCCTTTACCCTATTACAATTATTTGGTTTAATATTAGTATTTTTTTAAACAACAGGCAGGTCAAATGACCCTGATTAAATGACTTCATTTAAGCATGCTGGGACTAAGTTTCCTCACCTGTAAAACAAGGTGGTGAGACTAAAAGACTCTTCATAAATCTTTTAGTCCTAACTGTAACAAATCTACTATGAGATTGCTGGTCAAGATTAGGAGTGATGTGAGTTAATACATTCCCTTCCCTTTTTCTTACCTTCCCTACTGTATTCTTCTCTACTACTTTTTCTAATTCCCCTCAAAATAGAACAATGTCACTCCTCAGAGCCTTCTAAGACCTTTGCAGGGACAAACAAGCTTTCTTGGATCTTGATACTATAATCATTCACGGTATTATACACACAGGCTTAGTAAAAAAATTTTTTTAACCAAAATGATAATCCTTTCCTTCAAGAAGCTAATCCTCTCTAGGTTAGGGTGAAATATATATACAGAAATCTATATCTAAAATATCTATAATAAAATCTCATTACTTTAAATTACTGGAATAAAGAGAAGAGAAACAGCTCATTTGATTCACATTCTATGTTCTCCAAATAAAATTGCAGTACTTTAAAAATAAAATTCACTTTTCAATGGCTACTAATGAAGTATATTTCTAAGTACAGATTCTATTAGATCTGTTTTAATGAAGACTTAAAAACCATTTTTAGTTACTAGTACCATTTGTATATAAACAAATATTTAATGTTTAAATATTAGAGGAAAAATTTCATAAAAGTCTTTGTAAATCTAGACTGTGAATTATTGAAAATAGTGTTATTAATTATGTAATTTTTGTTATTCACCTGGAGATAATAGGACTGCCTTCTGAATGGTCTTAAGTGGATCATTTTTTTCATCTTCTGCTGAATTGCTTCCCATTGCCAACTGATTGACTGCAGTATACAGTAAGGCCTTCTGCATAATAAAAAAGAAGCGTTAAATCATCCACTTTTATGATTGCATGTTTCTCAAAAATTACCACAGCAGCATGTTGATGATATGACATTATCCTTATGTCACATTTGAAAGTCATTTAATTCTCTCATATTAACATGAAATATTTTTTTTTGGAACAAGGGGGAAAACCAACCTTTCCATGATTCGAGTCAAGTATGTGAGCCACATTTCCTGCTACAGCTCCACCCTGAAATATATTTATATTGAACAATTACATTTTAATTATTGCAGAAATTGCACATAACAGATATCCTTCAAAATTCTTTAAACATTTTTTATTTGCTATAAAAATAATCATAAAATGTAAACATTTCTACAAAAAAGAACAAGATATTTAAGACACTTTAATATGTATATGAAACTATAGACATATATGAATAAAATACACAGCTATGTAAAACTTATGAGGATATTAAAACTTCTTTGTTTAGTCCCCCTTCCATACTTTTTGTTTTCTGGAAAAATCTTAGGAAAAAAAGTTTTATTGTTATAGCTTTCTTTAGGGACTTATTTACCCCTACCTACAAATCTACTATACTCTTGTTCCCTTCTCACTGAGAAGTCTTCCCTTGTCACAAATATGTAAAGTCCTAGAAGAACAAAGTAATACCTTTTCATACTGATTTGAAAAATTAGGACTTTTCCTACTCATCCAATGCAAAAATTCTGGCAACTTATTATTATTATTTATTAAAGGCAACTCATTATTATTATTATTAGCTGACTTCTACATTTCTCATTAACTAAATTGTTATGATGCTGACATTTTTTAAAAGACATAATGATTTTGTATCAATTATAAATAACTAGCACCAATATCCTCATCTCTAACTGCCACAATGGATATCTTAAATTATATCCAGTAACTTAAACTCAAAGCCCTCCTCTTTTCCTAAAGTTCCTATGGTATGAAGTATATGTCCATCCCCTCAGTCACTCATGCCTGGAATTCTTTCCTTCCTCATCTTCACCTCTGATATCTTCTCATCTCATAAAATTTTTACCCATGTCTTCTCATAAAGCATAGGGATCACAGATTTACAACTGCAAGGGACCTAATAGATTAATTCCCCCATATGGGGAACTCTACTTCTGCTTCATCTCTGCCCTCCTGGTTTCCCTGGTTTTCTTCAAATGTCAGCTAAAAATCTCACTTTTTTTATGAAAGAAATTATTTCCTAATGTCCCTTAATGTTATCTTCCCACAATTTATCTTCTATATTTCTTGTTTATATGTGGTCATTTGCATTTTGACTTCCTCTAGTAGACAAGGAATACCTTGAAAGCAAAAATTATCTTTTGTCTTTCTTATTATTACCAGTTCTTTTCATGCCTAGTACACAATAGATGCTTAATAAATGTTTATGAACTTGTTGGCCCACTATAGATAGAAAGTTAGGCTTGGAATCAGGAAGACCCACGTACAAATCCAGCCTCAAGAACTTAATAATTAAAGTAGAGAAAAAATTATTTGCTCCCTATTCACATAAAATGCTTTGTAAAATTTATAAAAACTTCAAATTTTAGTTAAAACTTATTACAATGCTCTTTAAATACCATTAAACTCTACTGTTTCAATTAACTCAAAAATTAAATAAATTATAGAATAGTTTCTAATTTAGGTCAACTATGTATGTAGGTCAACTATGAATTCAAAGTACCAATACACATTTTTTCAGTCAATCACCAGAGAAGTTTTTCAATTGGAACAAAAAGAAATATATATATATACATATATATATATATATATATATATATATATATATGTATATATATATAGTAAGATATTGATTTTAAGTTACAAGAGCATTATTTCCTTAACAACAGAAAAATATGTGCTTAAATTTCTAGCTTCAAATCTATAACCCTATGAAACAGATTCTCCATGTATAGAGAAAGCTTCACATGACTATATTTTCTATTTGGATTTTTTTATTCTTTTGCCATAAGTAGACATTAACAAAGTTATATATCATATATCAAAAGCATAGATTGCATAATTAATATCGGTATAACATCTCATTATCAGTGATGATGTTCCTACCTCAATATCCTTGGAAGTCCTATGCAACTAATATTAGGTGTATAGAAATAAAGACTGGTATATACTGAAGGAATCATAAAACACATGAATCAAAGAATTTGAATCGGAAGGGACCTCAGCAATCATTTAGCCTAATTCATTCCTGAATAAGAATCCTCTCTACAATCCTAACAAAGAATTCTCTGAGTTGTTCTTAAAGGCCTCTAATAAAGACATTACTAAGGCAATTAATTCCACTTGGGGTCGAGCTGTAATTGTCAGCTAGTTAAATCAATCCTTTAAAAGCCTCTGGGAAGATGTAGAATCAGTGTAAGCCATCTTCCATTGATAGACATCCCTTTAGATACCTGAAGACATATCTCAGATGCCCCATGCCTGCTCAATTCTTCTCTTTTCCACATTAAACAACTTCAAGCATTCTTCCCATGTCAAGATCTTAAAAGTTTTTTTACCATCCTTTTGTCCTCCCTCTGTACACTCAACAGCTCATTGAGAGACACCCTTTTCCAAAGCTAAGGTACAGCAAGCAAGTTGTGTACTGAGTTGGGCTTAACAAGAATCCTCTGCAGAAATCCAGATTATCATCTGGATGATCTCTCACTCTGGATTTTGCAGATTAGCACCAGGTATTCTTTGAGCTCAGACAAGTACCAGATAATTACCCATGTTCCAGTCATGAAGCCCAACTATGAATCAAACTTGTTTCATTGTTGCTATTACCCTTCACTGTCAAAGCTATAACTTACTATGTAACCACTGATAATTATTCAAATTTCAAACATGTCTAATCTACCTCTTTCTTTACAAGCTATTGCCCTCACTTTAAATTAAACTCTTGTTTAATTTGTAATTCTGTTGAGGCAGGTAGGTGGTGCAGTGGATAGAGCACCAGAGGACCCGAGTTCAAATCTGCCCTCAGACACTTAACACTTCCCAGCTGTATGATCCTGGGGAAGTCACTTAGCTCCAAATGCCTTAGCAAAAAAAAAAAAGAAAAAAATTTAGTCTGCTCTGTTCAGCTACAACCACCCACAGATAAGAAGCTGGTTTGGTTTAGTTGACATCATCAATGTCCTTTCTAAAATGTGATGATGAAGCATTTCTCCTGGGCTTATATCCCAAAGAGATCATAAAAGAAGGAAAAGGATCCACTATAGCAGCTCTTTTTGTAGTGACAAGAAACTGAAAACTTAGTGGATGGTCATCAGTTGGGGAATAGCTTGGTATAGGAATGTCATAGAATATTATAGTTCTATAAGAAACAATCAGCAGAGTGACCCATGTATATATCCTGTAAATAAAAGGCTATTAAATAAAAAATAAAAAAAAAAAAAAAAAAAAGAAACAATCAGCAGGATGATTTCAGAGAAGCCTAGAAAGACTTACATAAACTGATGCTAAGGGAACCAAGAAAACATTATGTGATGTTCACCTGTGATGGATATGGCTCTATTCAACAAGAAGGTAATTCAAGACAATTCCAATAGACTTGTTATGGAAAGTGCCATCCACATCCAGAGATAGAACTATGGAGACTAAATGTAGATCAAAGCATAATATTTTTTCCCACCTTTTGTTATTGTTTGTTTTGCCTTTCATATGTTTTTTCTCTTGATTTGATTTTCTTGTCCAACATGAAAAATACAGAAATAGATTTAGAAGAAATGAATGTTTAAACTATATCAGACTGCTTGCTCACATAAGGAAGGGGTGGGAGGGTGTAGGAGAAAAAAATCTGCAACATGAGGTTTTGCAAAAGTGAATGTTGAAAACTATCTCTCTGCAAGTATTTGGAAAAATAAAATACTATTAAAAAAATTTTTTTAAATGTGCTCACATCAAATATCAGAACTGTCCCATTACCCAACTTGTATCATAAGTATAGTATCATAAGAAAATACTAGACAACAGTATGCTTAGGTAGACTCAGAAACTGGTTGAACCAAAGAGTACCAAAAGAGTATTCATTAATGGATCAGTAACAACTTGAGTGGAGATGTCTATTGGACTGTTTCAAGGATGCATCCTAAATCACTGTTCAACATTTTTACCAATGATCTATATACACAGATAATGCATTTGTCAAATGTGCCAATGAAATGAAGTTGAAGAAATGGCTAATCCAGTGGATAATAAAGTCAAGTTTCCAGAAAGATCTGAAAAAGCTAAAACAAAGATTTAATAAATTGAAATTGAACAAATATCATCTCATCACATCATAAATTATATAGTGTTTTAAGATTTGCAAAATATTTAACCTTTTTTTTTCAATTAACTTTAAAACAACTATGTCAGGCAAATGCTAGTATCTTCCTGTTATATATGAGGGAAAATTAGGCTGAGAGCAATTAATGGACTTGCCTAAGATCACACATATAAGATGTATCTGAAGCAAGATTCTAAATCAGACCTTCTTGATTCTAAAACTAGAACTTTAACCACAAAGTCCTACATTCAAAATTCATAAAATCAGTTTCATAAGGACAGGATAGATAAGATACAAATAATCAAGTTTTTTTCAAAAAGTCATAGGTGATTTAGCAAGTAGATGTTTAATAAGAATTGAAATGTTGCCTGGCAACCAAAAAAAAAAAAACATCATTGTCCTCAAATGAATTAAGAGAGATGATGGTTCCCAAGAAGAGATGACTATACTTATCCCTGGCTAAACATTTGAAGTGCTCTATTTAAGTTTTGGGCATCACATTTTAAGAATTCTGGAAAATAATCAAAATGATAAGGTGATTTTACAGCCATATGAGAATCAAATGAAAGCACTGGGAAACATCTGACCTAGAAAAGAAGACCTAGGCATAATAAAAGTCTTCAAATAATCTTTATCAGCTATTACATGGAAGAAAATTTAGACTTGTCTTTGACTCACAAGAGTATAAGTAGGAGCAATGGACAGAATTTGAAAAAAAAAAAAAGGTTATTTTAGTTCAATATAAGGAGCATTATCACAATTAACTGAATTATTACAGACAGTTAGACAGTGCAGTAAATAGAGTACTAGCCCTGGAGTAAGGAGGACTGAATTCAAATATGGCCTCAGATACAAACTAGCTGTGTGATTCTGGGTAAATCATTTAACTGTCTGCCTCAGTTTCCTCATTTGTAAAATAAGCTGGAAAAGGAAATAGCAAACTATTCCACTGCCAAGAAAATCCCAAATGGGGTTGAGAAGAATCAGGCATGATTGAACAACAATAAAAAAGGAGAATGAATTGTTTTGCAGAAAGTTTCATTTAAGAGGAGGTTTCAAACATAAGTTGGATAAATACCTGTTAGTGTAATGTTGTAATGGAGATTCTTAGATAAGTATGGGTTGAACTAGATGGAATACTTAGGACCCTTCTAAATCTGAGATTTTATGATAAGTTGTAAAACTTACTTAAAAACTGTAATCCTTCCAATATAATAATATATTATTTCTATTCTGGGCAGACTTTAAGGCAGGCATGGGAAATCTTTTTTCTACCAAGATCTATTTGGATATTTATAACATCATTAGTGGGCCATAAAAAATTATCAATGTATACAACTCAAGCAGTAGGAGGTTGTTGTACCTAACTTTTAGCTTATCACCACCCTGGTTGCCTTAGCAAATGATTTCATGGGCTTAATAGAGCCCCCACCCCTGATTAAGGAATAACTTACTTGGGCATTTCGGGGAGTATATTGAGGAACCACTCGGGATAAAAGAGACCAAAGAGCAGGGTCTGCTGGGTTACTATAGAAGAAGTCAAAAACAACAAAGTTTAAAAGAGTCATTTATAACAAAAACAAATAAAAAGATTTTCAATTTTCATTTCCCTCAGAACTTTAAATATATAAATATTTTAGTTGCATAAAATTAATTCGTGAAATGTGATCCTTGCTCAATATAAAATTCCTAGTTTTCAAGAAAACCTTTAGTTATTTTCTTTTGTATGACTTGTTAACATAGGCTCTCTAATATCTACACTGTTAGTTTTTTTATTTGTAATTGTCAGTTACAAATAACTAGCCAATCAGAAAGGCTTCTGAAGTCCCAAACTGCTCAACATAGCAGTGATCCTTTATAAAGTGAACCTCAGATGAACTTGGAGATACCTGAAGAAACTGGACCAGTCTTCAACAGCTCAAAAAAAAGTCTTGAGCAGCAGGTCAGGAGTTTCTAAATACCTCACTCCCTGGCTTATTGTATCTATAAATTCTATCTACTGTACCTAGAAAACAGTCCCTGTTCAAAAACACTGTAGGAACAATAAATATCTCACCCTTTTTCCCCAGTCTCTTTTGAGAGCTGAGATCTCCTATTTTTCTACTCTACTTACACAGATCTTCTCAGACAATGAATGCTTGTATAATCTCTGATCAGTCATTCATTTCAGATCCTTTTCAGGGACCAAGGGTTTTTTAGCCTCAAAGGTCATCTGTGTATAGGTTTTATAATGTCTCTCTGAAAGTACCATATGACTATTATCAAAGTGGAAAGATAAAGGTGAGAAAACTCTCTCTTATCCATCTACTGAAGCAGCTTTTCTAAAACCTATAAGTTCATAGAGTTACCTGTGGCACTGAGGGGATTAAGTGATATCACAGTCAGTTTACAGAAGAGGAAGAATTGCTTTAATCTTTTTGACTCAAGACTACTTCTTTTATCCACGTATTATATACTATTCTCAATATCTGAGAATAAGCATTTGAGCACTTAAATATTATAAGGAGTTTCATATTTAAGAAGGTCAAATAGAAAATTATTGTCTGTGAGAAGAGATTGCAAAAAACTAAGGTTTGCAGTAATTCTAATTTATTGGTCTGGTCAGACTGAAAGTGAAGAGGCTTTTCTCTTAATCTACCTTATATGAAAATAGCCTTATTTTTTTAAATGGGTTTATGGGACAGATGAAAGTGCTCAGATCTGTAATTTCCTCAGCGTAGGTCCTCCACAAATTCAGACCAACAATTCATCTGTTATATATAGTGTTAATGAGAAGCCTGGGGCACTTCAAGGTTTAGTAAAGCCTATGATTTTCACATTGCCAGACCCCCTTCCTACAACCTCTTCCTCTCGTGAAAATACTCCCAAAACAAAACCCTTGGATCAAACATGAATAGTCAAGCAAAATGAATTTCTACATCTGCACTATCTCAGAAATGTCACATTTTGCAGCTTGGGACTATTACCTCTGTCAGAAAATGGGAAGCAATCAACATTGTAAGCCCATCACTTAAAAGGAATTGGTTTCTACTAACACTTGTGTTATGGACTTAACCTCACTTTAACCTGTTTACTAAGATCTTATACTAAAGTTAATCATATTAAGTGAAATTCAAAGTTCTCAAATACAGATTTTGTACCTGTGGACAGCTTTGGATACTTGTCTCTGCACTGATACATTTCGACCTTGTAATGCATAAACAGCTGCTGTAATAAGGCACTTCTGATAATTATCATCTTTCTGTTTTATATGCTTTAATAACTCATTAAATGCTGCTTTTGAGAGAGTAGTATCCTTCATTGCCAGCCCTAGAGCACAAAGGGCTTGAAGACTTTCGGTGGTTGGTTCCTTTAAGATAGAACTGTAAATTCAAAAAAGAAAAAACAAAGACATTTCTGTAGTTCCTAGGATGTTTGACAATTATTTGTCATAGCAATTAAAAAGATCTCACCACAGCAAATCCTCTAATTTCTTAGATGATGAAATTCCTACTATTACATATACAGAAATTATATATTTTAATGATTCTTGGTCTTGGGGATTAAGGGAGAAAGACACTTGCTTACACCTTTCTTCCCAGATCAAGTTATTTAAAGTCCTTAAAAACACTGAGTCAAGTTCTATGGACTTCTTGAAAAGTTGCTGGAATAATTCTGGCAAAGATGTCTGTCTTAAATAACCATCCTGAAATGCAAGACAAAGGACAAAAAATAATTTCCTCAGTGTAAAAACATTTAATTTCTCATGGCTCCCCAGAAAAGCTTCCATTCAATTAGCACAATATTGCTGATACTAGAATTCTATGTATAGGACTACAAATTTCAGTCATCTCTATTATAACTCCAGGCAATTACTGGGGGGAGGGGAGGATCTTAATGAAATATAAGGCTTAAGAGAATTTTGACAAAGGACATAAACATTTCCTTTGAAATTATGATTTAATTTTCTTAAGGCTATAGTAAAAATGAATAGGAGTTATTAATATATACAAAGGGCACCTCAGACATAAAATTTCTTACCTGAGAGAGCATTAGTCCAATAACTTTATCAATAAAGAAACAGACCAGTAAGGGTCAGATAACTTACTCAAGTATTCCCAGCTAGATAGAAGTAGAATGAAGCTTAGTATCCAGGACTCCCAAATTCTGGGCCACTCCTTTTTCCATTATACCATGCTTCTGATCTATAAACTTAGGATAAAACTTAGGAATATCCCTGGTAAATACTATGAAATTTGGACTATACCTATACCAAAAGTCTTTCAAAAAGTACTCAGAAGAATTAAATGAAAACAACTTCCACCAATGAATAATGTCACAAAATGATATACCTGTTGAGTCAATGTAATGTTACTGAAGGTACAGAGAACTATGTTTAGCTCTCTAGTTCTAACCATGTTTAGTAGTAAATAAGCATTAAAGCTCTAATTTATATATAAGAACTGTTCAGGGGAAACAAGCTTATCAGAAAGAAAAATCAGTAAGCCTAGAGTTCAGATGTATTTGGGAATGCAGCCCAAGCAAAGATATAAATCAGTAATGGTATAGACAACACTTAATAATCAGATAGGTATGTTAGAAAAAAAGAAAATGCAGCAACACAAATTTAATCTTAGTGACAAAGAAGCAAAGATGATTCTGTATACTGACTCAAAAGGAGAAAAAAATTATCTATGTAAACAATATTTAGAATCTATAACTTACAAGTCTTCCTCATCAAACTCAACAAGTTATTTATTGAATTGAAATAAATATTTCTCAATATTTAGATATTCTAGTCATATACTATTCATTCAACAAACATGTATTACTGTAAGATGTTAAATACTCTTATGACACTAATATTACAAAGATGGAAACAAGAACAAAGTTTCTGCCTTCAAGGAGCATTCAGTTCTAATTTACTTTTCTACCTTTGTAAATACCTTCAAAGATTTTTATGTAGTTATATTCCACGTCCTCAGTTACCTTTCTGACTTCTCCATATCAAAAAGTAAAAAGCATCAAATATTTTGCCAAGATTTAATATGTACAAATAAACACATCCATTTCATTTGTATGCAAATTTGTTTGTCTTTAATATGCAATAAAATTATATGTACATATAAATATATGCCAAATAATTGTTTTGAAATAAGTCTCTTTATGATTTATTAGTAAATGTTTGATTTCTATACCTATTTTATATATCTATATACTCAAAATCATGTAAAATTTTCTTGAACAAAAAGAGGTCACAAGTGAAAAAAGGTTAAAAAGCTCTAGTCTACAAGAGGTAGCTCTATTTTCTCTCCTTGCACTCTCTTCTTAAACCCTCACAATTTGGCTTCCAATCTTATTATTTCATTTATTTCAAAGTCATCAATGATCTCTTAATTGTCAAATCCAATAGCCTTTTCTCAATCATCATTCTTGAACTCAATGTTGCCTTTGACACTGCTGATCTCCTCCTTGCTCTCTTCTCTCTAGCTTTTCAGGACACCATACCCTCCTAATTTTCCTCTGAGATGGCTACTACATAATACCTATTGCTAGATCTTCATCCAAATCATGCTCTCTAATATCCTAGGCATCCTAAAGGGCTCTCTTCTCCTGGGTCCTCTTTTCTTTTCCTATTATACTATTCCACTCAGTAATCTACATAAAATTCTATTTTTTTTTCTAAGTTCCAATTCTTTTCCTACATGCAGCTCTTTCTCTACTTACTGAGAAAGCTAGGAATAAGATACTCATTATACATATGAAATCATGCAAAAAATATTTCTGATTAGCCATGTTGTAAAGGAAAAAAGAGCAAAAATAATAAAGCAAAAAAATATGTTTCACTGCATTTCCTCAGTGTTCATCAGTTCTCTCTCTGGAAATGGATAACATTCTCATCATAAGTCATTTAGGAATCATCATGGATAATTGCATCTCATCATGCATCATTGCTGTTACTATGTACAACATTCTCCTGGTTCTGTTCACTCCATTTTGCATCAGTTGATATAAGTCTTCCCAGGTTTTTCTGAAACCAATTCCCTCATCATTTCTTAGCACAATAATATTCCTTCACAGTCATATATATCACAACTTGTTCAGCTCTTCCCAATTCTTTGCTACCGTAAAAAGAATTGCTATATTTTTGGTACATATAGATCCTTTCCTTTTTTTTCAGGGGGAGGGGGGTTCTTTGGAATACAAATGTATTGCTGGGTCAAAGGTTAAGGCAGTTTTATAGCCCTTTGGACATAGATATAAAAACTTAAAAATGTAAATATCATTCCAATGCTAATGATTCTCAAATTTACCTTTCTTGCCCCAATTTCTGCTGACCTCCAAGCTCACATCTCCAACTGAGTGGAATATCCAATAGACATCTTAAACTTAATATGTCTATGCTAAACCCACTCCTTTCCCTAACATTTCTTCTACTGTAAAAGGAATTACCATCTTCCTATTTCCTCAGATTCACAATCCAGAAATAATCCTGATTCCTCACTATCACTCACCTCCCCATAATCCATCATTGCCAAGCTTGTTGATTTCACTTTTGTAATATCTCCTGAATATTTCCCATTCTTTCCTCTGATACTGCCACCTCCTTGATAATGCCCTTATTACCTCACACCATACATCTACAATAGTCTGCTAGTGAATTTGCCTGCTTCAATTCTCCCCTCACTTCAATTTATCCTCATTTCCATCACCTAAATTATTTTCCTAAAGCACAAGTCCAATCATGTCACCCCCTACTCAAAAGACTCCAATGCCTCCCTGTTGTCTTCAAAAATCAAATGCAAAATCCTTTGAATGGTATTCAAAACCCTTCATAACATTGCCCCTTTTTCCCTTTCCAATCTTCTTACATTTTATACTCTTCAGTCAAATAACACTGACTTCCTTGCTGTTCCTCAAACACGACACTCCCGCGATTCCCACCATTTCTTCTGGCTGTTCCCAATGCTGAAATGCTTTTCCTCTTCATCTCTACCTTCTAGTTTTCTTGGCTTCCTTTAAATCCCAACTAAAATGCCATCTTCTCTAGGAAGACTTTCCTAACTCATTTTAATTCTAGCACCTTTCCTTTATAATTTCCTATTTATGCTACATATAGATTGTTTTAACATAGTTGTTTGCTTGTTGTCCCCTCCATAAAAATCTAGGTTCATAAGAATAAGGAATGACAGGTCTTTTTGTATTACAGTGTCTGACACACAGTAGGCACTGAATAAAAGTTTACTACCTGGGGGAAAAAAAAACTTAATAAGAATGCTGATAGACTGTTTCCTAAATGTCCAGTCTAAAAAAGTATAAAAACAGCTAAAGTATATATTGCCATAATAATGAAAATAATATGCTAAGATCTAAAAAAGCACCACCTTTAACCTTACTACCACCTGATAGTTCAATAGTTCATAATCAAAGGGATACCAATGATTGTTTCCAATGATAAAAACAGATTTCAACCTAATCATCCTCTGACATAAACATGACTAAACATTTATGTCAACTATACATACCATTTGAATAGTAATGTCTTGGCTATGTCCATTTTATTTTGTTTGTATTCTGTTATTGCCAGGGCCGTCAGGATATGAGCTTTGTCCTGCTCTGTTTCAACAATGGACAAAGCTCTCTCATAGGCTGTTAATTAAAGTGAATTAGAAACAAAAATTAAATGATATGAAAAGTAATCCAAGTTAATATGGAATTATTAAAACAAAGACAAAGAAAATTTACATCTTAACTGTTAGCTTGCTTTCAAGGAATACAATGAGGCTTAGTGAGTTTTTTGGCTAAATTACTACAATGGTGATCCCAGAGAATCTTGTTGCCTTGTGAGATTCCTTTTTCTGCCATCCAACCATTCTCTTACCCTTAGATTTCCCAGAGATTTGGAGGCACCCTATTAGGACACAGCCTGAAGTCATTCTATCTCAGCAACCACAGGATAGCCAAAGATACAAAACCCACGGGCACAATAAATGGATCATATTATACATAGAATTTTGAATAACTGGCCTAACAGTCCAATAAAAACAGCAAGTGTCTTAGCATGCCCCAGGAAAACCCAAAAAGCTGATTTGATTTGATTTTCTGTCCAATTTTAAAAAGTAACTTATTAACTTATAATATTATTTAAACTCAATAACTTTATCAAAGCATTTAAAGTACAAAGATAAATTCTACTCAAGTCTGGGAAAGACATATTCTTTTCCCTCAAGCAACAGACTCACCTTTGTTACTCTCTTGAAAAAGTCCT
Source organism: Sarcophilus harrisii (assembly GCF_902635505.1). Taxonomy (NCBI): domain Eukaryota; kingdom Metazoa; phylum Chordata; class Mammalia; order Dasyuromorphia; family Dasyuridae; genus Sarcophilus; species Sarcophilus harrisii. Next base: position 190,691,003 of record NC_045426.1, read on the forward strand.
TTCTTGAATAATGCCAGTGCAAGGCCTATGATGTCATCGAATTCTTCCAGAGGAGTTGACTTAAAAGCTTGTATGGCTTTATCATATTCACCAATAGCACTGAGGGGAAAAGGAATCTAATTTATAACATAAAAAATGAATATGTAATAATCCAAGAATTATTTATTAAGAACTTTTCCTACAGGAAATTCATTTATATTTATTTTTCATAGCTGAGGTTCAATATTCTACCAGACTGAAGCACCATTAAAATAGAATACTAAATATTTGGAAAGAAGTTAAAAGTATGTCTGTAATTCAAACTGAATATTCAAGAAATGTTAATGGCCTCCAAACTTTACTCAATTTAAATTACATGTAAACATTTTTGTCTTAATAATAGCTTAATATATATTCTTTTTATTTATTTATCCATATTTCAAAATTTTATTTGTGTTTTTCTCAAAGTCCATTAGACACATTATTTCACTGAATCACCCAAACTTTACTTAATAAATAGTTGTTAATTGACTGGTTCACCAGACAATTCTATGAAATAGCCAAGTCTGATGATGTCACTTCTCTACTTAATACTTCTGAAGTTCCCTATTAGCCCTAGATTAAAATATAAAGTACTCTGGCATTTAAAATCCTTCACAAATTGAATGCAATTTACTTTTCTCATCTGATAGATTTTTGGTTTTTCCAATACACAACAATCCCTCTCCTGTTTCAGAACCTTTGCACTGGCTGTTCCCTATTCCTGGAATATACTTTCTCCTCACTTTGTCCCCTAAAATTCCTTGTTATCTTCAATGCTCAGTATAAGCCTTATTTTATAAATGAAGTCTTTCCTAATCCTCTCTTCATCCTTCCTTCTATGGGGCCTTGTATTTATTTTAATTTATTCTATTTTTTATGTATGTTGTCTTCCATACTAGAATATAAGCTAGAGTTTCATTTGTCCAGTCCTCCAACACTTAGCATAGTTCTTGGCACATCATCACTTAAAAAATGCTTGTTGATGTGATTATTACATATTTTATAAATAAAGAAACTGAGGCTCATAAAATATAAAGGGCATGTTAATGATTATACATCTAAGCACAATCTGAACTTAGTTCTCTTGACTCTCAGTTTGGTACTCTATCCACTATAAAAGACTGCTTTTTTTATTAGGCCTTATTTAATTAATAGCAGAGAAATTTTTGCAGTTAAAATGAAATTTCAACAAATTTCAATAAAGTACAATTCATTTCTAAATAGGTATCCTTAGTACAATTAAATGTAATGCTATAGTTAATAAATGAATAAAAGAATGATGGCTTTTTTTCCAAGTTATTGATAGTATTAAAAAAAATTTAATAAAAAAAATAGAATTCTGTACTTGCATACCGATTTCCATCAACAGTGATATGCTTAGATCACAGAATCTAAAGTTTGAAAGAACCTTAGAACACATCTAGCTTAACTCTCTCATTTAACAGAAAAGAAAATATAAGCTCAGAGATAATAAGTAATTTGCCCAAGATCAAATATTTAGTAAATAAAAGATTTAAAAAATTTTAGACTTCTGAAATGGAATTCAATAGCTTACTACTTCCTATGTGTAATGAACATGCCTTTAAAAAAAAAAAGCCATACAAGTACATAACTTTACAGTATAACAAGTATGAACATGTTTACTTCCATATACAAAATTAACTTGCAAGTTTTTCTAGTTCAATAAATAAGGAAAATATTATTCACACATAATGTTGCATTTAGAAATAAATCATTGAAAGTTAACCAAAAAGTACTTTTAAAAACTAATAAACTAGAGATAGTTTTTATCTTTTGAATTCATATTCAGGGACAAGGGAAAAGATTTTCCCGGGATAAAATGTTATTGGTTTGGCAAATCCTAATTTTGCAATAAATATTTGTGAAGACAGAAAGAACAATTCTAAGGTTTCAAATGAAGGGATTACATTTTCTTTTAAAAATTTTCATCTCCTGATAGAATAAAACACTTTATTTCTTGCATATGTGTATGTATATTTCTTGCACATATACAAATATATATACACATACATACACATAGTATATGTTTTGTGTATGTGTATATATATTCTTCTGCTGTATACTTGGAAGAAAAATGTATTCCAGATGTAGTGAAAAAAGACAGCAAAATAAGATCCTTCTATGACTTTTAAACCATCTAGTAGGATACATTTTGTTTGAAACCTGGTTCTGTCATTTTACTACTTGTATGACTTTGGGAAACAAGTAATTTATTCTTCAAAATTAGCCTCACTGGGGCACCGATTCCTCAATTGTAAATTGCAAAATGAGGGGATTAAATCGTATGACCTTTAGGTTTCTCTTTGACTCTAAATTTATGAAATGGTAAACTTGAACACTTAGAAATTTAAAAGACAATATAATAGATACTGGTTATGTCTTTATCCAAGTTATCAACAGTCATATGAAAAAAAATGCTCTAAACTAACTAATAATTAGACAGTCATCTGATTGGCAAAGCTGACAAAAAAGAAAAATGACAAATGCTGAACGGGTTATGGGAAAAGAGGGAAATTGATGGAGATAGTTGATAAAGATTTTAACTGGTCCCATCATTCTGGAAAACAATTTGGAATTTTGCCCAAAAAAACCATCAAACCATACATATCCTTTGACTCAAATGAAACCATTATTAGGTCTATATCCATAGTTTGAAAGATATACACTAATTTTAAAATATCTAATCATACTTCATTTCTTATTTTTCATTTCTTCTACAAAATCATTCATGCCAATAAAAGACCACTATGTATTACAAAAGTAAAGACTTCACACTAATAAAAGACCACTATATATTACAAAAGTAAAGACTTCACGCTGACTGCATTTTAATGAACTTTTTTTATAAGAGGTACTTAATCCCTTCCTGCCATTTTTTTCTTAATCAATGAATAATCTGTTGCAAGCATGTCAATAGCATTTAAAATTTTTATTAATTCAAATACTTAGCTAAATTTGAGAGATTAAACTATCAATCCCCCCCCCCTCCAAAAAAATGGATAACTATCCATCTGGTAGAATATTCACTGATACACAAAATCTAGTTATGTTCCCAAGTTGTTGCTCAATTCTTTTGGTCATGTTCAACTCTTTGTGACCCATTTGAGATTTTCTTGACAAAAATACTTGAGTGATTTGCCATTTCTTTCTCCAGCTTAATTTACAGACCAAGAAACTGAGGTAAACAGGGTTAATTAACTTACCCAGCTAGTGTTTGATACCAAATTCGAACTCAAAAAGACAGTCTTCCTGACTCCAGGCCAGAGCTTCTATCTACTATACCAGCTGCCTTGGAGATGTTTTTCCCCCTGAAGGGGGTTTTGATGGATAGATTATTTTTTATTGTCATCTCAGCTCTTTTACATTCTGAAATATCATATTTTAAACCTTTTGTCTTAATATGGTAGCTGCTAAATCTTGTGTGAGTCTGACTGTGGTTCCATGGTATTTGAATAGTTTCTTTCTGGCTGCCTGAAGCATTTTTTATTTGACCTGGAACTAGAATTTAGCTATATTATTACAGGGAGTTTTCAATTGGGATGACTTTCAGGCAGTAATCAGTGGATTCTTTCAACTTCTGTCTTAAGGAAATCAGGGCAGCTTTCCTTGACAATTTCTTGAAAAATGCAATCTAAGTTTAAATATGGCTTTCAGGAAATACAATGATTCTTAAATTATTTTTCATAGATTTATTTTCCAGGTCAGTTGTTTTCTTAATGGGATATTTAACATTTTCTTCTATTATTTCATCCTTTTGACTTTTAGCTTCCCCAGGACTTAAAGCTATTCCAGCTTGAAAAAATTTTCCAGAAGCTGCACTCTTCTGACATAGCTGATAATCACTGATTTATGAGAATGGAACTCCTTAAGTAAGAACAGGTGTTGTACTTTTCTATGTGCATCTTCAGCACTTTGCATAGTACTTTGCACATAATAGATACTTAAGTACTTTATTCATATATCACATTTATACAGCATGCTAAAGTTTTGAAAAGGACATTTTCATATATTATTTTACATGGTCCTCACCATAAAACTATTAAGTAGAAATATTCACAGAAATATTCTCACCATTTTATATTTGAGGAAACTAAGATACAAAAAAATTAAATAATTTGCCCATTACCCATAGTCGGGTAATATCTCCACATTATGAAGAGGTTCTGACAATAAGAACGTTATGGAAGTTCCAGAGCATAATGTAGCTAAGAAATAATACATTTATTTCCAAGTCCAAAGACCAGAGTTCAAATCCTCTCTCTGCTACATGCTACCTTTGTGGTCTCAGATATAGTATTAAATTTGGTTTCACAAGCTCATTTTTTTGTGTGTTGAAAGGCTCCCAAAAAAATTATCTAGTAACCGAAAGATTCTTAATATGGACTCTGAGAATTTGTTGGGGTTTTTTTTTTTTTTTTTACTATTTTGACAACTCTGGATGATTTCAGCTTAACTGGGTTTTTTGGTAACCCCACATTTTATTTTATTTGCTTCAGAATTCTGAAATGGGTTCTAAAGACTTCAAATACAAAAGCAGTTCAATCCTCTAATTTAAGAAAAAAGGAAACAAGAACTATTATACCTGTAATCAAGAAAAAAAGAAAAGAAGTATATGTTCTAAAATATCTTTTTGTGGTGACAAAGAACTGGATATTGATGGGATATGCCCATCAATCAGGGAATGGCTACACAAGTTGGAGTATATGATTGTGATGGAATACTATTATGCTGGAAGAAATGATGAGTGGAATAATATTAGAGAAATATATATAGACTTGAATGAAATAATGAAAAATGCAGCAAGCAGAACCAAGAAAACATTGTATATAGTAACATCAAACACTGTTTAAAGAAATGACTGTGAATAACCCAAGCTACTCTGAATACTATATTCAAATCAACTATAAAGGACCTGTAAAGGAAAATACTATTCACCTCCAGAGAAAGAACTGATAAACAGAAGTACACATAGGATGATTTTACATAATTTATAATTATTTATTTACAAGTATTTATAAATGTATTTATAAATCTGTGCCAAAAGATGGCCTTCTATAGTGTGGGGAGAGAGTAAAGGAGACAGTTCAAACTTAAAATTTTTAAAAATTAAATATTTTTGAAAAATAAATAAAATTTAAATTTAAAAAATAAGAAATAAGGAAACAAGCCTAAAGAAGGATAAATGAAATGCTTAAAGTAAATTAGATAGCACAGTGAAGAAGAAAAGAAATAAGCATTTATGGAGTGCCTAATGCTACATCAGGCAATGTGCTAAGAGTAATACAAATATTATTTTATTTGGTCTTTACAACAATAATAGGAGATAAGTACAATTAATATCACCATTTTACACATAAAAATACTGGGGCCGATTTGACTTGGCCAGGGTCACACAAGTAGAGAGTGCTAGGTCTGAATTCAAGTTTTCCTGACTCCAAGCCCAGGGCTCTCTCTTACTATACCACCAGCTATGGGTAAGAGTAATGGGTTTAAACGCAAGAAAACCTTAAGTTCATATCCTACCACTAGCTGAATGACAATAGTCACATTACTTAATCCTTTTTTATGCCTTGGTTTTCTCACTTATAAAAGAGGGATAATAATAGCACCTACATCTCAGGACTATTGTGGGAATCAAATAGGATAATAATTGTAGAGGATTTTGCAATCTTTAAAGAGCTGTATAAATCTTAGTTGTTAAAGTAAGACAGTGTAACATCTGGCTAGCTTTCTGAAGGGCTTCCGGACAGGCCTTGGTCAGGAATAGAATCTAGAGTATTTTGGCCCAGTCTTGATCTTCGTGGAGGAGTGAAAGAAAGCCACCAGGAGGATGGTCAAAAGTGGAATGTCTCATTTCCAGTCCTTCACAGCCCTTATATACCTTGGTATGATTACATCATTACAGCACACTATGCATGTGTGAACTAGAGAATCATTACATCACCATGCTAAGTACTAAGAATATGTATACTAAAGAACCATCATGTCATCAATTCCACTGAGTTAACAGTTTTAAGTATCCTTGTTTCAAGTATACTTCTCCAGAGTTCTGCCCTTCTACAAATATTTAAACCCAGGTTCCTCCTTCTAAATCTAGTGATCTATTCATTACACCATGCTGCCTTCCTAAATCTATAAAAAGAAGAGATTAGACAGAAAGATCTTTAAGATCCCTTCCAATTATTACTGCAATATTAGTAATAAAAATGTAAAAGCACTACATTTTATAAAGAAAATTATTTTGATTTGCTAGTTAACTTAAGAAAAAGGTTTAACTGCAAAAAGACCTGTGAAGCTTCTGAAGCCATTATATTCAAAATATTTATATGTTGTTAAATGTTATTTTGACTAAGTTTATTCCAAATTTTACAGATTTTCCTCTTTTTAAAGTAAGATTCAGGGGAAGCTAGGTAGTGCAGTGAATAGACCACCAAACCTAAAGTCAGGAGGACCTGAGTTCAAAATCTGGTCTCAGATAACACTTCCTAGCTGTGTGACCCTGAGCAAGTCACTTAACTCCAATTGCCTCAGCAAATAAATAAATAAATAGACAGACAGATAGATAGATAAATGAATGAATAAATAAAGTAAGGTTTATTGCTGATACTACTTTTAATATTTATCACTTATGATTAAGTCTAGGCTTTGGTCTTGAAGTCAGGATGACCTGTTTTTAAATTCTACCACTTAACACACTGTGTAGCTCTTGGCAAGTCACTTAATGGCTCTAAGCATCAGTTCTCTGAAATAAAAGTGCCTACCTCACAAAGGATCAAATGCATGTAAAACATTCTGCAAAAGTTGAAGGACTACATAAATGATAATTATAAGCTATAATCACAAATAAAATAAAGATGAGAAAAGGGGTAAAAATAAATGAACAAAAGTGAAAAAGGCAGAGAGGTATATACAGAAATTGTCCTCAAGTAACTTATAAAGATTTGGAAGAGGTAGAGAAAGAATAAGATTAGTAAAAGATATTTGTGTGTGGTATAGAAAAAAAATTATCTGATCAGTCATAAAAAAACAAAAGAAAATTCGATGGAATAAACATAATGTATCCGTGACCTCCTTCAGAGAAAAGAAAGGGAATTTGCTTGTTGGGGTTTGTGAAGATCTGAAAATTACTAAATGTACTATTAGGTATTGCCACCTCAGTTGTTCTTCAGAGAAGCCTCAGGTAGGGAGGAAACAAGAATCATGTGTAAAACTAGAAATCTGAGAGTCAAATATTCATAATTTGGAGAATAACTACATAAAGAATTTTGTTTTTCTTTAGCATTCTAAAAAGAAGTAAAGGAGCGACATATTCTGTCCCCAATATGCCAACTGGAAGTAAGCAAACTATTCCAACTGAAGCTTAATTAAATTTAAAAGTTTGGCAAACTGGGATTAAATCCAAATTTCAAAAATAGGTTGTCATATTTCAAAAAATTTTAGAGTAAAAACAGCTTATTATAATATTCCCATTTAAAATAATAAATCATTGAAAATTTCATAAAATGCTTTAGGGATAAAAAAAATTAGAACTGACCCCCCCAAAAAAAAAATTAATGGAAAATTATTTGCTTACCATAACAAACGGCCATAATTTCTTACTGTAACATTATAGATTTCTTCTTTTTCTTCATTCTGCAGTAATAAAATTGCCCTTGGCAAAAGAGAAAAAATTTTGAATAATCTATATGTAATAATATTCTTTTCATCTTCATTATGTGAGTTGTAGTTTTCAATTGAGATTATATAAATACTAGATCTGTGGTAACAGCATTTGGGAAAGAGAAGGAAAAAGCAGCATAAAAAAGTACTTAGGTTGTGACTTTATCGTCAACCTCCATTACAGTTAGCAAGACAATAAACCAGAATTGGTTATTATACAATCTCTTGAGCAAGCTAGAGGCTTTTTCCTTTAAACTGTTGCTAGGTGCTGAAAGGCACATCAAGAATATTCTTTCTCTGATGGAACAAATGCATTTAACAAAAGGAACATCATGACATATACCATGAAGATAAAAATTATTTTTTTCTTTTCCTAAGTGTTTCTATTGAGCACAGATAATTCTTACTAACAAAAAGTTACATTCCTCTTAAAACACATAGATAACAGGATTATGAAAAGATTATTATTTCAGGTCTTTTTGTAATATTCTCTGAAAGGTACTTTTTGGTTCTCCTTCCAACTTCCCTGACTAAGCAAATTCATCTTACAAGCAAACCAAACTATAAAGAAATAGAAACTTCTACACAGAAACTACAGACTTCCCTAAAAAAATGTTTTAAATCAGGGAGTAGCATTAAGACTATATATGTATATGAAAACCCAACTTTCCATCTTCCCCATCTTTAGAAATGTTCACGTTCGATGAAAAATTATGAGATTTTACAAACATTTATGTATTTAGTACAGGCATTGCAATTGTACTAGATGTTCTGATAATAATTTCATTAACTTTAATTAGGAAATTTTAAAAATCTTCATTTCTCAAAATTATTAAACATATACTTTACCTTTGGTATGCATCAGCTGCCTCTTTATTCAGTTGTAAATATTCATTTAAATAACCCAACATTGTGAAAGCCGGAGCATAATTCTGAATTCTTTCTGAAAAATACAAATGCCTATACTTTATATATGCTTTATGAATCAATTCTGATTTTGACAAAGACCCTAATTCATAACGCTTTTATATACTAACTTTAAAACTATTATCCCAATGAGTCACTTTTGGCTAAAACATAATTTAATCAAAAGTTACAGTGCTAGATAGTTACAAGCATCATTAAAGTGCCAACCTTACTTGGTCCTTAATATAAAATGTCCAGTCAATTCTCAATTTCTCTTGGACAATATGTAATGGTAATAATATCTTCATAAACCCTGAATATAAAAATGCTCCAAATAAAAATTATTGGATTTGATGCTCACAACAGTCACATAAGTATTACATCTATCATTACTGATATTTTACAGAGAAATGACACTCAAACATTATGAGATTTATCTGTCAGCAAAGGTTGGATTTAAAATTAGATTAAATCTGACTCCTGGCTCAGAGCTCTTTCCCCACCATATACTACAATCTTTACTTACGTGATTTTAAAGTTTAAAACGGCTACATTTTTGTCTCTAAAAAACCCAAAACAAAACAACGTAAAACTCTAGCCCATATTAAAACTTGATTTTTCAAACTTGTCCTATTTGGAAGGAAGCTTTTTTTTTTTTTTTTAAGCAAATCACTTTAACTTGTCCCATAAGTAAATTTAGCAACAATTTCCCTCAGAGATTTTATTTTAACATGTGCTAGATGAAAAGGAAAAAAAAATCTAATAGTAATAACATATGCCAGAGCTCAAAACAAAGCACTTGATCAATTCTATACCTTAAATTTCTAATGTCAAAAGACATTATTAAGACAACAGGACTATATTTGTCAATGTAGATATTGAAATATTAAAAAAGAATTGATATATAACTCTTTATGATGCATAACTAAGAAAAATAAAATCTCAATCACCAAAAGCTTTCTGAAATAAGTTATTCTGGATATCCAACTTTAATTAATAGCTGAGAATTTATTGCTTTAAGTTTTCCATCCTTTTGTAGCTATAGTGCTAAGCACACAGTATATGCTTAATAAATGACTGATAGTGATAATGATGTGCTTCCTTGTCTTTTAAAATAGCATATTAAAACTACTGTTGATGGATAAGGCTGTTATTATGAATAGTCTATATTTTACAATGTAGTCATACCATTAGGAGCACCTTCATTTCTTTGTGTATAGGCAGGATTAGGACAGAGGAAAAATTATATTTGCAGACAAAGAATCTGAATTCAAATCCTAGTCCTGTCATATAGTGTCTGAGTGATGCTGGTTAAGTCACTTAACCTGTCTTGGCTTCAATTTGCTCTTCCATAAAATGATGAGTATGGACTAGATGATCTCTAAGGTCCCTCCCAACTTAAAATCTACGATTCTATGATCCTAAACGGCTTCAAAATGTCCAGATTTTGAGTTCTCATTTCTAATCTTTTGTTTTCTCCTTTGTTATTAGACTGTCAATTCAATTCATCAAATATTTCTAAATACAAACAATAGAGCAGAGGGGCTATTATTTCAGCTACTAATATTCAATATCAGCAGTGAACCCAAGACCCTCTCCTCAATTCTCATTCACTACAGACAGATAATCAGGATTATCATTTGAAATAGTGAATAAAAGGCTTTCTTGAGAATAAAAAGCATGACCAAATAAATTTGGGAATAGTTTTTCAGGTATTTTGTTTGTTTGTTTGGTGATTAGTTCTTGCCTCTATTACAGGTAGGTAGTATATCAGAATTTGTTTTATTCTGTTGATAAATAAATTCTAAAAATTATTAATTTTTATTAATTTAACCTTTAATTGTTCTTTTCTTGCTAAAAAAATCAAATTTTATGTAATTTTAATTCCTTTTTTGAAATGAATAACATATCAAAAAAATGTCAGACAGAGAATAATTGGATTTTAGTAAGGTAATTAGCATCATGATATTTTAATGCATAACATAAAGCTATGTATATTAAGCAACAGAACACTTAGTTTTGGAATGATTGAATGCAGAGTATCAATTAATTAAATAATCTCAACCATGAGAGAGCTTTCTAATGGAATGTCACTGGTTCTATTTTAATCAACATTTTAATTAGTCATGAAGGTCCAAAAGACACTTGATAAAAGTTTGAAAATGATATGAAGCAAAGGATAGCTAATAAAATGAATGAAACAATCAGGATACAAAAAAAAAAAAAATACATGCAAATTTAAGTTTAAAGTTTAAATTAATAGGGATAAAGTTCAGTCCTATATTTACTTTAAAAAAATCAATTATATAAGAAAAAGAATGGATGAGACAAAGGCAGAAAGTAATTCTTCTGAAAAAGGATTTTAAGTTCTAAGTGGCCCATAAGTTCCAAATGAGTCAACATGCAATATAACAACCAAAAAGAAAAAAGCTAACTTCCTCTTAGGTTGACTGAAGCATGGAAGGTGACAATCCTAGTGTACTCTTACTCGGTCAGGTCACATCTGGAGTACAGTATCTTTTTCTAGATACCACATTTTAGAAGGGACACTGAAAAGTGAAGCACATCCAGAAGGAAGGCTTAAAGGATTGGAAAGACTTAAAACCATATTATAAAAAGATAGGTCAGAAGAATCAACTTAGAAAAGAGATACTTAAGAAATAACATGAATGTCGTCATCAAATATCTGAAGGATTTTTACATGAAATTACCTTGTCTGCCTCTGATGGACAGAACTAATATCACTAAATGAAAGGCACAGAGAAGCCTATTTTTAGAGCACTTATTACATTAGGCATGACAACAACCTCCCTAAATTACCAATTTACTTATCTATAAGATAAGAGGAAGGAATTACACTAAGGTGATTTGTAAGATCTTTTTTAACTATGTAATTCTACAATTGTACGGATCACTTTCCATTAGATAAAAATAAGACTTTTGTCATTCTTCAAACTAAATCAAATGGTTAATATTATAATAATGTAATATAATCAGAGATGACCCTACATCCAAATATATGCATTGTTACAAAAATCATTTAACCACTGTGTAGTAGTTCACTAAGCAATAAAAATAAAAGAATAGCACACTGTTTCTGAGTACCATCAAAAGAAAATAATACTTAGAATAGTAACTTAAAATTTTATAATACCTGTATATTTGCTCAAAACAACTTGTGCTGCTGGAATGGCATTCATCTGGAGGATATTATAGCGGTACAGCTCCGTTTCTCTGTTTGTCCTATCTTGTAGTGTTGTACATACCCAATATGCATAACCTATTGCTCCCTCTGTCTTTAAAGGGAAAAAAAAAATAAAATGTGTATTTAATTGGACATGGCGTTAACTATCATGCAATTAAAAACTATGATTTAAACGATGTATTTCTATTCCAGGAAATTTTCTAAATCTTTAAGAAAACAGTTTTCTATAACACGAAATTGAATTTTATTATCAAGTTTCATTGCTATCTAACACACTTAAGCACATACTAATTTCCAAAATATTATAATGAATCAAATTACTTAAAAGTTCTTCCTTTAATTTTGAATGTACAGTAACAGTCATGAAGAATATACAGAAAGTAATGTCCCATCCAGAAGGCTGAATTCTCTTTTCTGTGGTTACAGTTCAGCAGGACAATACTAACTTATCAACAGTAAAAAATTAACACAAAATTTATTCAAGAATTAGGGAAATTCAGGTATATTTTCATAATACCCCAAAAAATAGAATTATGGAAAGACAAAAAAGCCTTTGGACTTTATAAGTTTGTCACTTTCTTATGAGAATCTCCTTATGTATGAGTTGCTATTCTACCTATTAAATTATAACATCTTAACAGCTAGAGACAAAAGTGAGAAGACTTTCATCTAACAAGAATTGGCTATGTTCCTATTAGGATAAAATTTTTAATAAACACTTTCCACCTCCAATTTTGCCATATTAAATTTCTACACCATCAATTTTATTGATAAGCATAATATTTGGTTTCATCACTAATGAATGCAAAATTTAAAATGCTAATTCTTACGTGCATATTGAGTTCAGTAGTATGCCGAAAGAGATCCATTGTGTCATAACTTCCAACTGTCTCTGCAATAAGTGCCTACAGATGAAGAGGAGAGAAAAATTTTTTTTACTACATAGTTTCTGGAGACAAAGATTCACTAACACAGCAAGATAATATGCTAATTCTGATTCAGTCTTGATTATCTCTAATCAACCAGTGACTTGACTGGGCTAACCCTTAAACTGGACAAATCTCCCAGGATGTCTTCTTAGAATAAGACATTGAAAGAATGCTCCAGGTGATATTCTTCAGGGACTGAATCCCCACTGTACCCCTTTCTCTCCCACTTAGAACCTAGCCATTTCTTATTGGTATTAACAGAAATACTTTGATCAAACTTCCTTTTAGGTAATGACCAAGCTTCATCCTTGTATTTATGCAACATTCAGTTTGTTCTTTCCATTTAATTATTGCAAACGATGTGGCATATCATTGTTTTCAACTGCCATATAGACTGATTGGAGACTTCTGCCTTCTCATTTATCTCACTGGTTCAGAAATTACATAGATATCAAGGTGGAATATAACTTAAGAAACGTACCAAACTAAGTTTGGTTGAATAACATAGCCAAAAATAGCACAACATAAGAATGTATTCAGGGGTTATGATCTGAGTCAAGGAAGCATATATCAAATACTAATGAAATGATTGATTTTGTAAAGTATGGAAAGTATTTTTCAAAATATTGAAGTGAATTCAATTCAATTCAACAAGCACTTATTAAACCCTGACTATGGGCCAGGAGCTGCACAAAGTGCCTCAAACATCAAAACAAAAAACAAAACTGTCTCTTTTCTGAAAAAAAAAATGTACATAGAAAAATAAATACAGAATATATATAAAGTAAATAGAGAGGAATTTAGAGGTGGTAAGGGAGAGCCCTAACAGTGATGGGATGGGATAAGGCCCTAATGGACAAGGAAGTACCTAATCTAAGGTTTGAAGGTAACTGGGGATTCCATGAGATAGAAGTGTAGGAAAGTAATCCACATTTTAGGGATAGCCTATTCAAAGGCAGAGAAGCTTGAGATTGATATAAAACAGCTAAAAAGCAAGTTTAGCCAGATTGTAAAGTATGTAAGGGAGAGTAATATGTTATCAGTCTGGAAAAATGGGCTCGAATCAGATAGGAATGGCTTTCAATGTCAAACAAAGGGATTTGTATTTTATTCTAGGAGTAACAAGGAGAAACTAAAAGTTACACAGGAGAGGGAGTAAAATGATCGGGTGTTTTACATATCAATCTGGTGGCTTTGTGGAAATGAATGAAAGAGGGAAGAGACTGGAGGAAAATGGAAGAATTAGCAGATTATTTTAATAGTCCAAGCAAGAGGGATGAGGACCTGCACTAAGGAGATCATAGCATTGAGTGGAAAGAGGACAAAGTCACTGAGGTAGAATCTTTAATACTTAGCAAATGATTTGGGGACAAAAGAATACAACAGATGAGAGAAGAAATTCAAGAAAAACTCTGTGTTTCAAAACCTGAATAACTAGAACAATGATAGTGTCAGGAAAAATATATGGCTTTAGAAAAAGTTGGGGGGGGGAGGGGAAGAGGGGGAGGAGGTAGAAGGGTGGCATGAGGTTGAAAGAGTGAAGAAATAAGTTCTGCTTTGGATGTGTTAAGTTTGAGACTCCCACAGGACATTCAAGTTTTTGTCCAGTAAACACCTGGTGAATAGGAACTGGAGCTCAAAATAAATTGAGTAAACAACTTTGGCAGTTATCTACACAAAGGCAATCATTGAATCTATGGAAGCTGGTCATTAAGACATAATATAGAGAAAAGAGGTCTCTTGAGCTCTGGGATCAAACAAATTAGACTGAAGAACAATCTGTTGGATAGAAAAACCAGTAGAAATTAGTGCCACAAAAATTCAGGCAGGACAAAGTATCCAGAAAGAAATTATTAAAGGCATTAAAAGCTACAGAGAGGTCTAGAAGGATGAGGAATGAAAAAAGATCATTGGCTTTGCCAGTTAAGAAAGATCAAGGATAACCTTGGATAAACACATTGCAAATTGAGTGTTAAAAGTCAGAAGCCAGACTGCTTCTTAAGGGTCATTAAACTCATTCAATCCTAATTTTAGTGGGTGACAATTTTTATAAATAATCTTTGAAGCAATACTTCATCTAATACCATTTATAATAACACTTCCTAAAATTCATTATAATGAATTAGTTTTAGTGAATTACTATTACTACAGGTACCATATGCTAATATGAATGTCACCTTTCTGAGTAAGTTTTCTTAGAAATATCTTAAAGAGAGATCATATCCATGGGAAGGAAAAATAAATACACTTCCTACAATAATGCTGAATAATTCTGTTTAACAAATTTTATCAAATAAAAAACAATCTAAAATACTACTGAAAAAACAAAATATGAAAAAAATTTTCTGAATTTTCTTTTCTTACAAGAAATATTTTCAAACAAAATTAAGAAGCCATTAATACAGCAAAATTGTCTTGGTTAACAGATTTCTATGTTATTAAGATGGCAGACTTTTAAAAATATTTTTTATAAGAGGGAACAATCCAAACATCCCAAAGTTTTTAAAAGAAAATTGAGATCTTAAACAAATGAACCTATTCTCTAAAATACAATGAAGATATAATTAGAATATTCATCTCTTACCTGCCCAATCCAACACATTAAGTAAGACGGATCAAGGGACTGAGCAACTTTGAAGGCTTCATGAGCTGGCTATAAAAATGCATTTTAAAAAACCACCATTAAATATTAGGTTTCGCTTTCCTGTAGTGACTAAATACAGTATAATACACTAAAATAGTGAGTTAAGCAAAAAAAAAAAAAAGTTAAGCATGATATCAAATTCAATATTATTAGAGAGAAGAGAAAGGAAAAAAGAAAAAAAACTTTATCCAGAACCTTATCTATTTACTAGTAACAAGTATTGTTCTGTACTCTAACTAGTTCCCACCATCTACAAAGTTGGGAACTTAATACATAGTACACAGATACTTTGGATCTTAGACCAAGACTCAGGTTCACTCACAAAGAGAACAAAGTTCCCAGAGTCCCAAACTATGAAACAATCCTAGCCCTCTCCATCACCCACTGACTTCTTCGTTAAACTTCACTTTCAACTTTAAACAAAGGGATTAAATTAGTTTACACATTTTATGTCTAACCTAACTGGAATAGTAAATGTTAACAATTTGTTTTATGAGCTAGAACAGACGATGTGCAGACACAATATTATCTCTAGAGATTTATGAGAAAGCTTGCAAATATGATTGAATAACACTCCAGCTATTTTAGTCTCTAATTTTCTCATGGGTGAAAGTTCAAACCTGCCAAATCAAGCAGTGGTTTTGTAGAGGGATTAGCACTTACTAAAGTCAAGAGCTAAGTAATCCAAGTAAAGCTGGCTGAAATTAAAGATGGCTGAATTTATAAAGGTGCTCTTCCAATATTTTATTCTGCCCTGCTTCCTACCAAGTGAAGCCTACTGTCACCTACATTTCAATATGAATGGGAATTTATAAAATTGCTGTTGAAAATGAATACATTTGAGACAGATACACTACTCTTCTTCCCACTGGAAAGGCAAAGGAAAAATAAATAACACTTCTAATATATTTACAGAACAAAAAGATTATATCTAAGATTGTTTCTAAGATTACCATCAAATCATCAACATTACAACATTGCTTCAATTCATTCTCCATAATAGTTCTACTTGAATGTCTCATGATGCTAGCTAGATGTGGTCACTGCTCACATTAGCGAAGAATAAGCTTCAGTTAAGCACTTGACCTTATGTCGACTGAGAACCAAGTTCTAAAAAGGTTTATCATTAACCAAAGGATGAGAAATGTTTTGGTGACAACAATTCATTGAATGAAGAAGATGGAACCTACATTCATGCAGGAACCACATTCATGCAAAAATTACCTATATCAAATGAAATAATAGGTTTTTTGAAGAATAAAGTGTTGAAGTTTCACTCCATCAACTAAACTTTATCAGTACTTTACTAGGTACATGTTTTTTGTCAAGACCTATGATTTCATCAATATAGAGAGCATCCATGCAGATTAAGAAATATGTAATTTAGAGAGCAAACTGGTCAAAAAAGTACAAATATCATGAAGTAATTATTGATATTTGAATATAAACAGAAAATGATTCTAGGTCTTTAATGCTGACCTCCCCTTGATACCCCAGAAAAAAGAAAATTTTACCTCAATATTTTCATTTGCTAGATATAAAACTCCCAAGTTTGTCCATGCAGTAGCATTCTGCATAAAAAAAGAAAATTCAGTTGCTTTGCTACATGGTTTTCTCAGAAAAACAAAAATGCAAAATTTGGAATACTCTCAAGTGATGATTGCACTTACAATTTGTTCAGCTTGGATTGATTTGATGAAACAGTGTTGGGCAAGAGCATAGTTTCCAATGCCTGAAAAACATGAATTGTGATTTAAGTAAGCTTTATGAATATGAACAAATAATTCTCCAATGTGATTGAGTATTACTTAATTCTTACCACTGTGACAAGCAACCACACCAAGGGCATTCCAATACAAATGGTTATTACTATCCAGTCTCACTGCTTTTTTCAGACACTAGAAAGACAAAAACTTACATTTTACTTCTTGGAATTACTTGCATTGAAATTGTCAAGATCAATGGACTTTTATTTGCCAACATCAAGATCCTTGTTCAATATAGCAAGCTGACTCCTAAGAGTCTCAATAACATACATGTAAAGATTTCTCCAATAATTCTTTAAGTTCATTTACACAGCTTCCTGTTTCTGTTAGATTCTGTGCTTGACGATAATAATTAATTCCAAGATCACACCACGTATTAGCTGTAGGCAACAGTTTTAGTGCTCGGCCATAACACCTACAAAAATATAAGGTGATTTTACTTTAATAACAGAACAGCCTAGTTAAATCTACATGTTGCCAACTGACAAAACTATTAGTAAATTACTTTCCTAAACATTGGCTATCAAAGTTTAAATACAGATACTTAAAACAACTTTTCTTTCTATTAAAAACCCAGAAACTACAAAGGAAAAGTGGAATGCTTTAGCAGTTGCAATCACACTATTACAGCTTGGCTTAACTGTTTTTCAAGAAGTACTTTGGAAGAAGATTTGTTTGGATGTTTGTTGGGAAGTGTTTTCTGTGTCAAAACAAAATGTAGCAATAAAAAAGTAAAATAATTTAAGATATTTTGAATAAATTAGAGGCAGCCATGAAAAAAAGAGTCAGAGTCAGGAAGACCTAGATTTTAGTCCCACCTCTAACACATCATCAGATTTGCCTCAATTCTCCAGGCAGCTCTCTCAGAATATTATTTTTAAATCAACTTCCAGTCTCCATAATTAGCGGGAACTTCCTCATCAGCTGTTTTCTACACCAATAAAATCACAGGTATGGTTCAAAAAATTAGTTAATTACCTTCCGCCTAGATGGAGAAGCTCATGTTTCTTCAATATTTCTTTTCCTTCTTTCTGACCCAGAAGGACTCCTAAAACATTCACATTTACTTTAGATGGTGAAACCACATGTAAACTGGTACATGCATCTCCTAGGAGCTTCCAAATACAAGAAACATCAGAGCGATACTGAAGAGCCCTAAAAGAAAAAATGCAATTACTTTAAAATATTTTCCCAAATATCAATTTTTCTTCTCTCCTAATCACTTAAAAAGACAGTACATATACAATAGAGTGAGTTCTTCCATTAGATACTATAAATACTTTATTAAGAATTCACTTCTCAATTTAAGAAAATTATCTCTTCTAAATACATTATGTTAATTAAGGACTACCTAAAATCATATCTATATATTTTCTCTATAATTCTTTCTGAGAAAGTGACAGGAAATCTGACTAATTTTCCAGGACAATATTTCTAATATTAGATTTTTAGTTGTTCTTAGTAAAAAGCTTAATGCTCACTGTTACAGCATTAAATAAGGATTTTGCCTTTTAATTTTTTTTTTTTAACTATAAACCAAAATAAGCTGATCTTTATACAATGCCACAGAACTTCCCATGAATGGAATAGGTAGACCACCAAGTTATGGTATACATTAATCTGAATGTAGTAGACTTCTGTTATGAGATTCAGGATATCAAAAAACCAAAAAAAAAAAAAAAAAAAAAAAATCCTGTTATCTGTTATTATTTTTATTACCAAAGATAAATGAATTCAAAGGTAAACAGAAATGCTAAAAGTAAAAACTATTCCCTCTCAATTAGGCAATTACCTCTATCCCCACCCCTCAACTTCTTGAGAAAAAATGATTTGTGAATAAAAATAAGGCAATTTAATCTACAAGAACCCAGGCAATGAGATATTGCAAATAACTATGGTACTGGCAGATGGACAAGCAGATGGAACATTTTTCATAGCCTTTTCTGCTGATGGAATCCAGCCAAACAATATTTTTCACCGATTTCCTGAGAAATAAGACAAGCTATAGCTGTCATGACTGGAAATCTACTAGAAAGATCAGCCGGAAAGATAACTGGAAGCTCTTTTGTCTAAATATCTAAAATTGATAGTTTAAAAACAAAAAAAGAGATCAAGGAACAAGAGAAATGGGAAAAAAAAGAGGGATAATAACCTCATCCTTTTTGGATATCTAATAGATTTGAAAGCAATGCAGAAGGGACAGAAATTTTACTTCTCTTATAAAAATCTAAATTCTACAGCTCAAGATTTAGTATCAGAGGAACTGAATTTGGGTCCAAGCTCTTCCACTTATCTCAAACAAAATTTAATCACTTCTCTGACCCTTAATTTCATTTGTAATAAAGTTAAAATTCCATAACTTGATTCACAGTCATTTTGAGGCTCAAGTAAAATAATATATAAAGTTGCCTTATTAATGATAAAGTACTACATAATGTGAGTTATTATTTCCTTTTTTAGTAAATCATAGAAAATAATACCTTCTGAATTATGTAAAATAACTTTTGCCTAGCATATCTTTAGCTGTTATGTTAACAATAAAAAATTTAGGCTATCAGGAAAAAAAAAAGAAAATTAAATTAAATTTAAGATTAACTTCCCAGAAACATATTACTATCACATAAATTATTAAGCATATTATCTGTCATAGCATATGCCAACTACTACACAGAGAAAAACTGCTATGCTACAATGAAAGTGACAGAAATAAAGCTAGAGGAGTATCAAAATTACCATTAAGCATCCATCCAACCTGTGCTCTTCTCCTATACTATTTCTTCCTTTGTTCCAAATATAGCAAAATTAATAAACTAGACAAGTCTCAAGAGTGTTTTCCTTAACCTCTTACAAAGATACTTTGTTGTTTTATTTAAAGAAGTAATTCTGAAGTGGAATGGAGAGGGAGCAAAAAGCAAAAATAAGAAGAAGGGCTAACAAAAGTGAAAAATAAATACTTTCATATATATATTTGAAAGTGAGCTCGAATGCTTCTCATTAATGCCTCAGGGCATCTAGATGGAACAGTAAATAGAGTGCTAGATCTGGAATTGGGAAGATGCCTCAGATGCTTACTAGCTATGTGACTGGACAAGTCACTTAACCCTGATTGCCTCAGTTTCCTCATTTGTAAAGTAAGTTGAAGAAAATGGCAAACCACTACAGTATCTTTGCCAAGAAAAATTCGGAAGGGGTCACAAAAAGTCAGACACAATTGAAAAAGACTGAATAACAATAACAAATGCTTCTGAAATTTTATATTCTCAAGGTGGGCTGTTTAAAAGTCTTGGACAAAAAAATACTAAATCTATCTTAATTAATGAATCAAACATTTCTATCTCCCACATACAATCCAAATCTTTCAGATTCCCTTCCCTTATAGGACACTAAATTAGCAAATTTTTCTAACCAATTTCACCTCATGATTTTAAAGTCTTATATTATTTCTCCAAAAAAAAAAAAATTCCTCTTTCTACATACAGAATAGATTAACAAAACTGATTTCAAAGCATGTTTCACATTATTAGAGAAATACTCCGATTCTATAGACTCTTGAATATTGTGCTACCCCACATGGCTTAAAAGTTTCTAATGTAGTGAGTACCAACACTGCTAACTTGCTAGCATGGATGAATACTAATGAATATACCAAAGGCTGTAGAACTACTACTACCACCAGAGAGTTAAAATTTCAAACTGAATTTAAAAATTCAAATTCCTCCAAAAAAGGAAAATGTGGTATATATCCTTCAAGGATCTGTGACTTCATATTCATTGGTATTCTCTTTTAACAATAGCAATCACAACCCTGGAGCCCAAGAATGTTTTCAATGACATGAAAAGTAGTCTGTAGAGAATGTATTTTTTTTGCTTGACTATGTGGAGCAGAAGCAAAACTGAAAGCAAAGAAGAAAAGCATGAGGTAAAAATAAACTTTCCAACAACCAGAGCTAACCAAAAGCAGAAATGGCTGCTTCTGAAGTAGATATTTAAACATGATATAGAGGGGATTATTATTCAGGAAACAATCTGAAGGTCTCTCACATCTTAAAATACTGTGATTTAAGAACATCATGGTTAATGGTTTCACATGTTACTAAAGTTTAAAAAAACTAATGATCTGGTAGCCAAACTTCCAGTAATAAAGCTAAATTTAACTAGGTAGTCTTTCCCTATTTAGGGCTTTTCCTATGCATTAAGATTCAACAGTGTTTGTGTTCCACTGATATATCCTTCAAGAAGCCAGGGTTCCTTCTATGCCATAATGCAACAATGCAGAACATGAGGGGAAAATAAAATTTTAGTGAAGAAATATGTATAATATATATATAATTTATTCCACAATTTGCTAATTTAGTAAAAATGAAAATATACACACTAGTGGACATATCTCATAGGTTAACCATAAAAGGTTTGATTGCATGTCATTACTCTTTACATTAGAACTCAAGTCAAATGTAACTACTTCTGGCATAAAAGATAATTGAACAAAATTAAAATTCAGGATAATCAAACCTATGTCTACTACATAAGGAAACCACATAAGTGAGAATACATATGAGAGTACTTTACAGTAAAATTGTAGACAAATAAAAGCATTATTTAATATTTTAGAGGTAGCAGGGCAGAGTGAATAGTCAGGAAGACTGAGTTCGAATCATGTTTCTGACACTTACTAGCTGTGTGACCATGGGCAAGTCACCTCTCTGAGCTTCAGGCAGCTCTCTAAGATTTATCTACTAAGTTATAGATGGGCCGAGATCTTCATCAATGTGGGAACTCTCCACCGACAAAATCAGAGATCCTTGATGTACTGACATATTACTATAGTAATCAGATGATTCTAAAACCAAAAATATACATATTTAAATTTGATTACTAAGGAGTTGTTTTTTAAGAGGTCCTTTTAAATATTTTTCAAATGCTTATTCTGTGCAGAGCACCAGACTTTTTAAAAATAGGAATTAAGCTAAAGTAGATCCATCTAGTTTATCTTTAGAATGTCTTAGTAAAATATTAAGAAAATTCTTCACAATTTTGGAAAATATATAAAGTGCTACATGTATTCCTAAAAGCTACACTAGGTTTTTTTAAGGACAAGATAAAAGGTTTAAAATCTCTTAAAATTTCTATAAACAAAGCATTTTCCTGCACTTTTTATTTTATGTTGAGATTAACCAAAGAACTATTCCAAGTTAAAATAGTAATATTTTTTTTAGTCTCATCTTAAACCATAAATTTATTTTCTGGACTTCAGGTTTAATTGAAATTTTTTTTTTAAAGTACAAGATTAACTTAAGCAACTAATTGGAATCTGTAATACTAACCAAGTAAAGTAATCCAAGGCTTGTTCTATGTGGTCCACAGCTTTACCATCAAGAAAATCGGTCAGCTTTCCCTTTGCCATCATAAGGTGACACTCACCTAGACCTGAAAGCAGAGAAGTATGAATTTAAATGTAACTTTTTATATAAAACTGTAGATTAATTTCACTGAAGAAAATTTTGAACATTGTGCTGGTCATATTCATAGAAATTTTTTTCTTAAATATACCTTCTAGAAAATTTAAAATAATTCCACGATTTCGGCTTAATGTAGTTAAGATTTTTTTTTGTAGGTGCTCATATCCTACTAAAGAATATCAGTAGTGAGTAAATGTATACAGTGGCATCAGTAATTGCAAATATATACATCCAAACATAAAATTTAATGTTATATACCTTTATTTAAAAGATTACAAAGGAACAGACCTTCCAGCACCATAGTAAATGACACTGATGACAGCCAAAGTCTAAGTTAATGCTGATTTGGTTATCTTCCATTTAAGGAAATGAAGAGAAACAGAACAGAAAGTATGAGAAATATTTATTTTAAAAAATAAAATAAAACAAAAGGGGGGGAAGGGCTATTTATCCTTTCAATCAAAATTCTAGATTATACATAAATGATCTGCTTTATTTTCTGTTCAAATTTGTTAAGAATTTGAATTATATGCCTCTGGAGGTCTTAAAAATAAAATGAACAGACAAGCTACTGCCAAAGTTTATTACAAAATAGCAAGTCCTACAACTTTAAAAATAATATGTTTTACTTTGCAGATGTTGCCTTTGAGATGTTGATATGTAGATGGAGATTTTATTTCAATCATAAGAAACAGAGTTTTCTATGTCTAAGGGTCCTGCCATAAAAAATTGTGTTTGTTATATTAATTCAACAAAATGAAAAGGCAAAAATCCTTAACAATAATTCTTCCAAGGGCAGCCAGGTGGCTCAGTGGATAGAGCACCAACCCTGAAGTCAGAAGGACCTGAATTCAAATCTGGTCTCAGATACTTAACACGTCCTAGCTGTGTGACCTGGGCAAGTCACTTAACTCCAATTGCCTCAGCAATAAATAAATGAATGAATGAATGAATGAATGAATGAAAAATAAGAAAATAAGTAAGTAAATAAAATTTAATTTTAAAAAGCTTAAAAAACAAACAAACAAACAATAATTCTTCCGGTATGTGAAGTAGTTCCTCTATAAAGCAGAAGCTGGAATATAAAAGTAATATGGTTTAGGGTAACTATAGAATATGATTTTATTATACATAATTATATGTTTCCTATTTGGTAAATATTCCTATTCGGTAAAAGTTATTTGGTGATAATGGAAATCTTTTTCAGGTTAGAAGACAATAAAGGCAATCTCTAACTTTCTAAATGAAAGTTTACTGCTTAATAAAAGCACAAAAATTAGCATTGCAATCAAAATATAAAAGTTTACCTTTCAAGGCAGGTACATAATCTTCTTTTTTTTTAATGATCTGCTCATACTGAGCTACAGCCTCTTTATATTTGCCTAGGACTTGCTGTATTGCTGCAACCTTAAACACGCTATATATAGATTCTGGGTTCAGTTCACTGGCTTTTGTGAAGGATTTCAGAGCTGTGGTATAGCCACCTCTACTCAAGTAGGCCTCTCCCAATGACTCCCAGCAGTTAAAATCTTTTGGGTCTGCTCTTAATGCTGCCTGTAAACTAAGGATTTAAAGAAAGAATTTTAATTAATAAAAGAAAAAGTAAAGTAGTAAAAAAGAAAGCAAGTAAAGAAAAGAAAGTAAAATAATAACACCAGAATTTTTAAAATTATAAATGTGAATAAATCTCATACATTCACATCTTGTGATATCTTACAAAAAGATATTTTATTTCTAATTTAGAATAACCTGATTAACAATGCAAAAATTTGTCCATAGAGATTCCTCTTTACAATTCTGACATTTTTTATCCAATGATGCTCCAGTTTTCTGATCTCTCAATAGAAGGATTTATCCAGTTTGATTTACCTTATTTTGCAAATCCTCATCTTTCATTATACAGATTTCTAAAACACTGCAATAGGAATAATATCTATTTCATAATTTTTAATTTCATCACATTTCATTATTTTTATGAGCAATTTTTCCTATACACAGGTGCTTATAGAATTTTAACTAATGGAAGAAAACAATAATTACTTTACCTCCAAATAAAAACTATTACTCTGCAAGCCAGATTAAGCAAAATGGAAAGTAAATTTGTGATCCAACTATGCAGCATTCTCACTTAAACAACTTGCTGAAAGCTACAGTGAAGAAAAATCCTCCCATGAACATAAATAAAAAAACTTGCTAAATGCTTTTTATGCATATAACAAGATCTTACTGCTACTACCATACCCCTGATATTCCACATAGCACAAAGAGCCTTGAATACTAATAAAACATGATCTCACTAAAATGACTGGTAAAATTTAAGACTACTTACTCAGCCACTGCTTGAGAATGCTGACCAGCCTTCAAGTAGTAGAGCCCTCTTCTAAGCCAGGCCCATTTTGCTGTTCCAGCACTCGCCTTTTCAGTTACAATTGTTAAAATAACCAATGCACTTTCCTAATTTAAAAAAAAAAAAAATTAGTCATAATTATAATTTTTAAAAGCAAAATTCATGTGTACACCTCTGAAATTATTCCTACATTAAAGAACAAAATTTTCATATTGCCTTAAAAATTTAATGTTGATTATGCTATTAAAATAAAGAGAAACATCAAGGTCATGGTAAAAAAACATTCTTATGAGATGAATTTATAGTAAAAGGAAGACAACTACACCTGTTAAAATTAGTGTATGTAACTATAGCAAAGATACTATAAACAAAGAAAATGACTAAAAGGCAAAGGAGGAGACATACCATATCTTCAAGCTCCACACTTAGATCAACTGCAGCAGCTCCAGATTCTTCATCTGTCTCATCTAGTTCGAAAGCTTTTCTATAACACCCCCGGGCTCTGCTCTTGTCTCCAACTACCTCTCTGTAGTAATGTCCTAAATAGCGGAAAACCTTACCCATATAGGTGTCCAATTTTGCAGCCTTTAAATAAAAAAACACATAGAAAAAATATAAATAGTAAAGTATGTTTGGAAGTGTAATTTTCAAAAACATGCAAAAGAGATGATAGTAGTAATTTGATATCTGAATGTAAAATAGCTGATTAAATGTCTTTTTATGAAGGATTGGTTTAAAGCAAGGATGACAACTACTCTACAGTGATTAGAAAAAGCAAAGTCAACAAAATATTTGTTTTCCTATACATGTTACAATACTCAAGATAGTTAAAAATTATAAAATACTGAAAACTATTTTGCTTTCAAAAAAATGCAAGATTTCTCACTGCTAACAAGCAATCAAGGAAAGGGTTTAGTTTTAATTAAGAAAATTATAAAGTTCAACAGAACAGCAGAAAGATCCTTAGCAGAGGAATCAAGTCTCAACTAATTAGCTGTGCTATCAAGATAAAAGTTTGCCTTTGCATCCCATTTCCAAACTGAGAGATCTCTGCAAGATCTCTTCTAATGAAACAATTCTAATATTCTAAGTCAACTAGACTATTATGGCAATGTAATCATAGGGGAGACAGTCTAAAAATTACATGGAAGCAAAGGATATTGTTAACTGGTTAATTCTCAGTTTCCTTTGGCAAATTTCTTTTCAAAAGCATTTTCTTTTCTAGTCTTTTAAAATTTCTTTGAAAGTCTGTCACACCAGAAGATCATTATATACTTCAACAACAATACTATATGATGACCAGTTCTGATGGACCTGGCCATCCTCAGCAACGAGATCAACCAAATCATTTCCAATGGAGCAGTAATGAACTGAACCAGCTATGCCCAGAGAAAGAACTCTGGGAGATGACTAAAAACCATTACATTGAATTCCCAATCCCTATATTTATGCCCACCTGCATTTTTGATTTCCTTCACAAGCTAATTGTACAATATTTCAGAGTCTGATTCTTTTTATATAGCAAAATAATGTTTTGGTCATGTATACTTATTGTGTATCTAATTTATATTTTAATGTATTTAACATTTACTGGTCACCCTGCCATCTAGGGGAGGGGGTGGGGGGTAAGAGGTGAAAAACTGGAACAAGAGGTTTGGCAATTGTTAACGCTGTAAAGTTACCCATGCATATAACCTGTAAATAAAAAAATTAAAAAAAAAAAAAAGTCTGTCACAACAAAGCAGTATCAAAAACAATGAAACAACTGTTATGTTGTTTGACTTTGCTTTACTATATTGTAAGGGAAGTCTTGACAAGAGGAAATATTTTCAAAAGTAAGTGATTATAAGGAAAAGGCATCAATTTTTTAAAACTCTGTGAGAGATGTAACATAAAGAATTTTCCTGATATTTATAAATAATACCTGAATGATTCCATTGCAAAGTTGTATCATGTAAAGTAGATATTAGTATTTTTCTCACCTTCAAAAACTGGGTAAGAGCTTTTGTTTTGTCTTTTCTTGTATCTTCACTCATGAACCAGTATGTTAATCCAAGATAGTAATAATAATCAGCAACCTCAGCTTCTCTGTCAAGAGCTCTCTGAAATCTAAGAAAAAAGAAAAAAAGTAAGGTTGTAGAATGTTTGTATTATGTATTTGGACATTCCTAAATGACATTATGAATGTTTGCATAAATTCTAGAGTGCTAAATGAACCCAATATGTTATTTTTTTAATTGATTGATGCTTAGCAAAAATACTTTTTTAAAAGCATACTGATTCTTTGGCATCCACTCTATGCTAAGTAATAAAGTGAAGATACATGCGTGATCCTTGCTTGCTGAACATTTTATGAGAATTTAATTAGACATGAAAAAGCTACAATGTATTTTAATTATGCTAAATTATATATATGAAATAAAATTATCCCCCCAAAATAGCAGAGAACTTTAAAAAGGATCAATTTATACAAATATGGATACTGTCCAAATCTACAAGTTTTAAAACTAATCTATGTGCCTTCCATGTATCCCTACCCTTTCTCTGCCTTTGGGTAGTCCTTTCTGGTAAAATGAATCAGTGCCTCCAGGGCATGGACTGCAGCTAGGTCAGGATGAAAGGAAAGAAGTTCTTCCACAATCTATAAAGAGAAATATTCTATTAATTTCATACAACAATTTTTATGTTTTTAATTTTTTTAATTTAATTTTAATTAAAACTTACTTTTGAAGTTTTATCAGATAAGCCTTTGTTTAGATAAGCAAGACCTTTGAGAACTAAAAGCTCTGGAATAGTATTTGCATCTGAGATCTAGGAAATAATTTCAAATTGTTGTTAAATCATTTATTACTGAATATTTTTTCTTTTCATACAACACAACTTGTTTTTTAATCAAAGGATGACAATACTAAAACATAGAAGCCACAAAATTAACCTTTGGGTATAGCAGCCCAATGGAAACTAGTTAATTCCCAGTTTCTTTCATGTTTATTTCCTAAAAAAATCTTTGTAATGATTTAAAATACTTCAGAATGATGTAAAAAGTTTTGAAAATTCAATTTGACAAATATTTTGTTAAGAAGTTCCTATGAATAAAAGGCATTATATTAGATACTATAAAAACAAAGTTGGCACAGGACATACATTTTTCTTCTAAGGAGTTGATAATATACTTATAAAAATACAATACATATGAAAGGGAGACAAATCCATTCATACCTAAGTAAAATAGAGACAGTTATTCGACTCATTCTTAAATGTTAAGGAACTAGGGGCAGCTGGGTGGCACAATGGATAGAGCACCAGCTCTGAAGTCAGGAGGACCTGAGTTCAAATCTGATCTCAGACACTTAACATTTCCTAGCTGTGTGACCCTGGGCAAGTCATTTAACTTCAACTGCCTCAACAAAAATAATAAAAATTAAAAATATTTAAGGAATAGTGATAGAATTTATGATAAATATTATATCAACATATCACACATGATATATATTATGACATAATGATATAATCATCTTTAAGTATCAACAAAATTTTTAAAACAAACTCCACAATGATATTAAATATCTTGTTTGCTAACAACTTTTAAGAATAATGTACTTTGATGCTATTTTCTAATAAGAATGCTTTCAAATTATAACACTAAGAATTAAGTACAGTTCCTTAAATTCAACTTTATTTTTTATGATTTTATTAACTTGGGTGTCTGCAAAGAATTATTAATAAAAAGTCATTTGTATCATGTTATTTTTTTCAGTAGGTATAAGATATGTTCTTTTAACATTAAGAAATTAAAACCTCAAACCTGTTCTCAAATGTACTAATAATAGACAAGAGAACAGAAAAAAAAAACCCCAACAATTTGTACTATACAGGGCCCATTTTTCTGGGTATTTAGTCACATAAACTGTGTTGCAATTTTTGGATGGAAAAGTCAAACAAGTGATTTGAGGAATCCAGAAGTAAGTGGATACATCTGGTACTATATTGGGACCATATACGTTTTAAGGCAAAGTTTTTAAAAAGGAAAGACCTGATTGATGAAAGTTAAGAAAAGTTGAGGGAAAACCTCTAAATTTACCTGTTCTAGAATGGCAATTGCTTCTTCTGAAGAGTCATGATCTGAAAGCTGTATTAAGGCCTCTGCTTTCAAACGAAAGCAGAGATTCTTTTGATGAACACTTCTGCTAGGTGAACTGAGGTTTTCTATTGTTGTCAGAGCTAAGAAAATAAAATTTTGAATCTCCTCTTATAATGGGTTTTAAAAGAGTTATTGAATTAGCTGAGATATATGTTTCAAGAGAAGCACAAATAACCAATACAGCACACATGAAGAGTGCAGTTATTAGAGACAGCAAAGAATTAGAAATCAGGAAGCTGTGGGTCTGAAGCTGGTCATACATATGTAACTATGCACAAGTTAGCTGACTCATCAAAAGAGTTGTTCAGAGGATCAAATGATATTACATATGTGAAACACTTTGCAAACTTAAAAGAATCATATAAATATAAGCTATTATTAACTTGCTAACACCTGTAAAATGAAACCGCAGGACCAGATAGTCTCTAAGTTCTTACAGCTCTAAGCCTATATAGTATATAGCTAAAGATGAAAGATTCACTTAACCTGATAAAAGAATACCTGAAATAATGATAAGAGCTATACCAAAAGATACTATATATTCTATCAATAACTTGGTATCTCAGAATACAACTTATTAAATAAGTTGAGACTTATCCCACACCCCATTATCAAAAGACCTTGTCACACCTGAGTTATAAATTACATCCAGTATGCAATCTATAGGTTCCTTAGCAGAAAAAAAAAGGACACAAGTAGAACTGAGAGACCTTTTCTGGTCGAAAGACATAGCATAGAGGTTCAAGGTTCCCCTATTCCTCCCTTATTTCAGCTAATGCCATTTTCAAAGTCAAACCTGTTCTAGATTCCCTAAGGATTTTTCTTTGCACCTTTGGAGTAATTCAGAACCTTTAAAAAAATCATAAAGGTCTCCTTTATTCTCCTAAAGTCTCCATATTCTCCTAAAGTCCATCTACTATAATCTCAAAATTCTGGATGTGAAGAATCTTTCAAGAGAACCTCTCAGTTTTAATTGACAGTTTTTGTACATGAGA
This sequence comes from Sarcophilus harrisii, assembly GCF_902635505.1. Classification (NCBI taxonomy): domain Eukaryota; kingdom Metazoa; phylum Chordata; class Mammalia; order Dasyuromorphia; family Dasyuridae; genus Sarcophilus; species Sarcophilus harrisii. The sequence continues at coordinate 190,721,096 of NC_045426.1, forward strand.
ATCTACTAGATGATGGCTAAAGATTTAACTTGTCTAACACACTTAGTCTTAAATAATTCTACATCTTAAAAAACATAATAAAGCACTGGAGTAAAACAGAAATGATATTTCTCAAAATTAAAAGCTGACATTTATAAATGTTTTCAATTTCACAAAGTGTTTTACATATATTATTTTAATTGATACTTATAACAGTCTCTTATGGTAAGTATGAAAGGTAGTATTATTCCAACTCAAATAAGATGACATGTAAAAAAGTGCTTTGCAAACCTTAGAGTGCTATATAAATGCTATCAATACCATTACTCTTACTGTTGCTATTATTATTGTTATTTGATTAATAAGGATACAGGATTAAAGAATAACCAATCCATACAAAAGATCAGGTTCAGAGCTGGACCATTCTAACTCCAAGGCTATCACTTTTACCACTTCACCATGTTATCTTTTATACTGCTCTTGAAACAAACTATATAAACAAATTTCACTATATCTCAACTGTAAGATTTCAATAATACTCTTACCTTGATTGCAGTAAATAATGGCTTCTTTATAACGATGCATTTTCATTTGAGCCTCTGCCAGATGATACCATCCTACTACACAGACACTGCTTAGTTTTAATCCTAACAAAAAAATAATCATAAAGTCAGGTTTATTGCTGATTGAGTTATACAGCAAATAACTTGAACCTATAAAAATAAAACTGCTTATATTAATTTTATAACAATTTGAATCACTGAACAATAGATTTTCATACACACATATAAATTTTTATATGTATGTATATGTATACATCTGTGTGTATGTGTGTGTGTGTGTGTATATATATATATATACACACATACACACACATATATACATACACATACACACACAAACACACACCTATGTCTGTCATTAATATGAAGCACTATTATAAAAGTAAAAGAGAATTTGTTTCCTTTGGGTATTAGCAGCTTGGAATTTGAGTGTCACATATTATACAAAAGATCATAGGCTCAAAGATCTAGAGTCAGGAGAGACTTCTAAAGGCAAATACTCTAATGCTCTCATTTTGCAGATGAGAAAACTGAGTCCCAGTGAAGTTATATGACTTACACAAGGCCACACACAATTTCTAAGACTTAAAAGAGGGAATTTAACCCAGGTCTTCTGACTCCAAAGCTGTTATTTTTCTACTATACAATGCAGAGTCCTTGAGAGATAACAGTAAGTCACTTAACAGGAAATTCTAAAATATTTATAGCACTGCTCTTCTATTTGCTCCTACTCAATTCTCCTAGGGGGGCTTTCTTGCTTCCTCTTTCCTCTGTCCAAAGGAAAAGTCACACTGCAAGAATGAATGCTGAAGACTTCCAGTAGCTTTCAAACAATATTTTTCCAAAATAATTACCTTTTATTTTTCTCTATTCAGAACAAAAACTGAGAATGAAATAGCTCCTGGAGAAACAAAGCATTAGGCTGAATTCAAGTTAACATCCAGCACTAGGTTACATGAACAAGGCCCATACCAAAGATATGAAGATAAAAATTCTACAGTCCCTGACTTCAAGGAGGTAATGTTCTATTGGATAAGCTTTATTATTTGTTCAGTAGGAAACCTGTATAATTGATAGAAAAATTAATATATTAAAAAAATTCCATCAAAGTGGAATTTTAAAAGTACTTCCAAAACTCTTTGCTTTCCTTTTATTTTATGAATAAAACAGTTTTTTAAAATGCATACAGGAATAAATGAGAAACAGAGAATATTTCAAGTTCTTTTTATCTAAAAACAGATAAAGCTAGACTTTTCCTGAAATAATTTTGTAAGTATTGCTCATTTGGAATTAATGTAAACTAATGGCTTATATAAGACTGTCAAGGTTTTTCTATGCAATTACATTCCAATATAATTATCTGTAAGAAAGTCAATAACCTGATTAATTTCTATTTTTCATATATTGTGTTTACTGTATTACTAACTACCCTCATCATTATGCTTGAATATGCAGAACTCTAAAATATAAAGTTGGTGACATTTTTTATCATTTGTGAAATAAAGTAGCTCGAATAGATACTTCAGTTTATCTTATGAGTGTTCCTTTTATTTTTTTCCAGAATAGCAATTGATTTTATTGCATCAATACATTCAGTACCTTGGGTTTCATTCACCTATGAAGATCACTACCATCTATAGTAGAAAACTATCTGAAGCTCAGAAATATTAAATGATTATCTAGGCTTGTCCAGGAGTGTCTATCAGAGGTTGCATTTTACCACAGGTCTTTTCAACATCCTTTATGATAGGCTTTCACTCTCAATCTTGCTAGTAAAAGGGCTGTCTAATTGTTTCTTGTGTATTTTCTCTACATAGATTTTAAGTTCTTTAATTGCTAACACTAAGTACTTAAAAACTGAATGAATAATACTTTTAGACCACAATTCTACTAATTAGTTTACTTTATGCATTATATATTTACCTTCTGTTAAGTTTTTGGCAGCATCTTCATATTTTTTGTCTTTGAGGGCTTTTATGCCTAAGCCAATGAGACCAGGACCACTTTCTGAGTCCTTCTCCACCAGTTGGTAACAGTACTGCAGGGCTTCATCAGTGAAACTTCCTGGTATAATGAAAAAAAAATTAATTCATCTGAATGAAATTTTAAGTGCCAGGTTCATATTAATTTTTAAAGTTAGATTGAATATCCTTAAAAATCACAGAAAAAACCCACAATAACAGAAAAAAATTTTGTATCACTTCTAGCATAGCCACATTGCTCTTCTAATTCCTAAATGTCATAATGACCAAAACTTTCAAGGAAAATTTGCTCTTAATTAAGAATCTTTATTGTAAATAAAAAATAGTGTGAATAACTCTAATGTTACAAACCGGTCTTAATTTTTCATGCATATCTTGCTACTAAACAATTTTTCTTATCTTTCTTCCTTTGAATGAAATCCTTTATTGGACTAGTAGCCTTAGTACAACAAAGTTATATTAAAAATGTTTTATAATCTTTTAGTCTTCCTTTTTCAAGATGTTAATTCTATATAGCAATCATCAACCAATACGAAAAAATGTACTTTATATATTAAGTCCATAAAATTAATTTCATGATCTACTTGAAGGAAACAAACATAAAACAAATAACAATCTAAATTATATTATGTATGCAAATATATTCTCTTTTTTTTGCTGCCCTCAATCAAATCTTACAATCTTTCACTCCCATCCTTAAAAATATTTAAGATAAAATAAAGGGTTTAATCTCAACTATTTGGAGGAGGAGAGGAGAAATAAAAGGAATAAAATGTGAAAAGTAAAAATTCTTAAAAAGAAAAGCTTTAACTGGACTATAATATCCTTGAGAACAAAACCAATATGTTCTTGTAGGAACTGAGTATGGACCACAACGTAGAATTCTCATTCTCTCTGTTGTTGTTTGCTTACATTTTCTTAGTTTTTTTCTTCCTTCTTGATCTGATTTTTCTTGTGCAGCAAGATAAACTATATAAATATGTATACATATATTTGATTTAATATATATTTTAATATATTTAACATGTATCAGACTACCTACCAGCTAGGGAAGGGGGTGAGGGGAAGGAGGAGAAAATTTGGAACCAAAGGTTTTGCAAGGGTCAATGTTGAAAAATTAATTACCCATGCATATGTTTTGTAAATAAAAAGCTTTAATATAAATAAAGTTTAAAAAAAAACCCAATGTGTTCTACATTTTTATATGTCCAAATTTAACAGAAAACTATACATAGTAGATATTCAAAAAATGGCTGTTGAAAATGATCTTTTAATCAAACTCTCCTACATATAGAATATTAGTGGGCTTAAGCAAAAAAGGTATATTAGTATTCTCAAAAATTTGATCTATTAACAATTAACACTACGACATAAGTCATGATGTTATGTTGATTAGTCAGAACTAATCACCTTCAAAAAAATAACAAAATACTATGTTTTCATTTTATAATGCCTACTTATGGGAAGTTACATAAAACACAACTACTTTTGAGTCAAAAAACTAGTCTCAATCCTCAAAAGCATGATAGACAATGCTAGTTATTTAATGACCTTTATTACAGTACAATGGGCAGCTAGGTGACAGTGAATAAAGTACCAGGCCTAGAGTTAGTCTCTGGTCTCTGACACTTGCTAGCTGTGTGATCCTTGAAATGTGACTTAAATCTGTTTGCCTTAGTTTTCTCAATTGTAAAATGAATTGGAGAAGGAAATGGCAAATTACTCTAGTATCTATGACAAGAAAATCACAAATAGGTCATGGAGAATCAGACAACTGAAATGATTCAACAACAATATCATAGTATAAATCACCAAGATTTGTATATAAATCATTATAATGTGTCTAGAGCACTGATCTTCAAAGAAGGGGTTAGGACCTAAAAATTAACCCTAAGAAGAAAGTGAAAGAGAGCTAGCATCCCACTATCCCTATGCTAACAAATGTCTCTACCATATCTATCCCTATCCCCTACACTTTGATTAAATTTCCAACTTCCCCACTTTTGGGCCAGCTGTCCATCACCTCAAGGGAATTATAACCTAACCATTATGAACCCACAGCAATAGCTATGCAGATGGCACTGGAAAAATGTGATATTCTCTCACCCACTTCCCCCAGCTCCACTCTGGCAGCAGATAGTCCTTAAGGAATGCTCTTCGAGGGAGTAACAGTTAATAAAATGCCCCACTTTCCTTTTTACTGTGGATGGGACAGAATGTATTTCAAACGATAATCTGACATGGATAGTACACTTCAATCATTTGCTTCTCAGATCCCTATTCCCTGAGTACAAAAAGTCATAATTAGCTTCAGAATATTTGACCAGTGGAGCACCCTGGGCAACAACACAGAGCTAGGTAAGCTGTGGTCACCTGAAGCAGCAGCATTCTTGCTGTATATTCTTTCTATTATAGCTATGTAAATCTCAATTTATCAGTAGTCAGACATGCTACAAGTGTTTCATTTTGTTCCAATACTGAACTTAAACTACTAGATCAACTCCCCAAGATATTTCAAACCATGTAATGGTAATAGTTATAACAACAGTAGATAAGTACTGTATTATAGTAATAATAATAAATTACACTTCCTTACACTGCTATTCTATTGTTCTTGATCTTCACCCTAAAACCCTCCCACCTTTAATTACTCCTACTTTCTACTCCCCAGCATAATCCCTTAAAATCTACCTACCATCTTAATATTAGCACTTGAATCATTACTGAATTAATACAGCTCATTTGCTTCTATTTGTCTGTCCTGTTTTTATTAGTCTGTAATCTTATGTAAGGGGTAAAGTCTGTTCCCTTATGTCTATCAAAAAAAAAATACAGCAAACTATTTTATGTCCTGTGAGAGTACAAAATTTTAGTTCAATTAAACTATATTAAACACTTGCTATATGCAAGGCACTGTATACCATGCAAAATACAGAATCTGTTCACATTTATTAGTGAACAATACTCATCATTTTTAAAAGAGTATCAAAGTTTTTCCATTTGGTCTGTCTTATCTCACTCACTAGGGAAGGTGGAGTCCAAATGCCATAAGATAGAAGGAAACAAAATGACAACTTACCATTTTTGTCTTTCTTAGAGAAGGCTAGCCCTGTTCTATTATATTTATTAACAATGGCAAATTTAATTAAAAAATAAAAACTCTTGCTTGAAAGGCAGTGTTTACCATAAATATGAAAATCATACCCTTCCTATTACTGAAGAATTATGTGATGCTCTTTTCCTTAAAAAGCATGCATCTTTTTCTTTTAAGATATCTTATTGGTTTCTTTTGTCTTTGTATCATAGGTATTTCTGGAGAAAACATTCCATTCCCTCCAGAAAGAGCCTTCCTTTTTAAGAAAAACAAACAAGCAATAACATTCTGTTACAACTGAGGCATCAAAATCATCACATAGCTAAAAAACTCCCTAATAGAGCATCAGACTAAAATCTAAATGGCAAATGTTTAACAAAATAAATTAAAAATACAACATAACAATGTTCATTTGTGTTTTTTCTAAGTCAATATGGGCTTTAGGAATTCCATTCTACTTAAGTTTGACATTACTATCCTAAAATATCCCAATTTGACAGTATTTTACAACATTCTGCCCAACTGAGTAAATTTTGTTATATGTTGTCTAGATCAGTCATTTGGTTTTTCAATTCGTTTTTCTACTTTTTATATTTTCATCTACACTACTGAAGTCAACTAATTAAACAATCTTCTTCATTCTGCTATTTCATTCTGAATTAGTTATTACAAATCTTCCCATGTTTTTTCTGAATTTCGTACATTTATCATTTCTCACTTAACAATAAGGATGCATTGCATTCACATACCAATGTTTTCAGTTTTCAATTATTCCTCAATGGGTTGCTATGAATATTTTAAGATGGACCTTTGTTTTTGTTTTTGAGCTTTCAGTTTCCTTCTGGAATACATACAATAGCAATATTGTCGAGCAATAAACTGTACAGTTTAGTCACTTCTCTTACATAATTCCAATCTTTTCCCAGAAAAACTGGACCAAATCATAACTCTAACATAAGTGGAAGTGTGTATTATCTGTTTTTCCAATGCATCTCCATTATTTTCCCTACTTTTGATCATTTGCTGATTTTGTGGTTGTTTAAATCTGAACTTCTCTTAACATTAGTGACTTAAAGTACGTTCTCAAGTGGTCATCCATGGTTTCCAATTTTTACTTTAAAAATTATTCTTACTTCTTCCAGACCTTTGACATTAATCAAATTAGCAAAGTGTAACAACATAACTCTCTTGGGCTCTTCTCCCGCTATTCTAACCTCTATTTTCTATGTTATTGGCTCTAGCCTCCCTAAAGACTTCCCAAAATTTACTTTCTTAGTCCATTGCTAGAACTGAACTTAAATGGAAAAAAAAAAAATTAACATGTATTTGTCAGAACTCAATTCTTTTGTGTTTACTTGTATTTTGTTATTTCAAGTATAATATTATAAAATCTTACTTTTCCCATATTCTACTACATCTTCTTCCATCTTCATTATACTAATATATTTTCACGACTGATAAAATATGCCTCACAGTTCACTTTTAACTTTCCTGATGCCTGTGGCTTTGATCTTTTCCTAACTTCTTCATGTTGCTGTTCATTTCCTATTTTTCCTTCAATCTAGGTCTTCACAAAGTTTCTTTGATCTTAAGTCTTCTATAAGGCATACACTTTCTTTCTCCAATTAGACCTTCATCCCTTGAAGCTAAGAACCATCTCCTATACTTCCTTTTTTCACTTATGTGACCTGTTAACTAATTACTTGAACATAATATGTATTCAATAATGAAAACAAAAATTTTAAACGCAAAAATTTTCAACTTACCTGACTGAATTAAATGTAAGCAAAGCATTTCCAGTGGATAAGATACAGTAGGATAGATGTTCATCATACCTTCACAAGCCTTCTTCATCCTAGCAGTCTCATAAGGAAACTTAAAAATATAAAGACAAAGTAAAACTAAATATTCATATTAATAAAACATTTCTAAATAGTTATTCTGTGGATATGTATGTCAGAATTTTTGTTAAAAGAATTTGAAAATCTTACTTTAGATAAACACTGAATGAAGTGTCTATAAAGTGTTTCATGGGCTTCACTAGGAACATTATCTGAAGAGCTCAAAGCATTTTCAAATGCAATGAAAAGCTAAAAAGACAAGAAGTTATGGACAGGATTACAGCACACTAAATTACAAATATGAGTGGAGACTTTATACTTTAAAAAAAAATAGTGTTCATTATTTCTTAGTAAATTCAATAAAAACTTAAAAATAGAATTAAGAAATGCCAAAATGTTTTCACTAAATGACCCACCAAACCAAATATTCTGCTTCTGATTACAAAGAATATTTGTCTTCCATGTCCTCCACTTCAAATCAATTCAATGAATAAATATAACTCTTAAGAAAAAAAATTAAAAGTTTCTATTTTCAACAAGGTTACATTTTTATGCACATATACAAAACAGATAAAAGATAAGCTGGGGCACTAACAGCTAGAAGGACAAAGAAAAGCCTAACGTAGAAGAAAGTGATGTTTGAGTTGAAAATTAAAGCAAGGATTCCATGAAGCAGAGTGAAGAAAACATTGCAAGCAAAGAAGAATACTAATATAAAGGCACACTGCTAAATAAGAGAATGTTAAGAATAAAGAACAGCAAGGTCAATCATCTGAAGCACACAATATATGGAGGATACTAATGGTTATGACATATAGAAATAGAAACTGTAAGATTGAGATTATGATTGTGAATGCCTGTAAATGGTAAGGAGAGAAGTTTATGTTTGATTCTAGGGGAAAAAAAACCCATTAGAGTTTTATGTGAACTGGGGAAAGGGGTTAAGAGTTGGGGTGGTCAAAGCTAAGAAAATCACTTATACAACCTTTGTGAAAACGGAATGGAGAGTGGAGAGACTTGAGGCAGGTGTAGCAATTAGAAGGCCACCATTACCAAGAGAAGATAAAGGCCTGATCTAGGATTGTTGCTATGTGAATAGAGAGAAGGGTTCATATATGAAAGAGATCATTTACAGAGAAATAGCAAAATATGGCAACTGATTAGATGTGCATAATGAAAATGAAGGTTCAAGAATAACACTGAATTGTTAAGAGACTCTTCTCCAAGGAGACTGAAAAGCTTATAATCCTTTATAAAGAATATATTATTAATCTCTGAATCTAAATTTTCCTTTAAATCATGTTCATTTTTAGTCAATTGTTACCTTAGGGTAAAATTTATTCTAGCTAATTAGTCAAACGCAGTAATTTTTACTTCACCTGAAATTGCTTCCTTAATCACCCAAATGTTACCTCTTAATTTCAGTATCCAATTAATAAATGTGGTCACATTGTCCTTCATGATTTAACAGGTTATGTATATCCTGTTTCTTGATTTTTGCTTTTCAACAATAAAAATTTTATTTTGAAAAATTCTCACCAAAAGCTTCTACATATTTCTTTTCATTGTCTCTCTTCCTCCTCCTCCTCTTCTTCTTCCTCTTCTTCTTCTTCTTCCTCTTCCTCCTCCTCCTCCTCTTCTTCTTCCTCTTCCTGTTCTTCCTCTTCTTCTTCTTCCTCTTCCTCCTCCTCCTCTTCTTCTTCCTCTTCCTGTTCTTCCTCTTCTTCTTCCTCTTCCTCCTCCTCCTCCTCTTCTTCCTCCTCCTCCTCCTCTTCTTCTTCTTCTTCTTCTTCTTCTCTCTCTCTCTCTCTTTCTCTCTCAATTTGAAACTTCACCTGCCCTATTACATTTTTGTCAACAGTATGGAATCTAAAATTGCATACTGTATTCCAGATACACCTGCAACACAATTTCACATGTTTCTAGGAATCTGAGAATTGTAATATACATGTAGAGATTATGTTTCTGTTTACTTGTGGTTTGATTTCTGATTCCACTGCTTTCTAAAAGTAGCAGCAAGGTGGATTATCTGCCCAGAAGAAAATTAAAAAAGATTGTTGTCCTATCTTCTAAGTTAGTAGTGTCACACTCAAATAGAAAAAAGGGGACAATAATCCATCCCTAAGGATTCCTTCTGGGTTACATACTGACTTAATTTTAATATATAATATTATTTATGTTTTCTTATATTTTTACATGTTATTAATATTTCCCAATTATATTTTAACCTGGTTCGAGTCACTTTTGGGAGTGTTGTGGATCAACTATTTGACATCACTACTTTAAATGATTCTTCTATTAAGTGTAAGTTTCTTTTGAAACTGTCTTCAAAACTAAAATTCAGCATCAAAGAAAAAATGAATTAAAGTCATTAAGGATAGAAAAGCTTAACATTTAAAAGACAACTACAAATTGCTCAAAAACAACACCCAAAAATTACTGGGCAACATAATCAATAGTCATAAAATTTTAAAGTCTAAGAATCACAGCTCAGAAAGCATAATCTAGATATAAAGAATAAACAGCATTTGTTTACTCCTTGTCATTTAAATTTGCATTGTTTAAACAGATTTAAAAGACCCAGAAAAACATTAAGTTAAATTGAATGAATTACAAAATTTTTTAGCCTTCAAGACATTAAATTCTAACCATGATTAATATATATTTTTGGTTGTATTATTTGGAGAAAAATGGAAATTGTTAAAAATGGCTTTGGCTTCTCACTTCTCTTGGTAGTTGTTATTGACAATTCAGTGGAAGAGCTGGCATATAAACAAGGGATTCAAAGCCCTATCCTCGTCCCAAAAGCAAAGGAGCCACCTAATTTCTGTTCCTAAAAGGAGCCAGGAACTTATTTTATTAAGTACAAGATTCTAAACAAAACACTTTCTGCTTTCTAATATTAATTTTTCCGATATTTTCTATTTTCAATGAGAGACGGACATTAAAGGCTTTAAAATATTTATCTTTTCCTTTATTGTTATTCTCCCTCTTCTCATAAAAATGACAACTACTGGCCCAAGTGCCTACTTCTTTCATCTAGAAATTCTTTATGAGGCTCTCTCTGAATATTAAAATTTTGGTTCATAAAGCCCTAAAGAACCACATGTGAACACAAGCAGGCTATAATACACTGCCAATCAATCAATCAACAAGTATTTATTTTGTGTCTACCAAATGCTTAGCAAGAGCTAAGCTAAAATAAAACTACAAAGAATGAAACAAACCCTCCTCACAAGGAGCTTAAATTGAGGAAGCAACAATTATATAAGAAAAATGTACAGCACAAATATAAAGTTAAAACATACAAACATATAAAAAGCAAATAGAAGGTAGCTTGAAAGGGAGTCACTAGTAGTTGGAAGCATCAGGAAAAGCTTCATGCAGAAGATGGTGATTGAGCAGGGGTTTAAAGAGTACATTCTAGTCATGAGGAAAAGCCAGTGTAATGATATGTAGATGGCTATCAAGATATGGATATAGAGAAGAATGATGTGAGAAACAAAAAGAAGGACAGTGGGTCAGCGTGCAAGAGGAAGAGTAATGTCCAATGAAAATAGAAAGATAGTTTTACAACCAATTGTGAAGGGCTCTAAAAACTAACAAAAGGGAATTTCCATTATATTCTATAAGCAATAAGAAGTATTTATTGCTTATAATACTGAAGTTGATAAATAGGAGAGTTGGTCAGATCTTCACTCAGGAAAAATTTCTTTGCAGTGGTACAGAAATAGAGTGGCATGGAGAAAGGCTCAAAGCTAAGTAGCCCAATTTGGAGGCTGCTGCAATAATCTAGGCAAGAAGCAATGAGAGCATGAATTGAGGTGGTAGCTAAGGAGTTAGAGGTGAGACATGGTGTAGAAGTAAAAACAGCAAGTTTTAGCAACTGATTAAATATATGGGAGTCCAGAATCATGCTGAAATTTGGAATCCAGTAATCAAGAAAAGGGGTAGTGCTTTCAATAGAAACAGGAAAAGTCTGGAAGAATGGAAGATTTGGAGGGGAAAATAATAAGTCACATGATGAGTTTAAAATGTCTCTGTGACTTGCAGTTTGAAATATCCTATAAACAAAGGTGATATAAGACAAAATCTCAAGAAAGAAACTAACTGAAACAACAGAATAGGAAATCATCTGTATGAATGTGATAGTTAAACCTACTGATGAGGTTACTGAGAGGGAATCTGCAAGGGGAAAAAAGAAAGCCTAGACTAGCACCCTGGCAAACACCTATAAATAGCAGGTGTATCATTTGGATAAGGCAGCAAAGAAGACTGAGATAAAGTAGCAAGACAAGTAGGAGACAAAAAAGGAGAGAAAAATGTCACAAAGGAAGAGAGTCCAGAAGTAGAAGATAATCAATAATACAGAATGAAGTACACAAATCAAGGACTATGAATGAGAAAAGGCTAGCCAGGTTTAGCAATTAAGAGAGCACAGATAATTTGGACAGTGATTTCAGTTAAGTGACAGGGTCACTTACACAGACAGAATACAGACTACATGGGGATTAATGAAGAAGAGAAAGTACTGATAAATGCTTTTTGATTTGAAGTGAAGGCAGTTTTTTCAAGGCATTTGGCTGAAAACTATAAGATGACTGAAGGAAGGGATGATACTGTTTGGTAAAGGGATTTTTTTAAGGATAAGTAAGACTTTTTGAAGCATATTTGAAGGCAGTAGGAAAGGAATTAATTAAGAGAAAAAAATAAAAGATTTGAAAAAGAGACTGATGAAGGATGCAATCTTCTGGAAGAAGGGAAGGGGGAAAAGATGAGATGTAAGAGATGGGGTCAAGTGAACATGTAGAAGATGGCTTAACAAGAAAAAATGCTGCCTTTGTCAGAGACCAGAAGGAAAAAAAATGTCAAGATATTTTGTGATGAAAAAGGAAGAAAAGGCAATTCACATCATATCACCTCAATTTTCTCAGTAAAATAAAAGGTCTTCAGCTGAGAAGGAAGGGTTGGGCAAGAGCAAGGCTGAGGGGGTAAGAGAAATTTAGAATAGTTTTCATTGAGGAATGAGGGAACCAATTTAAGAAGAAATAAAAAGACTGCCTTGCTACAGTGAAAGTCCCTGAACATGAATTTCTACTATACTCAGTCAGCAGCTCATGAGTAGGCATGGAAGAGAAACTTGGTAGGAGTAATCCAGGACTGAGGCTTGGCAAAAATAGGGAAAAGAAGAAAGGAATTCTAATGTAGAGGACAATATAGGGTTGAAATATCTAGGTCCTAGATTGAGACTGAAAAAGGAAGAAAGTGAAGAGCAGGGTTAATATTAATAGCCTGAGAAAGTACTGAGATGGAAAGGGAATGGGGTTCTTTGCAAAGGTGAAAAACAGGGTCACAGAAGAGGTAACAGCACAGGGAGAAAAAAAAAAGAGAGAGAGAGAGAAGAGGTTATGGCCAGATATGAAAATATGTTTCTGATCAAAGAAGATCACTAGTGAGAAATCTTGTGAATTAGTTAATGGAATGATAAAGCTGAAATAATAAAGCAAGCTATGGACTTTAAAAAAGCTAGAAACTTGGGGTCAAGGGGTTTGAGGAAACTTTTAAGTAGATATTAACATCTTCCAGGCAAGAGCTGAGGAGGAAAGGAAAATGAATCAGATAATTAACTCTTCAAGAAAAGAGAGAATGCCTGGGTGTTGGAATATCATAATTCAGATTGGCTAGAAATGAGTGAACTTTAAGAGGAAATGCTACTCATCTCGGGAAAAACGTCCTCAAAAGAATTATCCAAAAGTAGAATGGACTGCCTCAGAAAGTAGTGAATTTCCCCTCATTTAGGGTTACAATCAAAAGCTAGATGATTATTTATTGAGTTTGGGACAGAAGGTAAAGGTTGAATTAGATGGTTACTTAGATCAAGAATAAGTATTTAATTGAACAATCATTAAAAACCTTTTGATTCTAAAATTCTGTCAACTATATAAATATATATTATATATGCAAAATAAAATTACCAACTGCCGAATTTCGTCATTTTCTTCTTCAGTACTCTCAGCCAGTAACTGAGTTAACTTTATCCACAACTGGTAAATCTCTTGATTTTCTGCACCATCTTCCTTCCTTATTTTGATCAGTCTCTGCCATGTTTGAGCCACCTATCCAAAAGGAGAAATGACGTAATATTCCAAAAAATGAAAAGCTTAGCTTGTTCACACACTGACCAAGCTAATATTCTCAACTTTATTTTTATAAAGTTATATAAATATTAGTTTTTAAAATGACATTTAGAAGCAGCAGATATACTAAACTTCAATTGAAAACAGATGAAACAAATCCACTCCATCCAATAAATATTTATTAAGAACCTACTGTGTGCCAGGTACTATGCTAATTGCTAGTAATGCAAAGATTAAAAAAAACCAAAAGTTTCTATCTTCAAGAAACTTATTTTTCATTGGAGGAATCCACATGTATACAGAAAAATAAATAGAAAACACAAAGAGGGAAGTAATTTCCAGAGGAGAGCACCAGTAACAGACAATTGGGCTAAACCATCTGGACAAGATGGCTGAGCCATGACAAAAGCAGTGATTTTTGGAGGCAGAGGTGAGAGAGAGCAAAGCAGGAATGGGAACAGACTATGCAGAATCACAGAAAGCTAAGAAATGGAGAGTGATACATGGGGGACATCAAGCATACCAGTTTCCCTGGAACATGAAATGCAGGAAACTATTGTTCCAGAAAGCCTGGAAATGCAAGTTAAAATCAGCTTTTGAAGGGTTTTAAAATACAGAAAAGCTTGTATTTTCTCTTTTTAAATATAAATAGTACTATATTTTGTCTTGGTGTTCCTGATGAGGGAAAACATATGATTATATGAAATATTAATCTGGCAGGTACGTGGGAAAATAGTTGGAAAGAACAGGCAATGAATACAGAAAAAGCAAAGAGAAAAATGTTACAATGATACAGGCAAGATAATAAAGATTTGAACTAGCATGTAGTTGTGTAAAAAGAAAATCAATGTTAAATCATAGGATTATAAAACTCTCAGAGGCCATCTAGAGGCTGTCTCATTTTAGAGATGAGGAAATTGAGACTCAGCAAAGTTAAACAAATTGCCTCAGATCCTGCAGGCACAGAAGTACGTAATATAGGATCTGAATCAATTCTCTAAGGGCAAAGCCATCGTTCTTTCACTTTAAGAGCAGGGAAAAATTGAGGATGACTCCAAAGATGGGTACCTGCATCACCCATCAACAGAAATAAAAAAGTGAGAATGACGAGAGCATTTAAGGGAAAGATGAACTATTTTAGACATGGTAAATTTTCAAAATCTACAAGACCTTCAGAATGCTGATGTCTAAGAGGCAGTAGATGAGATGGGGGTAGGTTTCAAATGGAAACCGAGTATAAAAAGTTATCTAGAAACTGTATAGATATGATAAGTGAACCCATGGAAGTCAATAAGATTACCAGCAGAAAAAGAGTCAAGAATAAAGGGTGTAGAGAGCCCCAACTCTAGAGAAGTAACCTTGAAATAAGGTGTTAACTCAATGGAACTGATAAGACAATGGTTATCTAGTTCAGCATAGAGATTAATAGTTCTCTAGTACAGTATGATTGATTTAATCTTATAACAAGGTGTTAACTCAGTGGAATTGAGATGATTGTCTAGTTTACATGTACTTAGTACTTAGTATAGTTCTACAAGTTGACACCTATTCAACAACATTGACACCTATGATGACGTACTTATAATAGAGTATATAAGAACTAAGAGATGTGGGAGGGGAGACAGACTTGAAGATAAAGACTTCATGGTGGCTGTCCTATCTCCTTCACTTCTCCAAGGAGAAGAGAGACATTTCCATCTCTCACCAGGCTCTGGTGGCTCTCCTGCCTCCTGCATTCCTCCATTGAAACCAAGACCCATTCTGGAAGGCCTCCAGAAAGTTAGCCCGACCCCTGGCGAAGGAGACAGACTGTGAAGGAGATAATAAAGACTTTGGACTTTATCCCTGACTATTCTCGTGGTGATTATTCTACTAAGACCAAGGCTGTTCTGAAGGCCCTCCAGAAAGCTAGCCAGAACATTACAGAGCCTTAAAATGCAGCCACAAAGAAGGAGTAGTACATGTACAATGATTCAGCAAAGGAGACTGAGAAGTAACTGGAGAGTTATGAGGAGAACCAGAAGAGAACAATGTCATAGATTCTCATATGCTCCACATCCCTTCTCCTCTCTTACAGAATTTTCCAGGAATACTTGCCTTAACTCAAATGCTTTTCTCACCTTTGTTCTCTTTAATATAATTTGGTCTCTTTTATAAGTCGATCTAGAAAGAAGATGCTATAGTCCAGATGTAAAAGCTACATAGACTTCCCCCCTGGTGCTTTAAAGTTGTTTGGCTGTGTTTTTTTTTTTTTTTTTTTTTTTTTAAATCTTTGCAGATCTTTTCCATCTTCTTTCTGTTTACTAACACCTTTCCAATTTCATTGTTAAATGTTCTCAGAGTGTCTTTGTTTAACTAGGGCAACTTGATTTCGTTTTAAAGATTTCATTAAATAGGCTTTACCCTCCACAGCTTCACAGTTCTATCTGCATACAAACTTCTAGCAAACTTGGATTTATATTCTAAACCAATGCTATCCCTGGATGCTTCATCTCTTCACCTTATAAGGAAGTCAAGTATAAGAAAGATATTTAGGGAGCTCTTTTGGTCTCATTATGACTAATGATTTTCTTCAGTTAAACTTGTGCACATAATTATAGTAATAAGTCTGTATCCTTTCTTCAGTCCAGATTCCATTTTTGGTTTTTAATAATTTGTTTATTTAGGTCAAATTGGAATGGTTTTAATTATAAACCTCTTTCTTTCAATTTTTTTTCTTTTAGCTTTTTATTAATTTTGTTCTTTCTATAACAAATTTATCATCTAACTATATACAAACAGTTAATTCAGAAATGATGCTATATTAGTAATAATATCAAATATATAATCAATAATTTCCTAGCACTTTTTAGAGGCAGCTAGATGCATAAGGGAGGGCTTCTTAAACTTCCACTCAGAACTCCTTTTTTCTAAAAAAGTTTCTATACAACCCTGAATATATAGTTATATAAAATAGGTATGCAAATCAAACATTTATTAATAACAAATCATAATTTTACAAATCCTAGTATGTGACCCCATGTGGAATTACATACCACAGTTTAAGAACGTTTGGCATAGTAGATATAATATTGGGCTTGCAATCAGATCAGGATCTGAATTAAAATCTGGCTTCAGACACTTACTAGATCCTAGACAAGTCACTCAACCTCTATTTGCCTATGTCCATATCTGTAAAATGGGGTTAACAATAGTATATACCTTCCAAGGTTACTCTAAAGATCAAAGGAGATAATTGTAAAGCACTTAGCACAGTTCCTGGCACACAGGAAGTACTATATAAATGTTAGCTATTATAATTATTATTATTGTTATTTTTAAATATAATCAATTTCACTTGTATCATGTTATTTAAAGCCTTTCCTGTATTCTGAAACCTGCCAGAGCTTGCACTACTCTGGCAAAGCCTTCAATGACATATCAGAATAGATTTTTTTTTAAGGATTCAAATCCATACTATCCTGATGTTGAGATATGAAAAAGACACTTGAGGTACAATTAGTCCCTCTTTTTCTCAATATTTTACAGCATAAGCCCTGAAAACTTCAAAAACTAGAAAGTCAGTTGTATAATACTATGGTAAGACTTTTGAAATTTAAATTAAAAGTTATATACCTTTAATAATAGCTTTATAGCAAACCAAGTCTAGCACCTCCAGAAAATTACTAACCAACCTCCAGGTATTTCTTTTCTTGGTGATAGAGATCCACAAGCTTCTTACAGACATCACACCACTTCTGCTTGTCAGCACTTGAAAAAACAGAAATGTCTTAAACTAGTTGAAAAAACGACCCCCAAAATTTGCAACAACACTTACTTTATTTAGTGGGTGGCATTTTAGATAACAGCTAAATTCTCATATTATAATTTTCATAAAGAATTGAGCCTAGGGGCAGCTAGTTGATGTAGTGGATAGAGCACCAGCTTGAAGTCAGAAAGATCTGAGTTCAAATCTGGCCTCAAACACTTAACACTCCTGGCTGTATGACCTTAAGCAAGTCACTTACCCACAATTGCCTCAGCAAAAAAAATAAATAAATAAAATAAATTTGAACCTAAATATTTAAGAAGTATATTAAATAATTCTCTCCAAAACAGTCATGATTTAAGACTTTGTTTTTAATGTTGTAAGTTAATATTTTGTATCAGTAGTTATTTATAATTTATAAAATTAATTTATGTTTATTATTTGATAAGCCTCTAACATCTTGGAAAGATTTAGAGAAAAATACAAAGAAATTTAAATAGGATAAAGAGGGTTGTGATCTGCATAAGAAGAGCTTAAATCTCTATGAAGTTAAAGGATTGAGTGGCACTCATTTAAAAGAAAAATGTGTGATTCTAAATGCCACAATCATTTAAATAAAGTTTTAAATCAACAGCATATTCTAATGTGAGCTTATCAAGTAAGTAGTCTTACCATATTTGTTCATTACCTTTCATAGAGATCCAAAAGCTTTTGGTAGACAGTGATCAAGTCATCTTTGACATCTGTATAGTTAGATTTCTCATATAAACTTGCTAACCCCTAAATGAATAAGCAATCAGTTAATTTTCCAAAAATATACAATATTCAATGCACAACATTTCCTTATATATGTATACTGCTGATTAAAGTTAATGGATTATTTCCAACATTTCTAGGATAAAGATTAAAACACAATCCCCAAATCCCCCCCAAAAATGTGACCTACATGATATTGTATTCTATTCTAAGAGCAAGCAAAAATAGCATTTTTTTGCTTCATTCATTAATAGTCATTAGGTTATAAAACCACTTAATTGTTCTAGGTGTAGTAATATAAAAAACATCTTTACTTAGAAAAACAGTGTGGTATAATGAAGAGAACACATGCTCTGGGTTAAAATTCCATTTCTGTCACTTAACAGTTACGAGTTTGTGCGAGTCACTTGATCTTTAAAATTCCATTTCTTCATATGTAATAAGAGCGTAGGAAGAGAATCTCTCTAGGATCCCTTTCTGGGTTTAAGGTGAAACTTCCTCATTAAGAGATATTAATAAACAAGTTCAGGTTCCATAGGGTCCATGTCTCTCATTGTATATTTCTTTTGTAGAAGACAGTAAATTAGGATGTGAATAATTTATATCCATATTAGTTAAAAAAAAAAAAAAGTTTTAAAACCATCAAAATATAAAACACAACTAAAATGTGTCCAATTATTAAAATACTTTTTAATTTTTCTTCAACATTTTAAATTCAATTTCCTACAAGAATACTAAAAAGGATAGGAATTTCTGTAAGAACTTTTTGGTGAATTTACAATTAAACTTATCAGGTCTGTAAACCTAACTGGCAATAATATAATCAAATTGAATGCCAAACTGTGTTTTAAATAACATATACATAAGACCATTCAACTCAGAATATTTCAGAATTATGTTGTTTGAATGTATCTTTTAAATATCCTGTTACTTCTCTGAGATCAGTAAAGCTAGCTAGTTCTTTGAACACATAGCACAAACATCCGTCCAATATTCCACATACCTGCCAGGCCAATAACTGATCTGGTTCTAGTTCAGCTGCTTTCTTGTAGGCCCCTTGTGCTTGATCAGGCTGTTCCAGTTCAGCTGCTGCCACTCCAATAAAAACCCAGGCATTGTAGTTATTTTTCTCTTGTTTCAATACGGTCTGCTCCAAGAATAAAAAGTAGTACAATGAATTATGTCAAATTCACTTGATCCCTAGATTTGTTTTCTAATCCAATTCATATTATCTTATCTGGAGAATAAAATGAACAGAGCAGAAGATCTAAAAAGTTACTTTCTCATTCTAATTCTAAAATTCAATTAAACTTACATTACATTACAGGGGGCATAATAACAATGCCAGAAATTTTTAAAAGTGCTTCATATTTACTCTCTCATAAAAAACTTGTCACAAGAGTAATGCAGGGTTTTCTCTTCTCATTTTATAATGAGGAAACTCAGGCTCAGAGATTCGACAACATGCCTCTGGTCACATTAATCAACAGGATTTGAACCCATTCAGACTCCAAACAGGTAGCTAGATGGAGCAGTAAATAGCATACCAGCCCTGAAGTCAAGAGTTCAAATCTGACCTCAAACATTTAACATTTACTAGCTGTGTGACCCTGGACAAGTCACTTAGCCTTATTTGCCTCTCCAAAAAAAACAC
Source organism: Sarcophilus harrisii (assembly GCF_902635505.1). NCBI lineage: Eukaryota > Metazoa > Chordata > Mammalia > Dasyuromorphia > Dasyuridae > Sarcophilus > Sarcophilus harrisii. The sequence continues at coordinate 190,740,850 of NC_045426.1, forward strand.
AACATAATACCATATATTGCTTTTAAAATGCATTTATATAATTTTATTTGCCTTCAATTTGCCTTCTTGTCTATGAATCAACTAATATTAAAGTTGGTTTGCATTCCCTCAAGATTAATAAGAGGAAACTAGCCTGGATATAAAAATTCACTAAAAAGTAAACACAATAAAGATAACTGAGAATTAACCAATTTCTTTTTAGAATAGAAAATTCCCCAAATAACAAATGCCAAGTAAAATCCAGTTTCTGAAAACTTAAAACACAGTGAATTACCTAAAACTTGATCTTCATCCTCACATTTACTTAATTCCAGACCTCATCTCATTTTAACCCAAAAAACTCAGCTCCTATGTGATGCTTCCTTTTTGCCTATTACACCATTACTTCTGTTTTCCATGCCCAAGACTTGTCTATAAAATCTTCATCAGGTATTCATGTACATTGGTGTGGGTATTCTGTATCATATACCATTATCACTAATAATTCTTTTCATTACCTCACAGAAGAATTTAATGCAGGGACTGATGTTTTTACAAATGACTGTCACCAAAAGTAAAACTGATCTTAGTGGAGGGGAGGAGGAAGAATTTCGATAGTTTAGTAAGTGTGTTGAAAACAACATTAGTTTTGGAGTCAGAAGACCTGGACTCAAATGCTAGTTCTCCAATTAGAATGAAGGACAATGAACTAAATGTTCTCAAAGACTCCTTCTAGCTCTAATATTCTGTGTTTCTGAAAACTACTTATGTGTTATCTAGAAGAGATGATCCATGATTTCACATTTAATTAGCTAGAACAGTTCATATTTTTGTCATCTATAAGACATCTCTAGCAACAATCTGCCCCTGGCACTAGTCCAACTAAACAAGTTAAATTACCATCAAGAAAGGATCATGCCACCTACTGAAAAACACCCACACCACGGATGAAAGGAATTATACAAATATGTGCCCTGGAGATCAACACAATCAGTAGAGTCACTTCAGTATTAGATATTCATATAGTTTCAACTCGATCTACATTCCCAATGCTACATAACGTGAATAAGCTTTTTAGATTAAATACTTTCTTGAGGCAGTGACTTTTTTTTCCAGCTGAACATAACTATTTTAAATTGCAGGCTACTTACTGATGCTGTGTATATCCTTCTGTAGAACAGAGTACAATGCTAATGTAAATAATTAGCAAAATATCTATTAACATATATTAATGCCAAATTAATAAAACATCTATTTAGCATATTTCATAAATCCTTCAAAGAGCTGAATTCTATCTTATCCTTTCACCAGTGCAGACTGCAATCCACCTTTAACTTGGTAGATAGTTTTCAAATGTTCTAACAATCAAAAAAATTCAGCATCCAAGGGGTAGACTGGTATGATGATTGTGCAAAACCAAGCTAAACTGGCTTGTGGATAATAAACAACATATGTTCCCAGACTCATACTTTTAGGCTTTCTAGCTTAATAAGATCTTCCAGAATGGCAGTTCTGGCATAGGCTTTGAAAATCAAGAATAATCACCAAGTCACAATGAGGATTCCAAGATTAATGTTCTAGTAAAATTCAAATTACCAACATATTAAATTCCTATGTCTGGTTTTGTAAGTCACTGAACTAGGTTGGATGACAGGGTTATAAAGATGAAAAAACATAATCCTTATCCCCCATTAAGGAGTTTATGATTTTTGGGGCAGCTGGGTGGTAGAGGACAGAGTGCTGGACCTGGAGTTAAGAAAACCTGAGTTCGAATCTGGCCTCAAATACTTACTGGCTGGGTGAACCTGGGGAAATTATTTAACCTCTGTTTGCCTCAGCTTCACCTCTGTAAAATGGACATAACAATAGCACCTATTTCACAGGATGATTCTGAGGCTCAAATGAGATAATAACTCAAGTACGTTAGTACAGTGTGCCTGGTTGAAAAGAAGTGCTACATAAATGTTGGCATTTTTATTATCTATTATTAATCCAATAGAGGAGATATGCAGACAGATAACTTATTATGAAAAGAATTATGTGATAACTACATAGAAAAGAAACAAAAAATAGTAGAATAAGGAGATATTTCCCCTAAAAGTGAGGGCAAGATCAGAAAATGCTTCATGGAGGTGATGCTTAAGGTTTCTTCTGAAGACAGAAAATGGGAAAAAAACTATTCTGAATATGAGTAATGATGACTTTTGTTATTGTTGTGTTCAGTCATTTTAGTTATGTTCAATTCTTTGTGAGCCCATTTGTAGTCTTCTTGGCAAAGATTATGAAGTAGTTTATCGTTTCCTTCTCCAGCTCATTTTACAAAGCAGAAAACTGAGACACTTAACTGGGTTAGATGATTCACCTAGAGTCACAGCTAGTAAGAATTTGAGGCCAAGTTTGAGCTCAAGAAGATGAGTCTTCCTAACTCCAGGCCTGACACTCTTATCTACTGGGACACCTATCTGCCCAATGATGAGTAGTCCAGTCTGACTGAAACACAAAAATACATAATGGAGAATAGCACAATAACCTAAATGTGAAAACCTTTGAATACCAGAATAAGATATCTGTACTTTGTTCTATAAGGAAGAGAGAGTCATTTAGGATTTTTGTGACCAGAAAAGATCATCTGGGGCAATACCCTTTGTAAAAATGTGATCTGGCAACTTCCTCAGTACTCACATACAGCTACAGGAGACCTGGAAAGAAAAAGTTCTTGCCACTAAAGTCCTTAGTATCACCAAATGGTTCAACATCAGAAGTCAGAAGGATTTTATTAGTGGAAATGGCATTAAAGATGTTTCACCATCTGTTTTGCTACTATACTCTAAGGATTTGCAACAAATACTTCTTCTGAAGTGTTATCTCTCCCTGTTACAATAGGAGTATCTTGAGAGCAAGATTATCCTAATTTCTCTATCTGTATCCTGGTATTTTATACATAATAAGTACTTGAAGAATGTTTTTTTTTTTCATTCATTCATTCATGATTATACAAGTATCACTTTAAGGATCTGAAAGAACAGAAACTGAGGTAGATAAAAATTAATTCTGACTTGGCTAGAGTCAGAAAACCAGTAAGTATCTGAGGCAAGATTAGAACTCAGATTTCCTGATTCCAAATCCAAAAATCTCTCTACTGTTCCATCTAGCCACTCCAACTATAAAAAGCAAGCAGTTATCTACTATATGTATATGTGTGTGTATGTGTATATATATATATATATATATATATATATATATATATGTAATAACAATTCTTAAGTGCAGTGATTATAACACAGCAATATATTCATTCAACTGAAAAAATTACTGTATGCAACTAAGTCTTACATATACATGATTATATGAGAAAATTATCACAAACAGACAACCTATGAGCTCCTCCTTTAGACTGAGCTCCTTGAGAGCAGAGACTGGTTTTTTTTGCCTTACTTTATAACCCCAGTACTTAGCATGGTGCCTTTAAGTGCCATAAGAGGAGCCTGAAAACTACTAACTAAGGTTATCTTTTTTGGCAAATGGACTGACCAGCTCTTCCAAAAATACAGTGAATATTCGAGCCATTTAAAAACTTGGATGAATTGGAAACTGAAAGCAAGAGCCAACTTTGACTTGGGCAAGGATATGTATTACTATTTATTCCAATCAAAATTAATCAATTTAATATTATAAACAGTTCTAAATTTTTATATATTTAGGCAATTATCTGATAGGTTCATATGCAAACTCATCAGCAGTCTCTATAAGTTGGTAATATAATTAATTTTAATAAAACTGTAAGAGTTCTATTACCTTACAATGTTTTAAAGCTTCCTTATATTCTTTGTTTCTTATTGCATCTCTGGCACTTTTCAATGCTGTCTTCACCTGCTTGTTTGACATCCTATTAATAAAAAGAAATGACATTACAGTAACATCCCAAATATTTAGGAGACAGATTTCCAGCAACTTTAACTTACGTGATACAGTATGTCATTTGAAAGTAATTTTCAGGAATACTGGAACAAAGCTTTCAAAAATCCATAAACTTTATACTGTGAGGAAGGGATAAAACTGCTACTCTTTGTTAAACATGAAATTAAAGTTAGTGATTTAACAAACTTGGCTTTTTGGTTTCCCCTTGTAATAATCAATTTTATCAAAATTATATAGCAACCAGAAATATGAAACAATGTAGAAGTAAGTAACTGGTGATTTATTTTACAAACCCTTCTTGTTCTGTGAAAACAGAGCTTACTAAACATAGTTTAGTCTTTTCTTGATTATTGAGGCATCATTATGAACATTAATTATACAAAAATATTATCAGTTTATTAAGGTGTGTAAAAAAGATTGTTTGTTTTTCATATTAAACAGTTGTTCTTTTCTTTCTTTTCTAGTCACCAAGGAAAAGAAAAAGAATCATGAAATCCCAGAATTTCCAAGTTGGAAGAACTTAGAACTCAGCAGTTAATTACTTCTACCTACATCTAAAAAAGGAAGCCCTCCAGACTATACCCCAAACGTAATTAATTAGAAGCCAAAAGAATTACATTTTAAGAAGCTTCCCATCAAAAATGGTTAAGATTTTTTAAATTACTAACACACTAAAACTATTAACTATTTACACACTAAAAAGAGGTAACCTTTTGGTAGAAAAATAGATATGGAAAACCAAAATGATAAGGAGTTATTCCATTTAATGAGAAAATTTCTCCTTGAATTCCCGTATCCACTTAGCTAATATCTCCCCACCCCCACCAAATACATATTTTAGGCTTTAAACTCTTTAAAAAATTACTGCCAATCTCTCAAGTGTATAAATTCTTCAGGAATATTAAAGCAAAGCCAAAGATAAATTGTGACTCTCCTAAGGGATTAAACATACACAGAGGATTTACCACATAACTAATACTTACATCATAAAATGTATTATAAAATTAACTGAAATAGATTTTAATTTGTCATAACTAAGCTTGGAGATTTACACTTCTATTTTAGCAATTATACCCAAGGAACTTCACAGTTTTATATGAAGGAAAGAAGTGTAATTTGAGGAAATAACTTGAAGCCAAAAAAGGAAAGGAGGATTCACGTGTTGTTATTTTTCAATTCATTAATCCTTACCATAAAGCTTATTTCAAACCATTTGGAACACAACTCTGTCCTTGACCTAATTTTAGCTGATATTTTACCAACAAGTTAGATGAAAATATGGATGATAAGCTTAACAAAAATGCAAAGAAAAAAACTAAGGAGTGGAGGAAATAACTAATACATGGAATGGCAGAATACCAGGTACCCCAACATCTTAAAGCTAAAATTTGAAGATGAAACTTAACAAAAATAAATTTACAGGATTAAGCCTAGGCTTATTATCTACATTGATTACAGTATAGATAATAAATCAGTCACTCAACAAGTACATTGGAGATACAGAGACAAAAAATGAACTAGTCCCCACTCTCAAAGAGATTACATTCTTTCAAAGGAAACAACATATACATATAATTCTATTCAGAATAACTGTAAAGTCATTTGGGGAAGTAGAACACTTAACAGCTGGGAAGATGAGGAAATGACTTATAAGATAGTAGTAGTTGAGCTGAGACATGAAAAGAAAGAAGAGATTGTACCAGGCAGAGAGAAAGAGTGCAATATTCCAAGCATGGAGCCAGCCATGCAAAGGCACAAAGGCAGGAAAGAGAGTATCACATGTGAGAAACAGCAAGAATCTGGAAAATGGAAAAAGGGAATAATGGACATTCAACTAGAAGGATAGGTTGAGGCGGAGCTGTGAAGAGCTTTAAAATGAAGTTCATGTTATCCTGAAGGCAGTATCAAGCATTTCACATAAACCTATGAGTTTTAGTAGACTACTAAGCTAAATGAATCAGCAGTATGATTTACACCAATAAGCTAATGTAAATTTATGTGACAACATTCAGAATGCATTTCACCAAGTTGAATCCCATCAAACAAATATGGCATAGAGGAATCAACAGTAGACTCAGACCAGAAGATGGGATCTAAAGCCTAGTTTAACCTCTTTAAACCTCAGTTTTCTTATACAGAAAATGGGGATCAGAAGATAAATGGTTAGCAAAGATGTTAAAGATTACTTAATTCAACTCCACTTTACAAATGAGAAAACAAAAGGATAAGTAACTTGTTAAGGGTCATACATGCACAGTAAACTGCGGTCAGGATTTGAACCCAGATCCTTTGACTCCAATGTTTATTCTATTTCTACTATAGTGTATAAATTTCTGAAATAAGTTCTTAATAAACTGGAAGGTACAGCTATAAATGTAAATTGTTATTACTAAAACCAAATCTGAGTATCCCACTGTAGAAGAGCCATAGAAAAGTTATAGTGTGTCCTGAGGAAGATTTCAAGAGGGGAGGAGCTATTAAACCACTAGCTACATCAGCTGGAAAAGTTTAAGGATTACCCTGGAGAAAGGGGCAGGGCCCCAACAGCTGTCCCAAAGGATTATCAGTTGGAAAAGGGATTAGCTTTGTAGAACTTGAAGCAGTAGAAAAAACCAAGAACAACTGGAAGATTTTTAAAGAGCTGCAAATTTTAGTTTCTTAGTAAGTTGATGAAAAACAGAAAGAGTTGATTCTGGAATACAGTTCTCCATCATCTCAAAGACACCTACTAGGCATTTTGGACATCAAATTCATATTTCATTATCTACTACAAATAATAATGCCTTGGATTTATCTAGTGTCTATCCTTCAACATTTCATACACATTTAAGTTACCTTTAAAATATGTTTAGGAAGTAAATTGGGAATGGTGCTGTATCACATCAAATTCTGAGGATGTGTTAAAAAACAGACAGGGAGTTGGCTCCTGAGATAGGGTATCGGGTCTGGAGTCAGGAAAACCTGCGTTCATATTCAGTTTCAACCACTTATTAACTGTGTGACCTTAGGTAAGTCATATAACCTATTCAACTTAGTCCAATGGAAAAGGAAATGGCAAACCAAAGAAGTCAAGGACAACTTCTAGAGGTACAAAAACCAAAACCAGAAAAGCAATCCTTCATTTAACATAATGTACCAATAAAAGTTGAAGTTAACAAGAAGTAAAAAGACAACTACTATGTAAATCACTTGGCTGCAATCTGGATTTAATGCTATTTGTGAGACAGAAATGAGACTTTCTGATGACTACAACTAGACATACAATTTTTTAAAATATGACTTTGGCAATTTTACATCATGATCTTACCTGACAATTTTCTTGACTTAAATTTATAAGTGTAGTTATCAGATACTTTTTATTTAAAGGATTATAAATCTTGATTGGAGAGGCCAGTAAATTTTAATGTTAAATTCACACTAAAATTTCTTCAAGCTGAAGAATCCTTTGGTAAAAATAGCTGCAAACTAAGAAAAATAATCATTGTTATTTTGGGCTTTTCTGATGAATAGTACTGAATATTTTGCAAATGGGAAGGAAATTTTTAAAATGGCAAAATGGAAAGGGCCATTTTAAAATGCTCAGAATTCAAAAGAAAAAAATTTCCATTGATTTTCACTCTAAAAGATTTTTCGCATTTATCCTTTCCTTTCCATTTCTCCTATCACCACCTTAGTTTGGATACTTAACACTTCTTGCCTGATCTGAAGGACCTTGGTCTCTTCCCTTCTCCAATCTATTCTACATATTATTATTGTCTTGCCACTGGACCTTGAAACAATTCACTTGCAAATCATGGCATAACTTCCTTGATGGCATGGTCCTCTTCCAGAACAACAGACAAACAATCACCTAATATACTTAATAGTCTTAAATGCTCTTCTAACTAAAAAGCATCATTAGCTCCCAATTTTCTATTTGGATAAAGTGCAAATTTCTTAGTCTAGCAAAGTCTTTTACAACCTAGCTCTACATTTCCTTTGCCCCCTTGTAGCAAACATTGTACTCTCCATATATCTCATACAATCAATCCAAATTGACTTTATCATTTGTTACCATAAGCTTTCTTACTTCCATACCACCCCATCTCCTTGAAATGCTCTACTGACTCCAACTCCTAAAATCCTACCCCCTTCCCTTAAAACACAAGCTCAAATACTTTCTCTTAACTTTCTCTAGTGACTCTAGACAAAGAGAATTCATCTTTCTCTGAACTTTCATACTTTATACTTCTTTTGATTATCATGGGAGATAGAGTGGTAAAACCACACTGGTTTTAAAGTCAATGCTCTACCAATGCTACCTTGTTAAGCTCTCAGCTCCATAGCTGCCTCATCTCAAAAAGCTGACATTTACACAGAGCTTTTAGGTTTGCATATGCTTTGCATAAATTATCTCATTTGATTCTCATCTATAAAATGAAGGTAGATTAGATGATACTTAAATTGCCTTCTAATTCTAAATTTCATTCTCTTCTATTTATATTTCAATTTGTATTACATAGTTATTTGTTTATCTCTTCTCTGCCCTACATGATAAGTTTCTTGAAATCAGTGAAGCTGTTTTATTCCCCCTTTAGTCTTTAGGGACAGTAAATCCTGGATTTGAATCCCACTCTAGAATTCTTCTCAGCCTCAGTTTACTGAATTCTAAAATGGGCAAAATAATAGCACCCATTTTAAAAGCTTCTATGCAGACTTTGGAGTACCCTATATGCTATTAAAAGCATGCTTTTTCTAACTGCCAACCAAGCCTAATAGTGTGCACAGAATAGTCAAGCAATGACTGTTTGCTAAATGACCTTCCCAATATTTAGATAATATCAAATTTTTAAAAAGGATACAAAAGAAACAACCAATAACTACTGACTATCTAATTTCATGTCTTCGTAGGCTATATAGAAAGAATGGTATAGTGGATGGATTGCCAGACTTGCAATGTAGAAAGACCCAGGGTCAAATTCTGTCTCAAGACTACTTGTGATTTGGTCTGTTTGTGGCTCTTGTCTCCTCATCTGTAAAATGAGATAATAACTATAATATTTATGTTCTCTGGGTTGTTGTGAGAATCAAACAAGATAATATATTTGTAAAGTCCTTTAGATACCATATGTCACTCATTACTATTATTAAGTAATAAAGAAAGATCATTGAACCCAAGAAGCTTCTCATCTAAAGACATAATACATATGTATAATTATTTTAAAATAAAATATTAAACTACATGGTACTTGGAGTAGAAAGAGGATCTCTATGGGCAGGAATAAACAAACAAACAAAAAAAAGATATATAGAGAAGAAAAAGCTCAACTATGTCCAGAAAAATTAATTTTTTTCAGAGGATAGGATGAAGAATAGTTCATGAATATAAACAAAAGTCTCAATGACTAGGAAGCATATAAGACAGTGAGAAAACCAACTTACTATAAAGAAAAAGGAAACAAAGCATAGAGGGCCTCAAAAGTCAGACAGCAGAAGTTTGGAGTTCATTTAATAGACAGCAGTGAACCAGGACAGGAGGTTCTTACATAAGTAACACATAAAGTTCTCTACTCATTCCCCAAAAGACTACTTTACTGATAACCCAAAATATTTAGCAATCTTTCACATCAATGAAGTTTCTTACTCTATAAATTAAATGTCTCATGTTCTAGATTAAGTCTCCTGTTCTTTTCATCTTAATCATTTTCTTCCTTTAATTCACAAAAATATTCAACTTGCCAGTCTCTGGCTTTTGATTCAATGGTTCCCCAGAGTACGACTCCCCTATTCAAAATTTTCCTAGGACTGAACATCTCCTTTGCCCTAATTTGTACTATAGGTAGGTCTTCTTGCTCTGCTCCTCCAAGCAGAATATCTTATGATATTTGAGAACAATGGCTATGCCATTTTTTAATCTTTGTGGCTATAGTACCTGGTCCAGTGTTTCACAGTAACATTTAATGAATGGTCACTGAATGAATAAGAATTGATTAAGCAACCCAAATTGAATCCAATTAGTCTTCCTGACTCCAGGCCAGGTATTTTATAACTCAGGTGCCCTGCTCTTACCTGCTCTTATTCTCCAAAGTACTAGCTGCTAAAATTTCCTTGAACATAATTTTCTTTCCTTCGTCCTCAAATCATTTTGGAAGGATTCCAATATACTTTTAAATCACTGATTCTTTTTTTGGGGGGTGAGGATGAGAAGAATCCTTTTACTAATATCTTTTTATTATTCGAGTTTTTGTTTTTATTTATCTTTTATTTGAATGTAATTTTCATTTCCAACTCTATCCCCCTCCTTTATCCAAAGAACTCCTCATTTAAAAAAAAAAGGAAAAGAAAGAAAAACTGAGCAAAACTAGCAGATTAACCAATTTTAACAACATAAAATATTCCACACCCAAAATCCCTCATCTTTGTAAAGAAGGAATGGATGTGCATTCTATTCATTTCTTTCAAAACTAAGTTTTAGGCATTACATTATTTCCATTTATATTGTTATAGTTATAGAGTATATTATTTTCCATCTTCTGGCTACTTCATTTTGTATTAATTCATATAAGTATCATATTGCTTTTTCTTATAGTAAGTAATACTCTAGTATACTCTTTAGCCTTTCCCTAGTCAATGGATAACTAATTTTTCTCAGTTCTTTGTTACTACCAAAAAAATGTTGCTATAAATATCCTGGCAAAGAGGAGAGTTTCATTTCTGTCTTTGATCTCTTTAGGGACTATGCCTAACAGAAGGATTTCTAGATCAAACTAGAGATATAGTAATCACTTTCCTAGCATAACTTTAAAATGAGAATAATCCAACCAATTCACAGCTCCATCGTCAGAGAAGTAACTATTGTGCCTCTTTCGATATTCCTTTTAATATTAACTATTTCCATTTTTTTTATCATCTTCACCAATTTGTTGAATGTAAGTTGAAACCAGATAATTACATTTCTTTTTATTAATATAAAACAGTAAGTCTTTTACAAATTAAATTTCTACTGATTAAGCAGTTACTGCTGGGAATACTGAAACAAAAACAAAATAGTCTTACTGGCAAAGAGTTTATATTCTACTAAGACCATAAAACACATAGAAGGTGAGTAAAAAAAAAGTAATTTGAAGAAGGAGAGAAGACTAGGAACTCGGGTCAGGAAAGTTTTCATAAAGAAGTTAGGCTGATATGCCCAGAAAAAGAACTCTGGGAGATGACCATTACAATGAATTCCCAGTCCCTATATTTATGCACACCTGCATTTTTGATTTCCTTCACAAACTAATTGTACAATATTTCAGAGTCTGATTCTTTTTGTACAGCAAAATAACGTTTTGGTCATGTATACTTATTGTGTATCTAATTTATATTAATATATTTAACATCTACTGGTCATCCTGCCATCTAGGGGAGGGGGTGGGGGGGTAAGAGGTGAAAAAATTGGAACAAGAGGTTTGGCAATTGTTAATGCTGTAAAGTTACCCATGCATATATCCTGTAAATAAAAGGCTATTAAATAAAAATAAAAAAATAAAAAAAGAAGTTAGGCTGAGTCTTGAAAGAAATCAAGGACAATAATAAACAGAAATAAGGAAGGAGAACATTTTCAACATGGAGGTTAGCTGTCTCCACAAAGAAACACACATGGGAGATAGGAAGCCAAATATGAGTACCAATTAAGAGGCCAATATGGTTAGTAGAAGAGACAGTACATGAACAAATGAAGTAATGAATTAATTCTAGAAAGGTACACTGGAGGCAGATTGTAGAAGGCTTTCAATAACAAGCTGAGGAGTTACTAATTTTTTCCTAGAAGCAACACTGAACATCCACTGAATATTCTGAGCAGAATGCCTTAGAAAAATAATTTTGGCAATGCAGAATAAAAGGTAGAGACAGGAAAGACAAACGAAGAGGTAATACGATAGTCTATATAAAAGGTAATAACTACTTATAGCAAAGGCCTTTAAGCAGAAATAAGAGGATAATAATTACTGTTAACATTGCCATTCAACACTTACAACAGGCCAAGCAATATGCTAAGTACTTTACATTTAGCTCATTTGAGCTTCACAACAACCCAGGGAGGTACGTACTATTACTATCCCCAAGTTAAGGATGAGAAAATTGAGGCAAACCAATTTTTATTTTTATTTTTATTTTTACTAATATCCAGGGTTAGGTGACTTAGCCAGGGTCAGACAGTTATTGTTTGGGGCAAGTTCAAACAAAAGTCATTCTAATTCTTAGTCCTATATTATAGTCTCTACACCAATGGTCTATAAAGATAGAATCAATCAAAATTAATAATCAATTAGATGTGGAGTTTGAGAGAGAAATCAAGACTGATTCCAACATTTATGTGAAAAGGAAGTATCTGACTCTGACAGCACAATGAGAATATAACAAAAAATACAAGTCCTTCTACTCAAGGAACTTATAGTCTATAAAAGACACAACTGCACATCTTTAAACTTTTTTGCCGAAATGTACAGATGAAACTATCATTAGACAGTCTATGTGCTTACCTTTGGACCACTATCATCACTTCTATCTTTTATCTTGCTGGACAGAATTTCAGACAGCATTTCATCCATCCTTCATCTAGTTAAGTGTAACAAATAAGACATAAAATTCAAGATCCTGAAACCTAAAATTTAAATTTTTCTTCAAAATAGATCAAATTAACTAATCCTTTAATTTAAAGCAGCTGAGCAATTAAAATTAAAGCATGGTAAGAGAGAAGAGGCGTAAGGGCTAAGGTCAACCAGGCTTCACTCTAGACTTCCCCATTAAGCCTCCTTCTCAACATTGCTCTCTTCCCTCAAGCTTTCTTTTCCTCATGGGGAGCTCCTTCCAGGTCAACCAAATATCATTCCTCTCTGGGTTGTTTTTTGATTCTTTGGATTTTACAACCACAACCCTGTATAGGGACTACATTGAAACAGGTGGGAAACATTTTTTTTGGTTGTACTTATTCCTCCAAGTTTACACAAATATCCCACACATGGTAAGCACTTAATAAATGCTTGCTATTGACTTAAAAAATATGCCAGAGACTTAGTCAACAAACCACAAGGTAGAAAATGACCAACAACTGATCAATTTATACCTATTATATTTTTAATCTAAGACTTAATTACTTAACTGACACTTGGACAGCATGATGCAATGGAAAGAATTTGGTCTCAGAGGACTCCTGGCTAGATTAGAATCCTAGCTCTGAGACTTATTGCCTGGGTAACTTTGGGCAAATCACTTTACCAGTCTACCTGTTTTCTCATTTGTAAAAGAAGAGTTAGTACTAAATCATCACTGAAGTTTCTTAGAGTTCAAAATCCAAGATCATATATACACCCAAAATTATCAATCTTCTCCCACTGTATTTCAGTTCAATTCACTAAATACCTATTAGTGTTAGGCACTGTAACACACGAGAAAGTTAAAAACAAAAACAAATTTCTGCCCTTGAGTCAAGAAAGCAGAGAAAAACAAAAGTAAATAAACTAAATAAAAATATATACATAGTAACTTAGGAGGGAAGACTGGAAACATTAGCACTGGGAGGAAGGTGTCAGCAAAAGGCCCTTCCAATAATTGCCCCACACAGTCTTCTTTACAGCCCAGCTTAACTGGTTCACAATCCTGAATTTGGGGGTCACAAAATTATGATTACCAGTAAATGTTTGATTTGTATACCTGTTTTATATATCTCTATGTCACATATACAGAGAGCTACATCTTCAACAGAAACTGAATGGGAAAAGTTTAAGAAGTCCTGCTTTACATTACATGAGAGATTCTATGTAGTGGAGCTAAGAAGGTAGAGCATTCAAAGCCCCAAACCATATGCTATGCAAAGGGATGAACGGTTCTGTACAGCAAACAATGAGTAATTTGGCTGGAAGGTAGGAATAGTAAAGTAAATCTGGAAAGACAAAATGGAGCCAGATTATAAAGAACTTAAGGAGCCACTGAAACCTTTTGAGAAAAAAACATCTTTGCACAAACTAGAAGTCTGTGTAAATTAAAATCACAATGAGATACTACCTCGTACCCATTAGATTGGCTGAGAAAAAAAGATAATGATCACTATTGGAGGGGATATGGGAAAAGTGGGACACTAATGCATTATTGGTGAAGAGAAATGAAAAAGGAAGAAACATGGGACAACATATGCTTTAGGAAAACCCATTTTGAGAGTTGTAAAAATGGATTACAGAGGGAAAGCCTAGAGAAAAACTAATTAGGAGGCTACAGCAGTGTTATGGAGAACTGAAAAGGATCCAATGAGGGTGATATCTGTGAGTGGAAGGAAAAGGAAAGATGGATACAAGAGATGTAAGGGGGACTGAATGGATAGGACAGAGAGAACCGTAAGTGTGGTGAAAGAATTGAAGACCACAGCAATACGAATGGGGAAAATGGTGGTACCCTCAGGAGAAAGATGAATTCAGTTTTGGTCATAGGGAGTCTGAAATGTCTCTGACACATCTGAGCAGAGACCTACAGTGGTGACTCGGTGATATGGGACTTTAACAGATACTTGAGATGTAGATTGGCCAGTCAACTGCATGAAGACGATAACTGAACCCATCGAAATAAGATAACCAAAAAAGTACAAAGAGAGGTCCCGGGTGACTAAAGTATATAAACATATATAGGAGACATAACATCAGTGCTAATTCAGAAAAGGATAATGAGAAACAGCACTTACACTAAAAATAGAAACAAGAAAATTGGTGTCAAAAAATTCAGGAAATGAAAGTATCTGAGAAGATCAATGGATCAAAGTGTCAAGTGCTATAGAGAGGTCAAAAGGATGAGGACAGAGAAGAATCCAGTCACTGGATTAAACTATGTTATTACTGGTGATGTTGGTAAGAGCAACTTCAGTCAAGTACTGGAACCAGAAGTCAGACTGTTAAGAAGTTAAGTTAAATAAGAGGTAAAGAAGTCAAAGCAACAAATACGGATTGTTTTATTTTGTTTTTTTCCCCTTAAAAAAAGTTTGGCTGTGAAAGGGAACAGAGATGAAGGATGTTCCCTTAAGATAATGACAAGATCCAAGTGAAGATCACCACAAAGAAGAGCTCATCACATTTGTAAGTAGGTAAGAAAAATCAGTAGATGAGACTGACAATTTAGAAAGGAGAAAATGGAAATGTCTGAAGGGATAAACTCCAAAAATATGTGGGAGAAAAGAAGTTATTAAAGGAATATACAGAGAGCCACATCTTCAACAGAAACTGAAATAAAAATAAAAGAAATGGAAGATCATGTTGAAAGGATTTGATGCGAAGAACTGAGAAAGGAAGATTCTTTAAGACAAATGACTTCAGGACCCATATGTGCAAAAATGTTTGGAGCAGCTTTTTGTGGTGGGAAGGAATTGGAAATTGAGCAGCAGCCCATCAATTGACGAATGGAAGATAAATTTAATGGAAAACTATTGTACTATAAGAAATGATGAGCAAGCTGACTAAAGAAAAGCCTGGAAAGATTTACATAAACTCAAGTTCAGTGAGCGTAATCAGGAAAACGTACTCAGTAACAGCAAGCTTATGTGTTGATCAACTATGACAGACTTAGGTCTTCTCCACAATACATTGATCCAAGTCAATTCCAATAGACATAGGATGGAAAATGCCATCTGAATCCAGAGAGAGAACTATGGAGACTGAATGCAGATCAAAGCATGCTATTTTCACACCTTTTTTTTGGTTTGCTTTTTTCTTCCTCATATTTTTTTTTCTTTTGTTCTGATTTTTCTTTCCCAGCATGACTAATATGGAAATATGTTTTAAATGACTATACAAATGTAACTTATATAAGACGCTTCCTATCTTGAGTAAAAAAAAAATCTGGAACTAAAAACTTGCAAAAATGAATGCTGAAAACTATCTTTACATCTAATTGGAAAAATAAAATACTATTGAATTTTTAAAAAAGAGATAGATGACTTCAACTTTCTCAGTAAAATACTTCTTTCCTGAGAAGATAGGGAATGGTTTCAGTAAAGAAGGAAAGATTCAGAAAAACTACTGGGAATTGGACTATAGTCAATCTGAGAAAGCCCAGGTGAGATTAGATAAAGTTACAGTGTACTGGTCAACATGTTCAACTAGCTGGAGATAATTAGGTAGTAAAGAATATAAAGCCCTAGGTCTGGAATCAGGAAGACCTAAGTTCAAATCTAGCTCAAACTTATGAGATACTGGGCAAAACACTCAACCTCTGATTGTCTCAGTTTCCCCAGCTGTAAAATGGGGATAATAACAGCATGTACCATGAAGTGTTGAGAAGATCAAATAAGGTAATATTTGTAAAGTGCTTAGTATACTGAGGGGCAGATGGGATGATAGCATTAATAGGGTTAGATTTAGAAAGGGATAAACAATAATAGGACAAAAGGGTAAAGGATTCTAAGATAGGGAGCAATGTGGACTTTTATATAAAAATAACAAACAGGCAAGTGAGGCCACAGTAAGAGTGATGGACTTGGAAAGCAGGGAGGAACAGTTAAGTTAAAGACTTTACATTTATGCCTATTAAATATTACATTAGATTCTAGCCTATAAAAAATCATTCTGTATGCGCTGACTTTCTCATTCAACATTGGCTATCCAACCTAGCTTTCTGTCATCTGCAAATTTTGTATGTGAACAATCTAGATTCTCTCTTCTCACTTCCTCTCCTCCCAAAAGGAGGCCTCCCTCCTTCCAAAGATCTTTAATTAGCCCCTAAATTGGTAGTGCTTTCCCTCTGAGATTATCTCCAATTTACATTAGAGTTTTGTGTGTGTATTTTTATAGACACATACATATATATTTACATATTATTCCCCTCAAATGTTCATTTGACTAAAGAAACTGATGCAGAGAAGAGAGAGCAATACCAGAACAATTTAATACAATACTCTAAATACAAACAATTTTGATAAACTTTAATAACTCTGACCAATGTAATGACCAACTTTAATTCCAAATGACTGAAGTTGAATTATGTACTCTATCTCCTGAAAGAAGAGATAGATTCAAGATAAAGAATTTTTGAATTTGGAAAATAAGGGGATATGTTTTACTTGACAATACATATTTGTAACAAGCATTTTGTTTTTCTTTTAAAGTAAAGAGGGAGAAAAAATGCTTGCTAAATGAAAAATAATACATGTTATCTTTCCCATTAGAACGTAAAATCCTTCAGGACAGGGAGCATGTTTTTCTCCAGAGCTTAGCAAAATGCCTAGTGCAACATAATAAGTACCTAATAAATGCTTGATTGAAAGACTAAAAAAAAAAAAAAATGTTCAAGCAGATTTCCTGAAGTATACCCCTAGAGACCTCATTCCGAAGTCGAAGAAACATTAAGTGCTACTCTTTGATAATAACCATTAAACTAGTTTTGAATCCACCTAGCATTACTTACATTTCCCTACCATAAGAATAGCATGAAATTGTCAAATTCAGTTTTAAAATCTAATAAATATATAGGGTAGAGCCAAGATAGCAGAGTAAAGGCACGAACTTGCCCAATCTCTCCCCCAAAATGTTCCAAATTCCTTTAAATAATGACTAAACAAATTTTAAGAGAATCAAAACACCCCAAAAAATGAAGTAGAACATTTTCCAGCCGAAAATGTCTGTGGAAGCAGAGAGGGACCCCAGCACAGACCCAGCTCAAGCCTGGATCCCAGCATCAGTGAGATGGGATGTTTGAATCAGCAGCAGAGATAGAGGCTTCCAGAGCTCTCAAGCCTGGGGACATCAAGGAAGATTCAGGTGGTCAGTGGAAAGGGTGGCAACAGGGTGGGGGTCTGGTGTGCAGTCCCAGCATAGTTCTGGTCAGAGGAGCCCCAGCCCCTATCAGGACAGTGTATCTTATCGCTACAAGGAGTCAGGAACAAACCTAACAGTTCCAAGGCAGAGCACTTGTGGTCAGATTTCTAGAAGGATTTTTGAAAACAGATAGACAAAATCTCTGAAGCTTGAGACAGTGTTCCCTCCACTCTGGAAATAGCCCTACTTTAACAAACAGTTAAAAGTGGAATTATAGGCCAGGAAAATTGAGCAGAAAATTAAAAAGTTCTTGATCATTCAAAGTTATTATGATGACGAGGATCAAACACACATATAGAAGATAACAAAGTCAAATTCCTACAGCCAAAGCCTCCAAGAAAAATAAGAATTGAGCTCAGGCCATGGAAGAGCTCAAAAGGGATTTTGAAAATCAAATAAGAGAGATAGAAGAAAAGTTAGGGAAGAATTTGAGAGGTGCAAAAGGAAATATAAAATCTAATATGTAATAAGTTTTATATAACATAGGTAATATAGTATCTATAACATTTCCCAGTTCTAAGAGGCTGATAACCCTGTGAGGGGGGAAAAAAGCAAATGGGAGTAATTTGGCATAATCTGTTTTATTTTTAGTGTCTTACCTTTTATTTTTAATGTTTTATTGCTATCTTTTATCTATATATTACACTAATTTCCCATTCCTTCCTCCAGCAAAGTGAATCCCCACTTGAAAAGATTAAAAAATTAAGCAAAAACATCCTATACAGAGATCATGTCCTACAGTAAACCTATTCTTGAAGTCATGTTCACTCTTCGTGAATGCAGTTCCCTTTTCAATATATTCATTAACCTTCACTTCAATAATTCATTTCAAAGTTCTTTTAGAATTAATGGCAATTACTTTGTAGACTTTATTCTCATTTTTCTTGAAAATTGGATGTTTTTCCTTCTCTAGTCTGGCATTTGCTCTCTTGCTCTCTATATCTCCAAAATCATCAACACTGGCTCAGCAATCACCTGACAAATTTTTTCTTCACTATATAAGCATGTAGATCCCTTGAGTCTGGTTACTTGAACTCAAAGGCAACTAGTTACTGTTTTATTAACTTTAATTTAATTTTTATTAACTTTATTAACTAGTTACTGTTTTATTGTCTTTTCCTGCTTGTTAATCATTTTTGTATTTTTCATTAACAGAGGAAAAAAGAAAATCAAAATAAAGCAGTGCTATTCTATCTTTTTGTCATAGTTCCAAAATCCTGAGACAATCTCACACATTCTTAGACTTCCTTTCCAGCATCAAGTCATTTTAGACATTAGTATCCTTTACATTTTTACAGCTTTAGACAACCCAAGTCTTCTAATTCAGGTAGTATTGGAGCTACTAGGTAACACTAAGTATTACTAAGTAATATCAGAGATACTAGGTGATACTTGGTAACATCCAATGGTACAGGTAGTATCAAAAGGAGGATTTAAACACAAGTGTTCTGTCTTCTGAATCAATGCTATTTCCACTGTACCATGCTTCCTTGATATTCTGGAATTTAAGATTTAAAAAGAGCTATTTAAAAAAATTTTTGGTAAATAATATTTCCCTCTTGTGACCTTGGGAAAAAGTAATTTAATTTTTCTGAGAATCATTTATTCATCTGCAAAAAAAATAAATTATCATCTTATAGAGGAGCATTCGAGTACAGTACATCGAGATCTGACTCAGAATCAGTAAAATCTGGGTTCACAAACTACTTTTGACACGTTTTGGCTCGGTGAACATGGAAAAGTGTTACTACTTTGCAGTGCACCGGAAGGAGCTTTCTCCCCGGGGAACCCCTACAACAATGATCAGAGATTGAGGATGATAAGGACCCCGTGGGTTAAATCACAAGGCTTCTTTTTCCAAAGAAGGAATGCCAGGCCTACTGAGGTTAAATGACTTGCCCAGGGTCACACAGCTACTAAGACAAGATTTGAATGAGGTGTTCTTGACTTCAAGTCCAATATTAGATCCACTATACCAAGATATCCTCCGCTGACCCTCCCCCTCAAAAAAATACACTGCGATCCTACAATGATAGTTAGTAAACTTAAATGTGAACTACCACTATACCGGAACGTTTTAAAACTACTAGTAACTGGCACAATTTACAAGCTACCTACCTGAGACTAAGAAAAGGAGTCAGAAAGGCCAGAGCTCTGCTTCCTTCTGCATCCTTCCAAGGAAGAAAGTTCAAGAAGGAGAGAAGCTGTATCAACAAAAGAATGACTTTCTGAACCCACGTCAGATAAGGAAACGTCACATAATAGCTCACGTCTGTTGATACAGCGTTTTGCTGCGGCCACAACCTGTGAGATGAAGGGAGGTCACATAATCGAACCCTTCTTCCTAGGTAAAAGGAAGGGATGTTTTCTCCCGGTGCCACCCTTAGTCCCTGTGGTCTAACGCCTGGAAAGATAAAGTTGTGCCCTGACCCCCGCCATCACTCCCTCCGGGAAGGGGAAGTGGCCCCAGGAACGGGAGGGGAAGCCCAGCAGTCGGAGGCAGCCGGTGGGGTCGGAGCACTGGGATGGGGGGCCTCCCCCCAGCCTTAGTCCCATTCAACGCCGCTGGCAGGCGGCCCACCGCCACCTCAGCGAGTCTTCCCCACAGCCGGCTTCACTCTTCCCCTAGCATCACAAGAGAGGGAACCCCGGACCCTCTCTTTAGTCTCCTCCTCCTGCAGCCGGGCTGCGCCCCTAAAAGTCCCTAACCCATCCCCTCCGAGAAGACCCCGATTAATTTTTTTCTAATCTACCTTACTCCAGACGGCCTTCTGCCCAAGGGTCAGGGCGCATGCGTATTTCCTCAAGGCATAACCACGTGACCCAACCCTGCTGCAGCAGGAACAACTACGTGCAGAGGGATTGGGGGGAGGGAGCGAATAAGCTCCTGGACATGTAACGTCAGGTGCCTATTTTTTTCCTTGGGCCTGATGGGAATTGTAGTTCTGCCCCTTCCCCTGCGCATCGTGAAGTGGCTCTTTCAGAGGAAGAGGGCTTGAAGTAGCGTTTCTAGGAAACAGGTCAAGACACTCCCCAGAGACAGTCAGAAACCCCCCCCCGGGGGTGCACTTCCGGCTGTGGCCTGGGACTGAAAAAGGGAGGGTGAGCCTAACGGCCCGCTGGGGCAATGAAATGGTGGATACTAGGTGGGGTCCTTCTAGTGACTACTTCTGTGGGTCTGGCTCCGGCCGCCCCGGCCCCGTGGGCAAGGAGACTGGAGGAAAGAGCGGGCCCAGTGGGGCCCCCTCCCCAGAGGGTAACAACCCTGGAGCCCTCGGTACCGAATGTGGTGCTGGTGGTGAGCGATTCTTTCGTAAGTACCGGGCGGGGGAGAGAGGGCCTTTCCTCCTGACTCCCTTGCGCTGCTGCTGCCGGAAGGGCGCCCCTTGCGGGCGGGAGGACGAGGGAGGGACTTAATGCGCTACAGACCAGACCCACCCAGGCTGCTCTCGGGGACAGAAAGAGATCCCAAGAAATTACCTGCGGTGGTGCCCAGAATCAGCCTTCTCCCCTTCCCTGGGTTATGCAGTCTGCTTCTAGCCATACCCCCTTCCTGCGTTGAGACATCTCTGTCCATCTCCCCAGACGCCTAGGATTGGAAAGAGTCATCTCCTGTGACTTCTTAAGGGCATTTCCAATCAGAATTCAATGTTCCCTAGATCTTGATTGAGGATTGAGCCAGACTTTAACGCTTCCTTTCACTCTGCCATCTTGACCCTGCCTCCTGATATTCATTTCTAAAGCAGTGGTCTAACCATGGCAGTTGGCTGCTCAGAATAATTCAGTGCCTCCCCCATCTTCTGGATAAAATACATATTCTTTTTTTGGCATCTAAAGCTATCCACAGTAGGATTGCATTCTACCTCTCCAGAGTCATTACTCCCTTTCGTACAATACAGTAACCAAACTGGTTACTTTCTTGCTGTTCCCCATATATCCCCATTTTGGCTTTGCACAGACTCCACCCTCATTGCATCCTCACTTTTGCTGCTTGTAACTCAAGTGCTACTTTCTTTCAAGGACCCTTCTTCTCCCACATCCATTGTTCATCTCTCCCTTTTCCTTGTATATATCCTCTGCTTATCTATAAACATGGATTCCTTCACATAAACACCAGAGGAAAATTTAATTTTATTCATGACAAGGACAGTCACTTTTCAAAAGTGCCTATATAATGCCTAGCATATGTATTGATTGTAAAGCACAAAATAGTGTTTAATAAATGTATAATGATTGAACCCTGGTTAGTATAAACTACTGCTTAAACAGATTTTTAATTATATATTATAAAATTAGAAACTCTAAATGGGCATGTGCATAAACTTTGTAATCAATACATATGCTATAGAATTAAATATGTGTGTTGATTTTCCTCCTAGTTATCTCTTCTCTCCACTGAACATCCCATCTGGCAGCAGTCTTAATTTAGCATATAGCTTCTAATGCCATGCCAGTTTTCTATACTATTGAGAATTCTTTTTCTTTCCATGCCAATTCTGAAAGGGACTTTTTCCCTAGCCTAGCCATATTTCATTTTCTGTTTCTCTTTAGAATTGATACAGATTTATCAACATTTTCAAAGGTGAAACTTTAACTACTGTAGTTATTTATTAAGTCTCAATTCTTTTGCACTCAAACTCAAATATAATAAAACACTTTTTTTCTCTTTGTTTTAAGTATGAAAGAAGAAATATCTGATTTTTCTTTTATTATTAAAGTACAAATCATATACCCCAGATATCATTTGTTAATATCTACCACGTGCTAAGAGAGTTAGAATTGTCTTAACATTCCCAGCACAGCTGGAAGAGATATTTTTCCTCTAAACTCTTCATACATCTAGTGTTTGTGCTTCTTATTTTGACATAAACAGATCTTCTGGGAGGCTTGGATGTAAACTGTTCCCAGAACCTGAGAAAGGCTTGCAAACTCCCAGTTAAGTGGTTTCATTCATTAGGAGATCTTGGTCAACCGTCCCCCATTTAATTGCCACAATCAACTCCTCGTAGCTCAAACTCCTAAAATAAGTAATCTTTTTTCAATTGGAGATCTAGGACCAGGACATTGTCAACACTGACTTAAACTCCCAGTTAAGTAATCTCATCCAATTTTGAACTGAAGCCCCAGAAGGCTAATAAAAGAAGACTATGGACTCCAAATCTTTGCAGAAATCCTAAACAGGATTATGCTCACCAAGGAAGCTGTTGTTTTAGCAAGCTGTCATGCCAGGACTTTTTGCCCACTGGTGAAGATATTCTCTTCTCTGGTGTTAACCTTTGCTATCTTCCTAACAGGATCTTTTACCCACTAAAAATCTGTCTTCCTAGCAAGCTGGCTTTCCAGTGCCAATAAATCCCTTTTTGCTACACAGATTTCAGGTTTGCAAATGCAAGGGATCTGTGCCTCCAACTAGAGGCCAATTAACAACTAATCTGCAATATTTCTTAGAAAATTGCATGGGACACTGAGAGATTAAATAATTTACACAGGGTTTAAGTAATTTATAATGTGAATCTTGTTCTTGTTAACACAGGCAATCTCTATCTCTTTACACTGCCTCTCATCCCATTTCATAGGCCATGGGACCTTTGTTAGAATGAATTTTAGAAAGTATAATCATGAATTTAGGGCTGTAAAGAATCCAAAACACTAATGTGATTGAACTAGTCCAGCTTTACTTTGTAGATGAAAGAAGTGAGAGATTAAGTTACCCAAGTTCACATAGGTTTAGTAAATAGCCACAGCCAAAATTCACACCCATCCCTCCTAACTCCATTGTTCTCACCACCATGGTGTAGCTGCTCTATTGTGATCTTGTGTATGTTTATCCTAATTTCCCAAGAATACTGTCAGTTCCTTAAGAATAGAAAACATCTTCCATATCTCATCATATCTTCCATAGCACATAGGACCATGCCCTATATGTAATAGACAATATTTTGATTAACTATTCATTGACTGTTCAGAAGATATTTTTGTTAGAGGCAGCTAAATGATATTAGTGGATAGTGGATTTAGGAGGACCCAAGTTCAAGTTCTGCCTCACATTTTAAGCTGTGAGACCCTGAGTCAGTTACCTCACCTCTTTCAGCCTCAATTTACCCATCTATAAATGAGAGTAATGAAAGCTCCTGCCTCACAGGGTTGTTGTAAGGATCAATTGAAAGGATATGAAGCATCTAGCTGTTACTATTATTATTTCAGAGCTTAATTTAAGAGAGTGAGATATTTTGCAGAATTGACTTTTCAAATTAACTGAAGCTTCCTTTTTCCTCATATGAAAATGATTTTAAACCAGTTTTGAGGAAGGTATATTACACATTTTTCTGCTATAGATTAATATGCAGGCATTTGTTAAATGTCTACTGTATTCAAGACACTTCGAGGTGCGAGGGGTACAAAGACAAAAGTGAAACAATATCTTAAAATATTGCTTCACTTTTGTTTTTGTTATTTTATCGTCTTATTATTTGTACTACTGTAATACCGTCATATTGATGAGGTTCGGCACAAGGCAGAGTAGTGTGGGAACCCCCTTCTGGTCACGCAGGTCTTTTGTAAAAGAATTTATGAACCCAAAAAGTTAAACTGGCAAAAGAAGTTTATTGGCACTGGGAAGTCAGCTTTTTCAGGCTGACTTCTTTAGTGGTAAGAGAAGTAAAGGTCTAGCAGAGGGGTCCTGTCAGAGAGATAAAATTCCTAGCAGAGAAATCCCGAAAGAAAGGTAAAGAGGAGTATAATCCTGTTTAGGGAAATGTGTGAGAGAGACAAAGAGAGGTTAACACTGAAAAGAGAATGTCTTTTCAGAGGGCAGAGAGTTCCTTGAAGGCAACTATGTGGATTCCTGCTTTAGCCTCTCTTCAAGGAATTGAGCCAGTTGCCTCTTTTTATAATTGAAACTTTGGCTAGAGGCTGATGGCATTTTGAGTTGAAATCAGAATAGAAAATCTTCTAATTGAATGAGTAGGCCTAGACTAATCTTCAACTCAATAGAGGGCTTAATCAGTAGTGAGTGTTATCAGTGGGGGTCTCCTTCAGAATAATAGAATGAAACTACTTGTCTTGATTCCCTGGGGCGGGTCTTTTGCAAAGGGGAGTGTTCAAGGAGACTTTCTCCTTCAAGGAGTTTTGATCTCATGTCCCGCACCAAGTCAGAGAAAGAGCAAGAGAGAGAGTTTGAGGGCTCCCCTTGTCAATATTATTTGTCACACTATCTTTATTGTATTAAATAGTGCTCTATTGGACAGGGTGTTCTAAATTATATTTAAGACAAAAAGAGGATTTATGTCTGATAGTGGAGGTATTAGGGAGCCATTGGAGTTTATTGAATGGGGAAGGGTGTGACAGAGATCAAATATAAATCCTCTTTTTGTCATTCAAAACTCTTCATGACCTAAAATCTCCCCTCTCATCTTTCTAGTTTTATACTTTATACCTCATATACTCTTTGATTTAGTGACACTGATCTCTTTGCTTTTTCTCCAAAAAAAAAAAAAAAGATACTTCATCCCCTGACTGGGCATTTTTTCTGACTGTCCTCATGCCTTGAATACTTTCTCATCTCGACTTCCTGTCTTCACTGACTTCCCAGCTACAATTTTCTGTCTTCTATTAGAAGCTTTTCCCATTTAACTGGGAGTTGCAGAGTTTTCCCAGGGTCTCAGAGCTCCCTGAAAGGGATACACATCTGGTCTTCCCAAAAGATCTGTTTATGTCATCTCCCCTTGGGCCTCTTCCAGAGGACAGTTTCAGGGTTCACTCCCATCAAGACTGCAGGGAGAAGACCTAGTACAGAACCTTTGGTGATGAATATTTGTTATATTTAATTTCCATGAATGAATGAAGAGGCACTGAATAAGCCTTTATTATGTGCCAGGCATTGGACTAAGAGCTGAAAATACAAATGCTAATGTGAAATTGTCTCTGCCCTCAAGTTGCTTCCATAATAAGTTTACATTCTAATACTCTATTCAAATAAGGCTATTGTAGCCAGAAAAGAATTTTAGTCTTAGGAGACTCTGGGATGGCGAATTAGTTGATAAATGAACTAACAAAGGAGTTGAACTCTGCCATGAAAAGTCAATGATGCTTATTGATAAGCTTATTCCATTCATGTGAATTTAATTGTAATGCTATACATTTAATATCTAACTTCTTAATGTCTCTGTTCTAATTTCATTATTTGCAAAATGAAATGCATTCTTCTGCCTTAAAGAGTTGTTTTGGGTACTGTACTATAAAGATAATTTTAAAGCTCTTTGCAAATTGTAGATGTTTATTGTCTATGATTACTGGAAAATATGCTTCTTGTGTATTGTGATTAACTCCTTTCTTTGATTATAGGATGGAAGGCTCACGTTTCATCCAGGAAATCAGACAGTGTCACTTCCTTTTATAAACTTCATGAAAAAACATGGTACCCTTTTTCTCAATGCATATACAAATTCTCCAATCTGTTGCCCATCACGTGCAGGTAGGTGTCCTAAGTATATGTATATCTGTGTGTATATATATTATGTATATATGTATATTAATTGAAATAGATAATGCAATATCAAACTTTATTTAAGTTGTCATTAGTATTAGACTTTAGAGAACATGGTATGATTACCCTTCTGAATATGGAGGGTTTTCTCTGAGTATCTGCAAATATGCTAATCATAATAAAAAATATTTCCAGATTCAGAAAGCACCTATTGCCACGCAGTTTTCTTTTCTCAGATTAGAATGGTCATTTTAGTAGTTTGCCTTAGTTTAGAGAAATAGTTATACTGACAAAATGCTACTGGCATTAAGGACTGTATAATTCAGGAACAGGACATTAGAGCATGAATTGATATAGCTGAAAGTTTAATCGTTTTTAATCTTTTCTCCAAAACAACAGTCGTTCTTGGCTTCTGTGTGATTCCTTTGTTTTTTTAAGTTTATATAGCATTTAGTTATTTGGCTTGTAGCTTTCTAAATTATTAAAATATTTATTGTTTCTCAGAAGTTCCCCAAGTTAGAGATGCTCATTCGTTCATTTGAATATTTTTCTAATAAAGAAGGAAACCTAAAATTTTCATTAATGGAGTGTCAATGCAGAACTTAATTTTTTTTTTTTTTTGGTTCTACTCTTATAATTTCATGATTATAGGAAACTCAGCTAGGAAATTCCCTGTATTATAGTAGATTAACATCTGCTCTGCAATATATAGACTTAGTATGGGTTTGGACACTGATACTTAATTATGTGGCATGTATTTGTCAGAGAGAGGACTTGAGCTTAGGAATTCTTGACTTTGAGAAAGATGATCCATTATTCTCTTTTTACATTCTTCATTGAAATAAGAAATGAAGATCTTTTGCTTCAGTGTTTCAATGGTAAACACATAAATATTAATTTTTCTTCCAAGTATAAAGCTTATAATCAAGCCACACTTTCTTGTCCTATGCAGCTTTTGTTCAAGGCCTTTCATAAATTGTAAAGGATTTTAGTATTACTGGGGTATCAGTGCAGCATCTTATCAACAAATTTTGTAAAGTTGAGGCAGTATGCATATGGATCAGTAATTAGGAATATTCTCTTTTTTGTTGTTGCTCTTAACAATAAGATCCAATTGCTATATATACTCTCTTCCAGATATTTTGAGAATCATCCCTTGATGCTCAAAATTAGTCACCTATAGAACAGACTGCTATATATACTTCTTTTAGTCTTAACCCTTTTCCTAGTTTTTTTCCTCTAGGTCCCCTTGTGCACATTTAGGACTATAAATGTTAGGCAGTTTCTGACTTCTTGAGTGGCCTTATTGTTCATCACCTTTAATTTCCCAATTATCACATCTAATGTTTGTTTCTGATTTTTTTCTCCTTGACCCCTATAACATTTGACACTTTCTAAATAGTTTCTCCTTCATAGGTTTTTGTGACACTAGACCAGACATTAGACTTATTGCTTTCTCATATCTCCAGCTACTTTTCTGGCCCACTTCTTTGTTTTTGTTTTTACTAGTTGATTGTTGCTCTCATATCCACAAACTATGAGTGTCCCTCAAGGCTCTGTTCTTGGTCCTTTACTTTCTGTGATCTCATTAACTATCATGGATTCAGTTGTTGTTGAATTAAATCAGTGACATACTGCATCCACTTATTTTTATTTTTCTAGTTTGATATTGATTTTTATCTTTGCTCAAATAAATCAGTGATAGATAATTGGCATAACTGTGTATAGCCAACATTATGAAATATTTCTTGTCATCGTGGGAGACACAGTGAAACCTGTTCCTTTACTGTAAGGCATCAGTTCCTTAAGTAATATGCCTTTTCTGTAATGACTGAAGACAGATTTTAAGTGACTACAACTAAACTTAACTTCATTGTCTAAAAACTTTGTGAGTTTTAGCATTTTCTGTGCCCTTTTCTGCCACTCCAAAATCATAAAGCTACATAATACTGAAGACCATATTTTTCTTTGTTTCAAAAGTTTCCATAGAGAAATCATCTTCAAGTGACCACCCTACTTGTAATCAGTCTCTACATCCTACTATGGTTTAGTCCTTACACAGCAGAAAACCTGTTATTAAAACTGTTTTGGAAAACTTTATAGTGTGGCCATAATTTTGTGCTCCACTAGCATACCATTCCAGAACTCAGGATCATTGAGGCATCATAGTAAGAAATTGTGAAGTATTTTCTATTACTCATTACAGAAATATATAGTGTGTCCATTGATTATGTGATAGTAATATGTTTTTCCCTTCCTCAGTAGTATTTTTTTCTTCCAAATACATGTACAGGTAGTTTTCAACATTTGTTTTTCTAAGACTTTTTGATCGATATCGTATTCTATAGCTTTCCCTCCCTTACCTACCTCCCTACTGCCCATGATACCAATCAATGAGGTATAGGTTAAATATATAGCAAAATATTTTTAATTCCTAATTTATATGTGATGTTGGGGTGATTGATTTACCTACCCCCCCTCCACTTTAAAATAATAAGATACCCAAAGAATTAGTTCATTAATAGGCCTTAGATTAAGTTCAAAAAAGGCCTTTGAACTTCACAAAATATTTCTGTTTTTTGTTTTTTGGATAGATTGAGGGATCATCTATAAATTATCAAGCAAGCTGAGAAAGAAACTTGGAGCAAGTGTGATAATCAAGAAGAGTCAGTGGCTCTACAGGTCTCTCAGAGAAAAAAAATCCAGGTTGAAAAAAGTCCCAAGAAGAGGTTGACTCTTTGAACACAGTTTTCCCTGCTGGTACCTGTCCAACCACCAAAACTATTAGTATAAATCTGTTATTTCATTACTCAAATATTTCCAATAAACTATTTTGCCTCAGTCACAAAGAGGTCAAGAGCTAACTAGAAATAAATAGAAATGTAAAGTTAGGCAAAAAAGCCCAACCACTTTCTAAATGTTAGTTATTATCTTAACTGGGAGTTGAGTATGGCTGAACTTATAATTTTATGCCTAAAATAAATTAATACCCTTACACTTATTATTTTTCTAAGTTTTAAATGAGCCTGGGTGTGTATTTATGTATATGTGTACATATATGCATATACTTACACAAACATAATATAGACATATGTGTATATTGTCTATTTAAAATTCTTATTATAATCTCTATTTTGTATATGTTTTGCAGCAATGTGGAGTGGCCTCTTTACTCATTTGACTGAATCTTGGAATAATTTTAAGGGCCTGAATCAAAATTACACAACATGGATGGAACTCTTGGAAAAATCTGGTTACCATACACAAAAGTTTGGAAAATTAGACTATACTTCAGGACATCACTCTATTAGGTAAACATTGAATCATATGCCTATTGAAGTAGTATGTATGGGAATATATGTGGATATATACTCTAATGTGACTTCTTTTGTAGACCAAAGGTAAAAATATTCTTAAATTTTTATTTCTGTTGATATAACTTAGACTTAAATGATATTTTATGATTAAGTTTTTGTGATTTTGTTTTCCATAAACATTAAAAGACAAATCCAAATGATTCTAAGGATTTTCCCATCTGTTGGTTGATTGTTATGTATGTCTCAAGGCAGTGTTCAAGAAATCAAAAAGTCTTCTATCCTTGCAATCCAACAGAACCAGTCTAATCCTTGCTCTGTATCACAGCCCTTCAAATTCTTAAAGATTTTTGTCATGCTCCTCCCCAATCCTCTTCTTCAGATTAACAACTCCAGGTCCTTCAGCCTGTCTTCAAAGAACATAAACTAAACTCAAAGCTCTTCAACCTCCTGTTTGCTTTCTTCTAGAGGAATATCTGAGTTCAGATTTGGCTTCAGACATTTAATGGCAGCATAACCACAGACAGGTCACTTCATAGTGACTTTTTTCACCTTCAGTTACCTTATCTATAAAATGGGTGTGAGAATAGCACCTTACCTCTCAGGGTTGTTATAAGAATCAGATGATAGGTACTTGAGTCACCTTGCAAACTTTAGCACTATGCAAATGCTATTATTATTACTACGCTTTCCCAATCTTACACTTGTGAAGCTAACTTTTTTTTTTCCCTGCAATTTCATCAATGAGGATATTTTCACCAGTGCTACATATCACGGACTCTACATACCTTCCAGTCCTCCCTTAAATTCACCATAGAGAGTCCATCCCACTCTGAAGAATATCCTCAAATTCTCCCAACCTTGTCGTATATGTGTGTCTTGATTTTCAGGTGGGATGAACCCTTTTCTTTTTCATCACTCATCTTACTAATGATATCATTTACTTCTGTTCTCTTATTCTCAATCTTATCTTTCATAGCAATACCAATATTAGCCATTTTTATTCTTTACTTTCTCATCCAAGAGCTATTCTCCTTGGTAAAGAAATTAAGAATTTGATTTCTCTCTTCTGTCCATCATTTGTTATTTTTCCCTGATCGTTCAGTCATACATCCTTTCTTCCCCAGCATATCTTTCTTTTTAAAAATAATCTTTCTTTATTTTCTTTGTTTTTTCTCTGCAATCTCAGCTCCGTCTAAGGTTAAACATCATGATCATAGGACAGTGGCATGCTTTTATGTTCATCTTTTGGTCGCTATATACATCTTTTAAAATCTAAGAATTATTGGTAAGTTCCCAGTATATCTACATTGGTCTCTTCAAACAAGTCTTCTTTTCAGTACAATTATTTCTTTGCATCTTCACAATTCTATTTGAGTGCTTTCCCTCCCTTCTAGGCTGGTTTCCTTATGAAATTTTAGCGTCTGGGATCATACTTCACCTTTGTCAGAGCCTTCTGATTTCTTCTGTTCTAAAATGTAAAGTACATGTCATATTTTGCCCACTTTCCTCCTCTATCACAAATTATAAGTTGGAACAGTATCTTTCTAATCAAGGATGCCATCATTTCCTCCCCCAATAACTATTTCCTTCATTTAATGTTAGTTAACTCCAGTTAATCAACAAGCATTTATTAAGTATCTGATATATGCTAGGATCTGTGATAGGTGCTGGTAATTCAAATATAAAAATGGAATTATCCCCATTTGTAAGGAACTCACATCCTAATGGGGAAGATGTCTAATACTTACGTAGGTATTTGAGTCTGGGAGAATTGTTGTGAGGTTAGAATTGGATATCTGTAAAGTGCTATGCAAATCTTGAAGTGCTGTATAAATGCTAGCTATTATTTGGAATGGAGGCAAGGATCCCACAACTAAATGTTGTGTTCTTGTTAAGTATCCTTTCTATGTTATAAGTAAGCTTCCTTTTTGTTAATTATTGAATGATCATTTCTTTCAAGTATTAAGTGTAAGTATTTGATAATAGCTAATATTTATATAGCACTTTAAGGTTTGCAAAGCACTAGGGGAGCAACCCGAGTTAATAATCCTGGTGTTTAGCACTGAACAACATTAGAAATGAAGTTTCTCTCTTCTCTATATCATTTGTTATTCTTTTCCTGATTTGCTGCCTTGTCCAGTCATACATACAAAGTGTAGTCCCCATTTTGCCAATTAGAAAACTGAGGCAGATAAAGATGAAATGATTTGACCAAAATCAAACAGCTAGTGTCTGAGACTAGATTTGAACTTAAATCTTCCTGACTCCAGGTCCAGCATTCTAGTCACAGAAATGATCTGGTCATCAGGGAAGGATATGGGACTTCTGGTGACCCTGAGATATGCACCAACTTTGAAGAGCCCTAATTTCATGCAGGTAGAACTTTTTATGCCTTTTAGGCATCAGTAATTAAGACAACATGTCATGAGAGCCCTGGTTATCTAAAAGTGTCAATAGGGTTTGAGCCATCATTCCCTAAGCCAGTCATGACAGTTTCAATACCTTTTAAGGAGAAACTAATCAGAAAGGGTCAGGGCTTTAGGAAAAGCCTGGGCTTTTACTGGGTTTCATGATAAAGTGCTCAGATAGATAATATTCTACTGCCATATTGGTTTTAGGATAGTGATCTGGAGAGGATCAAAAAAAAAAAAAAAAAAAGACAGCCAGAAGAGTGAAAGTCTTTCAGTCAGTGTCATAGCAGGGTTGGTTGAAGGAAATGGAAATATTTAATATAGGGAAGAGAAAACTCACTGGTGGCATGAGAGCTCTTTTCAAGTATTTGAAAATTTGTTGTTTTCTTCTGGGACAAAGCTGTGTTAGACCAGTCCAGTGATTCAGGTTTAAGGACTAATATTTAATGAGGTACTATTGGATCATAAAATACTATAAGAATTAAAAGAGTCAACTTTAAAGTTTTTAAAAGGGTATAATATGCTACTTTCTTCTACCTTATAATTACTTTGAATAATC
Organism: Sarcophilus harrisii; assembly: GCF_902635505.1. Lineage (NCBI taxonomy): Eukaryota > Metazoa > Chordata > Mammalia > Dasyuromorphia > Dasyuridae > Sarcophilus > Sarcophilus harrisii. The sequence goes on from NC_045426.1 coordinate 190,773,333, forward strand.
TTAATATTTTATTAGTGTTCCACCAGTTTAGAATATCATAAGATCAAGAGCTGGACAAGACTATAGATATAGCTATCCTCCTTCATCTTACAAATTAGAAAACTGAAGCCCAAATATGTTTGATGACTTGCTCAGGCTCATACAGGTTACAGTAAGAGCAGGATCAATCAAATTGGAATGTGGGTCCTTTAATTCCAAGTCTAATATTCTTTCCATAAGACTAGTGCCATTATTCTTTCTTAGTATTGCATATTTTTACTTTGAACTATTCAAGTATTTCATTCACATATATGTGTACACATGTATTCCATTTGTTTCATAGCTGCTTTAACATTTCTAATTTCATAGTGACCAATTTCAGAACTGAACATTTCTCCGTGTTAAAGATTCTGAGATAAATCCTTTTGTTGTTCTACTTTGTATATAGAAATGCCCATTTTATTTGGTGTTTGTCAAGTTCATTATGAAGAAAAAATTTTTTAGAGCTTTATGATATCAGTATATAAAACAAAAGATCCCTTTTTGTCTTGGTGGTTTCTGGGTGAAGATAATTTTCAATACCCTAATTATTTTCATTATATTTTCATTTATTCACCAGAATTTGGAAGAAGAAATGTCAGCTATTAAGATGATTTATATGACTCCTTTATGCACCCACACAGTCATTTGTCTGTACAAACAGGTCAGGGTTGCTATTATTAACACATTCCTACAAAAGTTATATGATTTATGTTGAATCATCTTTTGAGATTTCTGTATGCTTTTTAAATTATTGAGGGAAAAAAACAATCTACTGCAATGCTTTGTAATAATGGATGCACAATATATTTTAATTCATTGATTTGCCACTGTAAAAAAACTTAGGCTCAATTTTTATAACTCAACATAAATCTGTTATTATAAATGATACAGATCACTTCCTAATTCCAATTATATTTTTATACTAATGAGTTTCATAAGATTGCCATTCCATATTTTATTTAAAAAAAAAAAACTATCTCCCTTGAGGCTTTAAGGGATACAGCCAAGTTATATTATTTTGGCATTTACCTTGGTTTAGCAGAGTGTCCTGCATAAACTTTTCCCTGACAGACAGAAAAGTTATGCATAAAGAAAGGTTCTCAAACTGTATTTTGATGATGTAAATAGGAGTTTAATGAGAAAATTCATGAGCTAATGATATTTTGCCTTCTTGAACTATTAAATATAAAATTACATATGTGTCAAAAATGTTTATAAATGATATTTTTGATGGGAATAAGATATGCATCTTAAAATATGTAATATGTATATCTTATGTGTATGTATATATGTATGTATTCAATTGGAGATAACCTCAGAGGGATTACACTAGTATTAAAGGGTAAAGGTAAATTGCAAAGGTAAAATTTTAGTTGAAATGTAAAGGAAACCTAGAGATCCAGGAGTTGAAAATAAGGAAGGAGAGAATTCCAAGCATGGTGAACAACCATTGAAAATTCCACAAGTTGGGAGATGGAGTTTCTTGTTCAAGTAATTGCAAGACCACCAAGATCACTGAATTGTAGGATATGGGAAAAGAAATGAGGTGTAAAAAAACTACTTTGGAAGAAAAGAGCCAGGTTATAAAGGGCTTCAAAAGCCAAACAGAGGAATTTACATTTAATTCTAGAGGTAATTGGGAGCCACTGGAGATCATTGAATAGGGAGAAGATATGGTGAGATTTGTGCTTTAGAAAGATAACTTTGGTAGCTGAGTAAAAGATGGCCTGAAGTGGGGAGACTTGATGTAAGGAGACCAGCCTATTGAAAATTTACTAGTTTTTGACACATATGTAACTTTGTATTTTTAATATTTTAGAAGGCAAAATATTAATATTAAGTTTTCTCATAAAGTTTCTATTTCTCTCTTTATCTTAAAGTGTGCATTACTTTTCTTTAGTAATTCCACAATATCTTGTACTTAATTTTGAACCTTATACTTCCAGTTACAATGCAGTTTTCAAAAGCACTCCTAGCTTTTGAAAACTTTAAAATATTCCTTTTTTATTTCTTCAGATATTATTATTTTTTATTTGAGAAGAGGGAAGATGTGGCCAAAGATGTTTTGTAGGGGGGGAAAAAAACCTCTTGTTTTTGTAGGGAAAAAAAATCATTTAATTTACTCATTAGAATTAGTATTTCAAAAAGACAAAATTGGGAGGCAATACTTGCTTAGGGGAATTGGTCTCTGACCACCCCACTCACTCCCAAGCCCAGGAAGCCCAGGTATAATCATAGATTATGAACAGATAATTGTAAAGTACATTTGTGCCCTGTATCTCTTTGACATTGGAACTCATTATCCTTGAAAGACAGTTCAGACAGGAGCCAACAATTGAAGAAAAATCCAGCCACTGAGAGGGAATCACTCTTGGAGGGAAGGATGGGATTTCTCTTTCCTCACTCCTCTCCAGCTTCTAAACATCAGGGCACTTTGACCCAGAACTTAATTGATCATCAAACAACACCAAATCCAGCAGGGAACAGATAGACACAGATAAGTAGTCTTTCAAGACACGAAATCACTTCAAGGAATGAAATCTCTGATGTCCAGGAAGTAATTCAAAAGAGAACTACACAAGGTCAAGGAGAGCTCATCATAGAAATTGAGTTTAGTTGTGATGATATGCTGATGCTAGGAGCCCACCTGATATATAATGGAAATTCACCTAAGGGGAAACAGCAAGAGGACAACTAGAAGAAAGAATAGGGAGATCTACAGTATTGGAAGCATGAATAATCTTAGCCACATATATTCCCTCATATCTACTTCATTGCCAATATACTCTTAAGATAATTACAGAGAGAATGCACTAATCGTGGTGGAAATAAGGAAAAATCTGGAGAAGTTAGCATTTGAGTTGACTCTTAAAGGAAGACAGGGAAGCTTGAAGGCAAAAGAGAGCAGGAAAAGCATTACAGGAATGGAAAGTAGGCTTAAAGTAAAAAGATGAAGTGTTGACTTTGAGCAACAACATGAAGCCCAGTGTCACTAGATTTCAGTTTGTGTCAAGGGGAATAAAGTATAAAACGAATGGAAAGGCAGAAAGGGGCCAGGTTGTGAAAGAATTTGAATGTCAACTAAGGGATTTTATATTTGATCCTGGGGATAGCAGGGGACCATTGGAGTTTATTCTAATGAAGAAGACAATATGCATATAATTGTACATATATATGTATGTGTGTATATGTATACATACAAATTTCATATATATTGTTCCTATAATTATTTACATGTTGTCTCCTTCATTAGAGTGCTAGCTCCTTGAATGCTTAGGCCATGCTTTTGTTTTTCTTTGTATGTAATGGGCTGAAGCTCAAGTTGATGCACTGAGGTCCCAAGCACGTGAGGCTAAATAGTAATTGGACCATACTCTATTAATATATGCTTGGAGAAAGAATGGCCCCCGCCCACTTTTTGTGCAATTTCTGATGTATTGTATAGGAAATGACAGGATGATTTTGATGGGTGGAGAGAGGGAGGCAGAAAGAGAGGCAAAGAGACTGCTAGCCGGGTTCGTGTTGCAGCCACTCACATTCCTATCGCCATCCCATTTCACCTCCATAAAGAATAAAGATTGAGGATTTTCTCTTAACCTGAATTCCTGACTCCAGCTGATTTTAAAATACGTGGCCATCACATTTGTATCCCCAGAACTTAAAACAGTGCCTGACAGATTCTGAGCACTCAATAAATGCTTATTGACTGACTGACTAATTAGGCCAGCTACTGCTTATCATATCATTTATTTGTTCTGTATTATTATTTCTATAATATTATGAATAATAAAGTTAAAATCATACTAATAACAAATAAATTGAAGAAATTAAACAATTTAATTTTTAAATGGATAAGAATGTAAATTATTTTTATATTTGTATCCCAAATAAAATAATGAAGCAATTATCTCCCTACTTTATGTCTCAAGCAAAACTATAGAATTTCCATCTTGGAAGGGACCTCAGAGATCATTAAGTCAAACCCATATTTGAGCAAGATTACACTTTACAATATATATGACAAATAGTCAAGTTTTTGCTTAAACATCTTCATTGAGGGGGAAATCCACTATCTCCCCAAGTATAGATTATTTCATTTTATAATACATGGAATTGTTTAAAAAAAAAAGTTTTTCCTTAAATTAAGCCTAAATGTATCCCTTTCCAATTTCCACTCATTGCTCTAAATTTTATCCATTTGATTCAAGCAGAATAAGTCTAAACATTGTATCAGATGTCGTCTGATCAGACTACTGACAAAATACTATGGGTAGCCCTTATCTTGGGTACCATGGCTGTCATAATGCAGTCATTTTGCATGTAATATTTCAATATTGATTCGATATTCATTCTCATCAACTAATCTTCACAAATCTTTTTCAGATAAATTGCTAACTAACCAAACCTCCTATATCTTGTACATATGAGTAAATTATTTGAACCCAACTGTAAAGATTTACATTTATATCCATTTATCTTCACTTTGTTAGATTTAACATGATGTTCTAGCCTACCAAGATTTTTTGGTTACTTCTTGAATACTAAGTGGTATCAGTGATGGGAATTGGACCTGCAGTTTTATTGATTTAGGAATTTCTAGGATTAGGAAACCCTCTCCACCAATACAAGTGGAACTTTTCTCTCCATCTAATAATCTCAAAGAATGTATGTATTAATGATAACAATAATAATAACAGCATTTATATAGCACTTTAAGATTGGAAAAATGCTTTATAAATATCTAATTTTATCTTCACAGCAACAGAAGGTAGGTAGGTATATGTTGTTAATGTCCCCATTTTACCACAGATGAGGAACTGAGGTAGAAGTTAAATGACTTGCCCAGGGTAACAGCAAGGATCTAAAGCTGGCTTTGAATTCAGATTTTCTTGATTCCAGATCCCTCACTCTAACACTGTACTACTAGCTGTCTCTTGGCTCAATTTCCCAGCTTTGTGTGATCTGAAAATTTGAAAGACATACCATCTGTGTCTTTAAGTCACTGATAAAAATGTTGGCACAAAGTTAAGCATGATATTTGAATCATTCCAGTGAGACTTCATTCCTAGATGTCATCCATGAAATTCTAGCAAACATTTTTTTAGATATCTACTATGTTCCAGGCATGATGCTAAGTATAAGGGATGAAAAGACAAAAATTTAAAAAAAGCATTGCTTTTTGACTTCCTATTTATCTACATTGATGTTTAGACAATTCATCCCTTTCCTTTTAATCTAAAATGTGTTTTTAGAGTTTTATTTTTGTCACCTTCTTCCTCTAAAACTGACTTCCTCTTACAAGAATTTTAAACCATCTACCAGTAGTCCATAAGCCTTTATAAATCTTATTTCCCCATATCTAGTGTCCATATCTGTCAAATTATGCCCAATTCTTCTCTATTCTATAACAGATTCAAAGGCAGAATGGTCATTTCCTCAAGTTTCCCATCATTTCCACTCCAAATCCAAAAAAGCAGTTTTATCCTTTTTTTTTTTTTCTTTTTTAATCGTTTCACTTTGGAGTGTCATTAAGACAAGGCCCAGAGAATTATGTATTTATTTTTATTCTAAACTTTAAAGAAATTAACAAAAGTAAATAAAATTTGCATTTCTTCTCTGGACTGACACTACTTAGACTAGTCCCTGGTAATTTTGTTTGATGTGGGAGTGAAATGTATTTCCATAGATAATTTAGCAATTAAGAAAAAAATTTATTTAGGTAGGAGGAAGAGCATTGAGTTGACTGAGCTAAAGGAAACTTCATTGAGAGCCCCCAAACATCTGAATTCTGCTTTGGCTCCTCTTGGCTTCTTTTTACCTAATCACAAAAGAAGTAAAGTCAACAGTCCCATTTGTTCCCGTGAGCCAACAAAGTTCCAAAGATGGCCTCAATACCTCTAAAAGAAAAACTAGCCTAACCTACATGAGAGAGAAGGATTATAATATTGCTTCTGCAGCAAATATATATATATATATATATATATATATATATATATATATAGTGGGACAAAAAAAGATTATATGTGAAATTACAGATTTCTGTAATATGCAGCTTGCTTCTCTTTTTAAGTTTTTTAATATGTTCAGCATGTAAGTTTCAAAGATATTCCTGCTTGTTTATGGTTCCTTCTAGCCTCCCTCCTTTCTTCTGCAAACTTAAAAAATACTCCAATGAAGATTCTTTAGAAGGGGAAAGGTAGGAATTGAAGAGAAGAGAATACTGTATCCCTTTACTCTTTTCTAATTTTTCCCAACAAAAAAAAAAAATTGAAAAAATAAAATTGAAACCCTTGCATAAGTCAAACAAAACTCATTTTCACATTGATCATGTCCAGAAATGTTATCCATCTTGCATCCATCTCATCTTATTGAGTTATTATTATTAAGTTTTGTCATTGTATTGATGAGAATTTTTAACTCTGAGTTATTTTTCTTGATGGTATTGTTAGTGATGCATAAATTGTTTTCCTGATTCTGCTCACTTCAATATGTATCAGTTCCACTAAAGGCTTCCCATATTTCTCTAAAACTGCTCCTTTTATCATTTCTTATAATACAATAATATTCCCTTCTCCTAGATATGTTATAAAATGATTTCTCAGTGCTTTCAAGATTGAAAGTGTGCCATACCAGTTACATGGAAACAAGTTTCCAGTATGATGAACATGAATGACTATAGCATTGGGCAGGAACTCATTGATGAGTTGTAATCTGTACCAATGGAGAGAAAATACCAACATCAGTGAGATCACTCATCCACTTAAGTTTTAAAACTTAATCATGAAAATATCAGGAGGTAAAATTATATCAATACTAGTCTAAAAGGATATAATCAGAATGTTATAATTGCCCTAGAAATGACAAAAGATAGAGTAGAAAATCAAAATAATGACAAAAGTATTCAAATATAGCTGGAACATAGATTAAAATGTAAGGATCATGTTAATACTGTTTTAGAATATTTAAAATAATTGTACAGTTAAAGTTATAATATTGCTATGGTAGAGGATTTTGATGATTTGGTGGATTTAGAAATATATGGAGGGGCAGTCAGGTGGCACAGTGGATAGAGCACCAACTCTGAAGTCAGGAGACTCTGCCTTCAGACACTTAACACTTCTATGTGACCCTGAGCAAGTCACAACCCCAATTGCCTCAGCAAAAAAAGAAATATATGGAAAGACTTAGACTTACAAAGGAAGATCTTACCCACCTTCACAGAAACAGGACAAATAAGCATACTATACTCTTACACAGATATATATGAAGGTATACATTTATATATGTATATACATATATATGTATCTATGTACATATATGAATGTGTACCTGTGCTTAATTGGGAGGGGAGGGAGAAAAAAGTAAAAAGTGCACAGCAGGAAACCAAGGAAAACCTACAAGAAAGCAAAGAAAACATGATAACTTTGAAGATAATGTGTTTATTATATAGGCTTTCTTGAAATGGAAATGTATTGCTTTATTTTTTAAATTCTCTCAGTTCTGCTATTCATATGGGAACTTTTTTTTTTCCTATTTTGTTTTTAAGTTACAAATAAAAAGGAGAAAATAAAAGGAACAAATGACATTTAAATTGTGGTTTACTTTTTTTTTTTTTTTTTACTGATAAAAGGAGTTCAAAATACAAATTTAATAAGGAAAAACAATTAAGACTGACTCCAAATCACATTTTGTTTGAATAAATATATTGGATTAATCATAAGAACAATTACTAACTCTAAAGCAACATAATGCTATCATTCTGAAAAATATACTATAAATTTTTTCATTTACATATTTTCCTAATTTTCAATTTGATACTGCAGTTACATAAGTTTTTTATGATCTTGCATTATTTCATAATAAGCAAGACAAAAATTTTCACATATCATTTTCCATATAATTATTATTATTTATTGAATCCATGGTAGCAGTGTTATATTTTACATGAGTATTTATGTCAAAGTTTTAAAGTAAAAGATAGGAAAGCTTCATTTTTCTCCTCAGCAATCGTGTGGAAGCATGGACAAGAGATGTTGATTTCTTGCTTCGTCAGGAGGGCAGACCTGTGGTTAATCTTATCCCCGATAAACTAAAAACAAGAATAATGGAAGAAGATTGGCAAAATATAGATAAAGCAACAAACTGGTTAAGAAAAGAAGCAATTAAGTTTACTCAACCATTTGTTCTTTATTTGGGGTTAAATTTACCACATCCTTATCCATCACCATATACAGGAGAAAATTTTGGTTCCTCCACATTCCAGACATCTCCTTATTGGCTTGAAAAAGTAAGTATACCTTCAGAAACATAAAATAATTTACACATGTTTTATTTAGAATTCCATTCTCTTTTTCCTTTTATCCAAAGTTAGAGGAGGTATGAAAAATAAATATCCTTAATTCATAGCCTTATACCAAAAGGAATAATTGTGAAGGAGGTGACTTTGCAAAAATAGACATAACTCTTTTATTAAACTCATTGTATTGCCTTGTGTCTGAGTCATGTATAAGCTGTCTCATAGCCAAAGCAAAGGCAGCATGATGGCAGTACAAAGACTGTTGGTCTTGGATCAGAAGGCCTGGGGTTCAAGTCACAGTTCTTTGTGTGACTCTCCCAAGAGTCTTAGCTTCTTCATCCATAAAATGAAGGTTCTAATTTTTGTACAGCATACCTCCCAGGGTTATTACGAGATAAGCATTTTGTAAATCTTAAACATATTAATATTAAACATAGTAATGTGAGCCATTGTAAAGGATTACCTTAAGGTTATTTTATCCATAAGAAGGGAATTCTCAGATAAGGAAACACCCTCTTCCAGTGCAAGACAGTACTTTTGCTGAAATCTCTAATCCTCTAGCTCACTTAAAGCAAGGTTTCTTAAATTTTTTCTACTCATGATCCCTTTTCACCCGAGAAATTTCCATGTGACCCCAGGTATATAAATATATAAAATAGGTATACAAATCAATCATTTACTGATAAATTAAAATTTCATGATTCCCACATTCAATTATAAGAACTCCATATGGGATTCAGAACCACAGTTTAAGAAGCTGGGGCTTGTTGGAATCTTTACAAAGTGTTAAGCCATTAGAGTTGATAGAGACAATAATTATCTAATTTAGCATGGTTCAATATGATTGATTTGATCTTAGAAGGAGATATTTTGGGCTTCTTGAAACAAGGTACTAAGTACAACTGATAGAAACAATGCTTGTGTTCACACCTTTAGAGAGCTCATAGAAGCAAGAAATATTTAAGTACTCATTGGAGTTCACATGTTTGGGAGATTTTAGGATTTCGAAAAAGATATCTAAATTCACACCTCCCTTAAGCCCTGCCTCCAGAAGGAGGAGTTAACCTTTGGGAGATCATATATATAAAGGAAGCTCTTAGAGCTTCAAGAGAGTTACTTCAGAACATTCCCAGGGGTCGGAGGAGCACTCTGGGAGGAAGTCTACAAGCCCTCTCTCGAAGGCAAGAGAGATTCATTGCATCTTCCACCTTGGTGCTGGCTGGAGTCTGAAGGATAAACCTTTGGATTTGGAGACATTCGGAGAGAGCTCTTGGAACCAAGCAGAGAGATAGGCCTGAGCTAACAGGGCTATATTGAAGGACATAATAAAAGATCTGAACTTTTATCAGCTGGCTGCGATTTTGGGTGATTATTTACTTTCAACTAAAACCAAGGCTGCCTCCAGAAAACCTCCCCGAGAAACCTGCTTTCTCCCAGAGAGAACTCTTATATTTTAAAGAAGAAAAAAAATCAACAGGGGCTTAGAGTACTGAGAGGTTAATAAAAGTGGGATTTCCTAACTCTGGGACCAACTTTCTATCCACCATGCCTATACTTATCTAGAAGGAAGACAATAGTGTCTTCTTGCAAAAAGTGAAAGCTATCCTGATGAAAGGAGTTAAGTAAATATAAGAAATTGGTAAACACATCTCTGAACTTCTTTACAAGTCACTTTTCAATATATTTCATCTCAATAGTAAGTTACATTTATGTAGTCACAAAGTATTATCCTTGAGGTCATTTCACAATGATCCTCACAAAGTTAAAGGTATTTTATTAATTAAATGTCTACTAAATCTGAAAACATGTATACCTCCAAAATAAAAAGATATTTGTTTATAAACAACATAGAGTATCGGAAAAGAGTTCTGGACTTAAACTCAAGAGACTTGATTTTGAATCCTGCCATAGACAGTAGTTGTATAACCATGAGTAAGTTGGTTAATATGCCTCAGATTCTCAGGTTCTTTATCCATAAAATCAAATAATAATACCTACCCTACTTTATCTTACAGGATAACTATAAGGAAAATGTTTTGCAAACTTTAAAGCCTTATAGAAATGTGAATCATGGCTATTTTTTTTTTTAAATCTGGACATCTCCCAGAATTATATGCACTCCAGTCATTGAGCTATCAGGAAGAGAAAAGAGAAAAGCTGAAATCAAATTCTTTACTTGCTGGTGTTGATTTTTAAGGCTTAAGCACCTATCAGAAAACTGTTGGTTTTCTTTTCTTTGTACTGCTTAGAGTTTCTCTGTTAACATGTAATTATAGCAATTTCAATTTTTAAGATAATTTCAGAAATATTTCATTCTATTTATGTAAATACACAGTAACTTAAAATGTCATGTAAATGAATTGGTACATAATTTCCATATTTAATTGATTATAAATATTATAAATAATTTATGGCAAGTCTTTCCTTACCATCTTTATTTAGAAACTATAGGTTAGCATTTATAATATGTTAAAATTTATAGCTTTCATCTTTATATAACTGAATTTTCTTTCTATTTTTTTAGGTATTTTATAAAGCTATCAAAATTCCAAAATGGTCTCCATTGTCAGAAATGCACCCTGTAGATTATTATTCTTCCTACACTAAAAACTGCACTGGGCAGTTTACAAAGAAAGAAATTAGAGATATTAAAGCATTTTATTATGCTATGTGTGCTGAGACAGATGCCATGCTTGGTAGGTGGTATAATTAATAAGCAATTACATAGAGAAGAAGAAGAATGTTGTTTTTCTAACTCGACTATGATTCAGGCTGGTTTAGTGACTTGTAGAAAATTACTCAAGGATGTTCATACAACAGTTGCTTAGAGACAGCATACTTGATTCCTGTAAAGATTGGCAGACATACTATTAATTGTAGAATAAACCTTTGCATATCTCAGTTATCAGCTGATAAAATAACTTAGAAGATAATTCAATTTATTCAAACATCAAAGAGGAATCAAAGAAGGCTACCATCTGCTTAAGACAAATTTTTTGGATGAGAAGCCTGATTTGGGGGCATTAGCCAAACGTGGGTAGGCAAAAGGCAGGGCATTTCAAAGACAGCTTTAGTTCTAAGATATAGAATCAGTCATAAAAACTCAAGCTTTTAATGTCCAGGTAGCTCCAGAATCTTCCTGTTTACCTAGGACTCCAGCAAACAAGGCTGATCTGCAGCTGAAACAGATTTCATACATTCTTTTTGATTCAAGGTGATCTCAAAATTAAAGCAGTCTTCAAATGGTAACAAAGCAGGAAAGTATTTGCCTTGCAGTTTAGAATCTGTTTGTGATTATTGCAGGCTTTGAAGACAGGAAATTCTAGTCCTTTTCTAGGTGACAGAAAGGGGCTGGACGTTTTTTGCCAGTATTTGAATATTAACAAGATCTAGGAATTTTGAATTTAATTTCTAAACTAGCATTTTACAGTGAGAATTACTTTGAGAGCAATATATTGATAAAATTCAATCAGTACAGTAAGGACTTGTGATTTCATTGTTGTAGAAATTCCCTCTACTGATAGAGATCTGAACCATCTCTCAAAAGAGAAATGACTGGCCCAAAGTCACGCAACAATTAAACATCTTTGACAAAAAGTGAAATCAGGTCTTCTTGACCCCAAGTTCAGAACTCTCTTTGTTATGCCTGGGTCTATTTCTTTTTTTTTTTTTTTTTTTTTTTTTTTTTTTTTTTTTTTTTTTTTTTAATAGCCTTTAATTTACAGGATAATGTTTTACATGGGTAACTTTACAGCATTAACAATTGCCAAACCTCTTGTTCCAATTTTTCACCTCTTACCCCCCCCACCCCCTCCCCTAAATGGCAGGATGACCAGTAGATGTTAAATATATTAAAATATAACTTAGATACACAATAAGTATACATGACCAAAACATTATTTTGCTGTACAAAAAGAATCAGACTCTGAATTATTGTACAATTAGCTTGTGAAGGAAATCAAAGATGCAGGTGTGCATAAATATAGGGACTGGGAATTCAATGTAATGGTTTTTAGTCATCTCCCAGAGTTCTTTTTCTGGGTATAGCTAGTTCAGTTCATTACTGCTCCATTAGAAATGATTTGGTTGATCTCGTTGCTGAGGATGGCCTGATCCATCAGGACTGGTCATCATCTAGTATTGTTGTTGAAGTATATAATGATCTCCTGGTCCTGCTCATTTCACTTAGCATCAGTTCGTGTAAGTCTCTCCAGGCCTTTCTGAAATCATCCTGTTGGTCATTTCTTACAGAACAGTAATATTCCATAATTTTCATATACCACAATTTATTCAGCCATTCTCCAACCTGATGGACATCCATTCAGTTTCCAGTTTCTAGCCACTACAAAAAGGGCTGCCACAAACATTCGTGCACATACAGGTCCCTTTCCCTTCTTTATAATCTCTTTGGGATATAATCACCTGGGTCTATTTCAATAAGATTTTAATAATGGCAAAAATAGAGTAGCTTTTCTTCAACACAGCACTCGCCCATGGCAAAGGCAGTCAAGTTACTTTTAAGACAGGCTGTGTTACCATATGCAGTTTTGGCATTGGCAGTGATAAATAGGACCAATATCTCTCAGCTATGGAGCTACTGTCAATTGTGTATAGGAATATTCCACCTGATACCGTTTGTCATTTTAGGCAAAATATTATTACAACATTTATTTTATAGAAATAACATTAACAGTAATGTTACTGCAGTCTTTCACAACTTTATAGTGGTTGGCTATGATCTAATTTAATTAAAACAATATAAATCAATGTATTCACGAAGTAAGAATAAAGAGTATATATAATCTTTGTCCATAATATTCTACCTACTTAGATCCATCACCACTCAAAAAAGTTTGATCTGATCATCCACATAAGAACGACCAATTAAGAAAGTTCCATGAGAGCAAGAACTGTCTTTCACTTCTATGTTTGCATTTTTAACACTTAACACATATGATGGCTATGAGCAGCTTATGGCATATACTGAATGAAATTAAATAAACTCTGAAGAAGAACCAGAGAAAAAGGTATCATCAAAGGATTGTTTAATGGGGGGAAAAAATGAGCTGGTAACATGTTGAAACTGTAAGATAACAGGATGCCAAAGTGCTTCACTTGTATTTTTATTAACATGAGAGGAAAGAAAAGCAAGTTTCCAGCACATTAGGTGAACTCCTTGTGATGAATTTCTAGTCAGATATAGACAAGAAGTTCACAGAATTGTCAGGCATGGAGGGGTTGCAGTCTGTACTATTCAGGGAAAAGTTCAAAGCAAAGGAGTGTTTGAATATACATATATGGAGGGGGGAAATAATAATTTTTCTAAAATTATAATAGCTTGTTCCTTTTTTCAACAGGTGAGATTCTTTTGACTCTTTACCAGTTAAATATTCTTCAGAAAACTATTGTTATTTTCACCTCTGACCATGGTGAGCTGGCCATGGACCATCGCCAGTTCTATAAAATGAGCATGTACGAAGCAAGTTCCCACGTTCCTCTTCTGATGATGGGGCCAAGCATTAGAGCAAACCTCTATGTCCCAGATATTGTCTCCCTTGTAGATATTTACCCTACTCTGCTAGGTAAGTTATGAGATTTCCAAAGTACAAACTAATTACTGTCGTATGGCTTAGACAAGAAAATGGAATAAGACTGTGTTCCAAGGCAATTTTTGCTGGTTTGCCAATAGCTTTGAGTAAGTCATTTATGACTCAACTTTATAAAAAGTAAAATGTATCCTTCTGCTCCTCACTCCCCATAATTAATCTCTTTTCCTTCAAAATATTCACATGAGTCATAAGACTATCAACTGGTCAATAAGCATTTATTAATAACCTGCATCCCAGGTGTTCCTAGATTCTGGGTATACAAAGACAAAATAAAAAAGTCTGCCCTTAAGGAGCTCATGTTCTCTTTGGGGAATCAATACATACCCATATAAGTAGATATTACATAAATACAAAGAAAACAAGGGGATTTCAAGGGTGCAGGACACTAACTGCTGAAAGAATTTAGAAAAGGCTTTATGTCTGAAGTGGTACTTGGAAAACGCTAGGGATTATTAGAAAAGGAGATAAGAAGATGTACATTCTAAGCCTAGGAGATGAGTAGGCATGGAGATGCCAGACAGAATCTTGTATGTGAAGAATAACAAGAAATCCAGTTTTGTCTGGAACAGAAAATGCACGCAGTAGAGTGTTATATAATAATACTGGAAAGTGGGCTAGAGTTAGATTTTGAAGGGGGTGGGGAATTATTCTCTTGCATTTTGACCACATCTTTCAAAGACCCTTTATCTTTTAAAGATGAAGCATCTACTTGGAAAGAGATTTCTGATGAAAGTTCTTCTTGCTTAAAAAAAAAAAAAAAGAGAGAGAGAGAGATCTTCTTTCTCTCCCTATCAAAATAAACATACAGTTCCCAGCTTACATTTTATAGTAATTTGTGGGGGGAAAATAATCCTATACCAATAATAAAACATATTCAGTTAGAGTTTTTGAAATTACTAAATGAAGAAATCAGTATGAATTTCAGCACATATTCTTGGAAAAGATGATTTCCAGAAACTAGCTATACCCTCTAAAGACTCCCTTTCAATCTGGTTAGTGGTAAATAAAAGGGATGCCTTTCTTTATTTAATCAACAAAAACATTGTCACTCTTAGTTTATCTACTACATCTACCATAATTATACCCAATTTGATGATTTACCTTCAGATCTATCTACCTTAGAGAGTTGCATGTATCTCTATATTTTGATTGTATTACATTCAAGAGAGACTGATCAGCTCTTCATTAAAAGAAGACCAAGGATATCAGACTAGGATACTGTTAAAAAATTAAATCTTAAACTGTGTAACATGAAAATGTTATTTTTTTAATTCTACAAGGCCTCAGTCATATATACGTGTATAAGGGTTTTAAATTGCTAACAGGGGCTTGTATTTAATTCTAATAGCAAGGAGCTACTAAAGCTTCTTGATTAAAGTAGTGACATGTTTAAATCCGGGTTTTAATGATATCACTTTGGCAGCTTTGTGGAAGATGGGTTGGAGGGAAGAGATTTAGGGCAGGGAGACCACAAAATGATAAAGAAATGATTGCAATAGTCCAAGAGACAGGGAATTATAAAATAATTTCTATAACCCACAAATGCCACCATGCCCTCATATATAATCATTTTTTTCCTGAAGCTTTACCTTCTTTTTCATTGGCCTTCCATTTACTTTCATATCATACCTTTTTTAAGTTTTCTTTTTTCTGTCTTGAGTATATCAATAACAATTAGAATTTATTAAACAGGTGCCATGTGCCATACAACACTAGACACTACAAATACAAACACAAAAGTAAGATGGTCTCTGACCTTCAAGATATTACATTCTATAAATATGGAGACAATTTTTGTCCTCATGGAACTTTCTTCATTACCTAGCCTTTCTTATGTAGATGATCAGATCAGACTTTTTTAAGTGATTATGTATCTAATTATTAAGAGTCCTATGGGCAAAGATTATTCGCTATATTCTTGCCTTGTATCATTTTGTAGCAAAATGTAAAATAAATGATGTCATAATGTTTTGCCCAAAATGATAAAGATTTGATAATGATATATGTTATAAATGATAAAAGTTATACATTTAAGGATAAGAAGTAGTGCCTGTTTTTTCATTGGCATATGCATCTCCCAGATGAAAAAATTCTCTCTACTGTCTTTTCTGCAATTTACTGACTTAGAGACTTGCCCAGAGCATTGAAATGTTAAATGACTTAGCTATAACTTGATCTGAAGTCTTCCAGTCTGGCTCTTTATCCACTACATTATGCTGTCTTTCAAAATTCTCTCAATTCAGAAGATGATATTTTCAAACTTAATGTTAATATAACATAATGCCTGGCTCATAGTAAACACTGAATAAGTACTTGATGATTTTTGAAAAAGAAAATTTAAATATGTCTTGTGCCTTCTGAATTAGTTTCTAAAGTATTATAAAGTCTAATGTAAAACTGAATTTTCTAATGGTTTTTATTCTTTAAAAATATTCTAATCCTGGGGCAGCTAGGTGGTATATTGGATAGAGTACCAGCCCTGAAGTCAGGAGGACCTGAGTTCAAATCTGACCTCAGATACTTAATACTTCACACTTCCTACCTGTGTGACCCTGGGCAAGTCACTTAACCCCAATTGCCTCAGTAAAAATAAATAAATAAAGTATTTTAATCCTTACCCTCTTTTTTTCTCTTATCTTCAAATCATGTTTTTAATGTTTTAATTTTTTCATGTATGTCCTTCCTTCTGGTTTTTTTTTTTTGTTTGTTTTTTTTAAGAATCCTTCAATCTTATATTTTCTTAGTCATGGATTACTGATATCTCTAGGCAATTGATCAAATACCCTTCTACCTTTGTCCCTTGGAAAGCTTGCACATGAGATCAGGTTTTAAATTTTTTTCTAATTTCTATTTTAAATTATAAGATTCTTAAGCATATCTCTTTCTTTCCTGATATCATTAGAAGCTCTTAAGAGGAGTATGTGCTATATAAGCTATTCTCACGAAAAATTATGGAAATGGTAAGATGAAACTTTGGCCACTTAGGATAAGTCAATTTCTATTACAGAGATTTCAGAGGCCTGTATGTATTCTTTTGTTATTTCATTGAAATTTTCATGCCCTCCACTGAGAACTCCATAATTTCTTACCTTGTGAAAATCATAGAATTTCAGATTTGGAACAGAACTAATAAGTCATCCAAATCAGCAAATAACAAAAATCTCTCTACAGTATCCCCTAAAAGAAATCACCATTTTCCATTTGAAAACTTAACAGGAAAGAGTATCACTATGTTTCAAACATACCTTTTCCAATTTATGACAGTTCCAAATGACTTTTTATTTGACTGAAAGGTTTAAGTGTTAGTGAACAAAGACAAGGGGTTGGGTAAAACAGAAAACAGAAAGATTTCCCATTGCAGCTAGCTGTAAAAATCTTTTATGAAGCCTCCAAATGTCTGTGTGCTTTCTTTTAAATATAGAATAGTAGGAGAGAATATTACATTCTTTTGCAGGGAGATGAGTAGTTTGTGCATCTCTATCTGTATTTCCTTAAAGGAAGTAAATAGACACAGAAACCTCCTGTGCAAGTTTTACTATAGTTGCATATGTAAAAGAAAATAATTTCCTAAATATTTGAATTAAAGTCACTGAACCACTCTCTGAAAAGTCATTAGTACTCTCTTGTTTTCTTGAATCCAATGCCCTCTTTTCAATTCTTATCCTTGACCTTTCCATAGCATTTGACACTATTGATCAACTTCTTATTCTAGAGAATCTTGACTCACTTTATGAGTCCTCCATAGAAAATCCAGTTGGCTTTGCATTATAGAAATATGATTATACAAAATCAATGCAATTAGTTATAAAAATTTACTCAGTTACAAGTAATTTAAATTTTAAAATTCTCTTTGTCTGATAGCTTTGGACTAGATTAATATAGACGCCATATCCCAAATATTATTGAGTCAAAACTAATGAATCAAACTACAATTACTAAAATGAATAAAATAGTAAAAAATCATCTATCTTTCATACATTCAGTTTTTAAAAATCAGTTTTTAATTTCATCAGTATGAGACAGTTGTGGACTGAAAGTTCACTACACTGATATAAATCAGCAACTTATCTATATTTATAGTCTTGGAAAATAACCGGTACATATTGAAAGGTTAAATGACTTTCTAATGGGTACACAGTTGTGATATGCAAAAGACTTGAATCCAAGTCTCTAATTTCCAGGCTGGTCCTTTATCCACTCTATATGTTACCTGTTTCTCTTGATACATGAAAATTACAAATGTTCTTTAGTAAACAGTTAGAATGAGTTTAATGCCACAACCAGGAAATCCTTTGCCAATATTATCTAGGTCAAGAAATTATACTTCCTGTTTTAAAAGTAACATCATTATGTTTCTGTTGTCATAATTTTTTAATCTTTCCCCACTATTTTAAACTAGTTATTGTTAACAGTTACACAGTTACCTTTCTACTATTATGATAAATGTTTTCTCCTTGATAATATCATAATATGGAGTCAAGTACAATAGCAGAATTACTAGAAAAATTGAATATAAAAACTAATTTCCATAAAAATATAATGTAATGCTAATTAATGCTTTAATTAATGCTTTAATACTGTAAAAACATATAGATTATTTGCATATAGCATGCAAAAATAATAGTATTTATTCCATAGAAGATGAAGTAATTTACTCATAAACCTGGGTCACACTCTACCACTAATGGACATAATATCTATGGAGTTGAATGAGGACACACAAAAACCTAGTAGGGAAACAAAAATGATAGCATCTATGTCCCTAGGAACTCTCATGACTCTAAACAGCAGGCCTTCAGTCTGTATGCAGTGTAGCTACTGGGCAAAATCATTTCTCTGTTCCTATTCTAATCCTTCTTATCAGAGCTACTTTTCTTCTACGCTAGGCTGTTGAATTGGTGGATGAGCTTTTCCAACTACACTTGGGAGGGTTCTGAGAGAGTGTTAGGCTTTTTCAGTGGTATACCCTTAAGCCAGAAAATTTCCAGACTCCTTAGATCTGTGCAAGTCTCTGAGGATTTTCTATCTCTCAAGCTATAGACAATAATAAGGTCATCCAGTCTTTCCTCTACCTGCTCTTCTATTAGTAAGGGATTTTGTTTCCTTCTAAGAGTCTCTCAGCAAAGCAAATATAAAATCCATCTTTCCCACTTTGGTTTTTCCTCCCAAAGGCCATAAAGGGCAGTACAAGTGAATCTCAGAACTTCCCTTTCCTCGGATTATAGATGGTACTAAAGGGCAATTGTGTCTTTATCCAGCCAGTCACCTCTTAAAAAAGCAATATCTTTTAATCAACATGACTCCCAGCAATACAGCTGCAGAGCAGCCTGTCAGCTTCAATCAAAAATTTTTAGGCTCTATATTCTGACTTCTGAGAACAGTTTTTCTTATCTCCTTATGCCTGAACTTCTCCTTTGCTACCTAATTCTCCTACTTCTTTCTTGGCCTAATCATCTCTAGCCCTCCTATCCCTTGTTTCTAATGTCTAAAAGCAGGACCTCATAAGCAGTTATCCATCTCAAGATTTGTAAAGTAGGGGCAGCTAGGTGGCGCAATGGATAGAGTACCAGTCCTGAAATCAGCAGGACCTGAATTCAAATTTGACCTTCAGACACTTAACACTTCCCAGCTGTGTGACCCTGGGCAAGTCACATAGCCCCAATTACTTCAGGGGGGAAAAAAGATTTGTAAGGTAAAATTTTAAAATTTCACTTTTCTACCCAATTCTTATATTATCTTCCCATTGTTCCAAAACAGTTATATTTTTCACAATTGTTAAGACAGTCACACACACACAAAGAATTCAATAGACTACAATGCCCTATAAATATCTGTAACCCAGTTTGTTTTCTGCCTTCAAATAAGGCCTCTTAGTATATATATAATTCTCCTGGCAAGTCAAATTAATAAGCATTTTTAAGGGATTACTATGTGCTAGGCACCAAGCCAAGTACTGAGAATACAAATACAACCAAAAAAGAAAGAGTCCTAGCACTGAAGGAGCTTACATTCTATTGACAGAACATAACATGTAAAGGGCACTAAAAAGAGAGACGAGTGGATATTATCCTTATAGGGGCAGAGTTTCAAAGTCCAGGAGAATGAAGAATGACTTGTTGAAGCTTTTCCTCAAAATGAGCTTCCTAGAGAAACCCAGAGAGGTCCCTGGGGCAGAGAGAGAAGGCAGAAGTCTGATAGTGAGATCCAGAGAAAGCAAGCTAGCTAAACTGCCTCAAAATGGAAGTTCCAAGAGAATTTCACTATTGGGTAAAGGTCCAAAAGAAAACATACAGATTCATGACAATCAAGACTTATACTTTAAGTAGAGTGTTTTTGGCAGCCATGGGAAAGAGGGTTTGGAGGAAAGAAATACTAAAAGATAAATATCCATTTGGAAAGGAATTAACTTGTTTAAGCAACAGGTAGTAGGGTCCTTAATGTGATTGGGCATAGATTCCACAAATCTTGCCAAGTAATTGGCCATGGGGCTATGAAGCAGAGATTACTATAAAATGAAGTTAATAATAATAAAACCCATCCCAGAGGGTTGTTGTAAGAATCAAATTCAATAATATATAAAACACTTTGTAAACCTACATAAATCTTAGCTATTATTACAACTCTGAAGTTATAAACCTAGGAGACTAGAGGAATACTGTTATTCTATGTAAAAATAAGGAAGTTATAATGAGGATCACATTTAATTGTGGAAGATAACGAGTTCTGTTGTGAATGTGTTGAATTAGAGATGCCTATAAAGAAGATATCTAACCAGTGATTGGGACTTCAGGAGACATTGGGGTGTGTGTGTGTGTATAAACTTCTCATCACCAATGTGAGATATGAAACACAAGTAGTAGTGTTCTCATTTTATAGATGTGGAAATCATTATTTAAGAAGTTTAAATGTTACTCTTTTCTATTTCTTTAATTGTAAATGAAAAATAGTTTAGGTGCATTGTGGGATCATAAGTTTTTTTTTGGTCTGGCTTAGGAACCTAATCCCATTATTCAGGTGAAAAAAAATGCATTGCAAGTTTATAGATTTATAGACAATTTTTTGCATATAATTTACTTCAGTTTGTAAATTTATTTCTTATTCTGTCATGCTAAAAATATTAACTTGCGAATTTTTATGCATATTTCATACAACTAAGCCCCCTCTGTGCTCCATATCAAAAATATGATTTATTTTTCTTCATAATGAATGTAACAATTGCTTAGCCTGAAAAATGAAAAAAATATAAATAATGTTATAGGTGCCTTTAACTTTATTGAAAAGCTATTGTATTTTTGATGACTAGATATTGCTGGAATTCCTCTCCATCAGAACCTGAGTGGATATTCTTTGATTCCATTATCATCAGAAGCATTTAGTAATGATTCTCAGTCCACAAGACCTCGTCCTCCCTGGATTCTGAGTGAATTCCATGGCTGCAATGTGAATGCTTCCACCTATATGCTGAGAATTGACAAATGGAAATACATAGCTTACGCTGATGGTGCCTCATCACCTCCTCAACTCTTTGGCAAGTTTCATTTTTGTTATATCCTTTTTTAAAATTCAGATGTGTGATTTCATTGTTGTCAATAATTCTCACTTAGAACTATTGGCAGTAATCCCTTTATTCTGTTAGAATGTTGCCTAAGTTGCCTAAGAGAATAGGAAACATGCTGAGGGTCCCATAATCAGAATGGGTAACCACGTCTTCCTGAATGTAAGGCTGACTCTAAATTGATTCTAGTAAAGATCTCCAAAGCAGAATTTCATTAACTTCACAGTTTTTGAACTTTCATAGTACAATAGACAAAAGTAGAATGAATCAAGCTTTAATCTGATAGGTATATACATTGCACCAGTTTCTTTCAGATAGAAATTCAAGGACTCTTCTGTCTTATACTGATATGTTACATTTGTTTTGTTTTATTTTATTTTATTTTTGCAAAAGTGGGAAAGTAATTTTTCATTGATATCATTGAATGAAGTTGAGCATTAAAGTATTTAAATTTTTTAAAATCTTAATTGTTAATCCTGTTGTTAAAGGAAATAATTCAAACGGGAATATTATGGTAGTATTTTAAATCACATTTTAATACCAGTTTTTTTCCTTAATCATATGTTAATGCCAGTTTTTTCTTTAATTATCAAACTATCAAAGTTGTTATTTCAAAATAATTAGTAATGTATATAAAGCATCTCAGAAATTTAAAGCACTATGTGGATGTCAGTTATTATATAAAATAAAAAAAGTATTGTATTATAGTAATATATTAGTAATAATATTCCAGTTCTCCTACAACAAGAATTCAGGATGTCAGCATCAGAAGATGACTGGGTTTTTTAATATGCTGGTACATAGATCATGGTCCTCCTTATTGTGAAATAGGTTTCTAAAAGAATCAAAGATAGGCCAAAAAAAGAAACCAATTAGTAGTCTCACCTGGAATTCTACAGGTTTCCCTGTAGAATTTTTCCATTGGTCTTCCTACCCTAAAAAGCTATCATCTAACATGTATAAGGAAACAAACTTCTGGTGGTACTTAACTAGTAAGCTCAGTTGACATAGAGAGTCATAGGCCAAGTCAGCAAGAGATTTTCTTGTCTGTTATAGACACAGAATACACAGTTGTAAAGGAAAGAATCAAACATACACTCAACAAAATTTGACCAAATAGGTAATTTTGTTATACAATAGACATAGACTACCCTCAAACAATCAGAACTTTCGGAAAATAAAGAATTACCAGATATATAAGGTATTTATAAAATTTTCAGCATACCTAAAACTTTTTGGTGATATCTACGTACAACTTAACCAAAGAGAAATAGTTCTACCTAAATTTATTTCCACAGGGCTTCAGTTATGACTGAAGACACTTTTATTCTGAAAGTACTTTATAAATAAATTTTAATTGGATTTTTATTAGTATATGTCTGGTGTGAATTATTTAAATAGCTTTCTAATAATTCTGTTTGATGAACACATTGTTATTAAGCACCTACTTGATGCACAAAGCTGTGCTTAGCTCTTGAACTAACATTATCATTTTCATGTTACTTTAAACATAATATATCATACTCAGTATTCTTAGCATATTTTAAATGAAAGGAATATTAAATCCTTAAATATATCTACCAAAAACTTGCTTATTCTAGAACTATATCCCCCTTGTCAAGAGAGCATATTTTTGTCTTTTTGACAGCAACAATATGAAAGAAAATGTCTAACTAAAGTTTCAAGAACAAGCTATTTGTCTTGTAGATAAATCAAAAAGTCATGGATCCGGGTATTATTTTTTTTATGATGGTTAAGGAATTTATCCTTGTAATTTATTCAGTTACCAGAAGGACTTATACTTTGGTAACCAAAATTGTTATTTTATAATTGGAGTAAGTTTTGAGCCACATTGCTAAAGATAAGGAGTGCTCACTACTTTGCTTCTGTTTTCCTCACAGAATGGACAGGAAAGGATAACAGGAAGCCAGAAATAGTGGTAAGGCATTGCCATTGTCAGACAGACAGATGAATAATGACATTCTGAATTACATTCTGAATTCAACATTCCAGCAGGTGACTTAATTTTTGAATAATAACAAATACATTTTTCAGCCATATGATTTTTTTTTTCTTTCAGACCTTTCTTCAGATCCAGATGAATTAACAAATATAGCCACGATGTTTCCAGAAATCACTCATTCTCTGGACCAAAAGCTTCGTTCCATTATAAATTATCCTCTAGTTTCTGCGTCTGTCCACCAGTACAACAAGAAACAGTTTATCAGCTGGAAAAACAGCTTAGGACAAAACTATACAAAAGTTATAGCAAACCTTAGGTGGCACCAGGACTGGCTGAAAGAACCAATGAAGTATGAAAGTGCAATTAACCAATGGCTTAAAACCAACACTAATTTATAAAATGTTTGTACAAAAATGTATAAAAATATGCTCTAATTATGTGCTTGTATATCTTTATACAAGAAGTATAAAAATACAAGTAGTATATCTTTATACAAATAGTATAAATATCTTTATACAAGTAATATATATAATTAAGTAGCAATTGCAATAGGTAATTAAGTGACCATTAGCAGTCAAAGCAATTTTATTAAATGCTATTATATTTTATAATATAAGCTAGATGTTTTAAAAATTACATTTTCTGATATAGCTGTCATCAGGTGCTGACATTAAAAACCTAATTAAAATATGAATAAAACAACTAAATAGTTAGAAATACTTTAATACGAAGATAATACCTATGTGAAATGTTTTAACATTTATTGGAACTTTAAAATTTATTATATATCAAATAAGAACAGCCATGAGATCATAGATTTAGAACTGGAAGATGGATAGTCCAGTGCCTTTATTTCATAGAAGACTGTGAAGCCCACTGAAGTTACATAACTTATCCAATTTCTCATAGATAGTAAATAGCAGACTCGCTAGACAGTGAATCATTTCACTCTTTGAACACATCAGTTCTTTCAGCACTCTGGATTGAAATTTTCATGAGCCTGGGGAATTGGGTTTTATTAAGATTAAAAGGAACCTTGATCAAGCTTTAACTGTGTTATCATTGTAGTTGCTTTCAAAAAATGTTCCATTGAAGAATATTTTGCAAGTGTTCCATTCTTTTTTTTTTTCATATTTGAATGTTCTTCAATCATGTTTACTCCACTTCTGTGAGTTCTTTTGAATGTCTTTTATATTTATGCTAATAAATATTTAAATGATAAATGTATTTTATTTGTTAAGTTAAATGTGTCTTGTCTGAAAGCCTTGCAAAAAAGACTGCTCCTAGTTTTCTCTTTCTTATCTTCCATATCCAGTCGGTTGCCAAGACCTGTTCATTTCATTTTGCAATATCTCTCATCCTATCTCCTCTGACATTGCCACCCTCCAGTGCAAACCTTCATCACCTCACCCCTGAACTATTGTAACATGCTATTGATAAGTCAACCTGCTTTAGTCTCTTCTCCAATTCCTCCTGCTACACTTATTTACCAAAGTGCTTTTCTTAAAATGCAGGTCCAATCAATTCATACACTCCACCCTGTGTATGAACAGTGGCTGCCTGTTACTTCCTTTGTCATTCAAAGATCTTTATAAACTAACCACAACTTTACTGGTCTTATTACTATCCCCATTTCCTTACTCTCGATTTAGTGACATTGATCTCCAAAATCTTCTGACATTTCTTATTGGACATCCTCTATTCATGGAATGCTATTCCTCTTCATCTGTCTCCTGACTTCCTTCAAATCCCAGCCAAAATCCAAAAATTGGTAATTTTTCCTAATCTGGTATTTGTAAAGCACTTGGCACAGTGTCTGGTACATAGTAAACACTATATAAATATGTATTGTTCTAATTATTATTTCCCATTTATCCTTTATATAGCTTGATTGCACACAGTTGTTTGCTTTTCTCCCCCATTAGATTATGAGCTTCTGAGGATATGGACTGTGCTTTGTTCTTTCTTTCTAACTCTAGCACTTAGCACTGGTACCTGATTTATAGCAGGCACTTAATACATCTTTATTGAATGAATGACTTAACCACCAACTTTTCCCCAAATGCCTTTTCCTCTCCAGGAAGAATTAAAGTATGTTTCCCCACCTATTTCTCAGGGTTTAGATGGAGATGGTATATTCTTTGTCTCAAAGGAGATTTGGGGGGAAAGGAGGATATTGAAATTGCTGTCATGTTGAAACAAAAGATATCAACAATATATGTTTTAATATGAATAAATTATTTTAAGACCTTTATAATATGCTCATTGTGGTTGAATTTTATGATCTGTATAGCCATGAAGTGACTTGCTATGGATCACCAAAAAATATAATGGGAAGAGGAACTCAAATTTTTGGCAAAGATACAAGGAGTGGTCTGCCATTTCCTTCTCCAGGTTATTTCACAGATGAGGAAACTGAGGCAAACAAGGTTAAGTGATTGCCTAGAGATACAAAGCTGATAAGTGTCTGGGACCAGATTTGAACTTGGGAAGATGGCTCCAGGCTGGACACTCTATCCCTTGTACTACCCAGCTGCCTCACTGGTAGGGCTTAGAACAATCCTTTCATTTGACATTTATGGAAAGATATGAAGTGACTTATCCAGGGCTACACAACTGACTTTTTATATTTATGCTAATAAATATAAAGGACCCGGATTAGAACCCCTAATTCAAATCCACTGGAGGTGAGGACAATGAACAATCATTGAAAAAGGCATTATTTATTAGAGGTAATATTGAAAAGCATGTGTGAAAAAAAATTTTTTTTTTCGAGAAAAAACTTGGCAGGAGGGGAGAACTAGGTAAACACCACGGAGTTCTAGCATTCAGATTTTTAGTCTTTCCCAAATCTCGGATCACAGCATTTTTCCTTTCTCCCTAATTATAAACCCGATTGTTGCCAGGATCCTTAACCTTATTGGAAGGATTGCAACTGTTCAAATTAATGTCTCCAACAGGAAAAAAAAAATTACATCTTGTTTATGGGGGGCTCAGGAGGCGAGGTCTGCTGAAAGTATTTAATCGAAACCGTTTACTTGGATTTCTCTTTCAAAAAAAAATGGCTCCATTTGCATCTTCTTAGTCACCTTTTCTTGGGTTTAATGGAGGCGTAGTCCCTCTTAGTCCCATCTGGTGGAAGGGGAAACTAAGAGATTGAGAAGAAACGATACATCCGTCCCTGGATCAAAATATAAGGGGAAAAGCAATAGATGGATTACTTATTTGCATTAAACCTATTAACGCACTCTTTAGCTAATGAAATTAATTTCATATCACAGATGGTAGCTGTCTGCTACTGTAGAAAAGAGAAATCCCTTTTATTTATCGGACAATCACAACTGCCAGTCTTTGACTTCATTCTTGGGAGAAGTCACTGCAACAAAATCTGCACCGATTGTTGGACGGGGTATACGTACCAAGCTTCTTGGAGATTCTCCTGGTTTGATTTCATGTTTGCTAACGTGTTCTATGCTTTTCTTTTCTCATTCTGATGCCGAGCCACGCTGAAATTTCAACCGGGTAAATTGTCCCCATCTCTGCGTTTAGGAAAATGCTTCAATCCTTTAAAAAAAGTCCCTATGAAGCCCAAGGCTGGCAGGTGCTTTCCCGCGCGCAGCTGCTTTCCGAGCGGAGATGGTTACAAGACTCATGCCAAAACGTTTATTATCCGTCCAAGTGCTTTTATGCCTGAAGAATTTTCTGACTGGGCTACAAGGCCACTTCTAGCGAGTGTGCGCCGTTCTCTCAAGGCTGATCTACTCCATTCACCGCGCTCCAGGGAAGACTGGGGGCGGGAGGAATGCTTGCAGGGGAAAGCGGCGGTTCGAGGTGGGGGGTGGCGAATAAGCAATCGTGTCTTCACTTGGTGCACAGCCCACATCTCGCAGTATCAAATGACGGAGACACAACGCACAAAAGGAAGAGAGCAAATCCATCGGTGCTCATCACTCTTTGTGCGTTTTCAAGAAAGTTTGTTTTTCAAGAAGGAACTTAACCCGGTGGCCCAGCGGGTGGAGAGCGCCTTAACCTTCACCTTGAATTACCACGCCCCATCCCATTTACCTGCCTTGCCACCGCTTCATCATCCGTGCTGCCTTGGCCAGGAGATGGAGGATCCCTTTGGCCCTGGTCCTCTGCCGCAGGTACCTAATCTCTCCATCCCGCTGGGGCAGGGTTTCAACCGATCGTCCGTGAGAGACTCTGCTGCCGGGATGCTCCCCCCGCTACCCACTCCTCTAAGCCACAAGGTGCGGCTCGTTTCCCTCGGGATAATTTTGGTGGTGGCAGTGGTGGGCAACGCCACAGTGCTTTGTACGCTGTGCGGCGGCGGCGGCGGACCCTGGGCTGGTCCCAAGCGTCGGAAGATGGACTTTCTGCTGGTGCAGCTGGCCCTGGCCGACCTGTACGTGTGCGGGGGGACCGTGCTGTCGCAACTGGCTTGGGAGCTGTTGGGAAACACCCACCTGGTGGCGGGAGACCTAGCTTGCCGAGTCGTCAAACTGCTGCAGGTGTCCGCGCTCCTGGCTTCCTCTAACATTCTCGCCCTCATCTGCCTGGAGCGACACCGAGTGGTGAGCCGGCCCCTGGGCCCGCCCCTACCCACTCGCGCCCTTGCCGCCCTGGGCTGGCTGTTGGCACTGCTCCTCGCCCTGCCCCAGGCCTTCGTGGTCCGTGGCTGGCCGGCCGCCAGTCCCCCAGACGGCTACAGCGGGGTTCCCGCCTTGCCCTCGGCTGCATCCACGACTAGTTCTTCCGTGACCGCCTCGCAGAGCCCTCCAGGGTCTCCGGTTTCTGCCTGGGCATGGTCCGGGGAGCGTCGGTGCCGTACCATTTTCAGAGCCTTGCCTCGTTGGCACCTGCAAGTCTATACTGTGTATGGGGCGGTCGCGGGATTCCTAGCACCTCTAGCCATCCTGGGCGTCGCCTGCGGGCGTCTGCTCTATATTCTGTGGCAGCAGCGACCCCAGGCGCCAGCTCCTGCCTCCTGGTCCCCCTGCGCCTGGGAGGCCGGCCACTGCAGAGCTCGAAGCGCCCTCACTCGGGCCAAGGTGCAAAGCCTGAAGATGACCCTGGTTCTGGCCCTGCTATTCGTGGTCTGCGAGCTGCCCTATTTCGCCGCAGAGCTGGCAGCTGCCTGGTCATCCGAGGCCCCGGGCGAAGGGCAGAGCGAGGGCTTGGCCTCTGCGCTGGGCATCGTGGTGGTCACCAATAGCGCTCTCAATCCCTACGTCTACCTCTTTTTCCAAGCTGGTGACAGCCGGCTGCGGCGGCTGTGGAGGAGGCTGGCCACCGTCTGCTGCTGCGGCCACTGCCCGAAGAAAGGAGACGGGGAGGACGAGGACGAAGCGGCCCAAGGTCATCAGCCACTGCACCGACACCGCTGGCCCCACCACCACTATCATCACCATCGTCGTCGAGAGCAACCTGGAGCCTTCACGTCGGAGGGCTCCTTTCACCCCCCAGTACCGCCCGCTTCCAAGCAGCTCCCCTGCTCCTGTGAAAGCGCGTTCTAGCCAGTGGAGAGATGTTTTTCACTTTTGCACCTTTCTGGGAGAAGCCAGGGAAGCCCGTAACCAGAGATCCCTGATTAACAAGAAAAGCAAAGGACTACAATACAAGAAGCGGTTTACTTTAAAACCTCCCTCCTTACCCTCTTTCTTTTTTTTTTCTTCCCTCCTCTTTTTGCCCTTCTTTTCTCCTTCTCTTCCTTCCTTTCTCCTTGGTTGTCTCTTCTCTTTTTTCTCTTTCACTCTGTTTCCTTTCTCCATTCTTCCCTTCCTGACTACCTTTCCTTCCCCCTTCCTTCATTGCTTCCTTCTTTCACTCCTTCCCCACCTTCCTTTCCTAACTCTTTCATTTCGTTCTTGAATTCTCATTCCATTCTCTAATATGCATAGAAGAAAAGAGGAAAAAAAATCAGGAAGCCACTTGTTCTGAAGACTAAAATTGTTAGATAGCTCTGGCTTTTTACATCTATTTAATATTCAAAAATAAAATCTTGAATTCTGCAGTTGTGTTTTAACTGAAGTGCCAAATTTGGGGTATTTGCTGTCAATTTTGAGGTGTATTATTGACATCTTTTACACCATGTATCCTGTGTTTCTCTTTCAAAAAAAGGAAAAACAAACAAAAAAAGACATCCTTTCTCTTAGATTGATTAGCTACTGTGGCTGAGATGCTGTTAGAATTGTAATCTTGCTATATTACATTATGGTAACAGACTAATGATAGAGTATTTATAATAAATAAAATAAAAATATTTTCTAAAAAATTTGTAACTTTTCATGTCATTCCTTTATTCCACAAGTATTTATCAAGTGTCCAGTATGCAAAGAATTATTAGTTTCTCCTTTAAAAAATGGGGGGGGGTTGTTTTGTTTATTTGACCTCTACCCTCTAAAGGCATTATTAATCTAATTCCCAGAAGGTACATATCTAAAGTATTTTGCAAACCTTAAAGCACCATGTAAATATTGGCTATTTTCATTATTACTCTAATAGCCTTTTAAAAATAATCCATATCAGAAAATTTTCACTGGAAGGAAGGAGACTTACAAAACCTTTATTATATTACTGTCTTGATTAGATACCACTGAACTCAGAGATTAGTTGGGAAGAAAGAACTTGTCACATAGGAAAGAGGGAGCTGGCAATAAAACTGTATCCTTAGAGAGCTGTGTGGAAACCTTTCAAAAAGCCTATATAATATTAGCATGTTTACAGAAGATGAAAGCTGAAAATGATGGATTAATCAGAACATAGGGAGATAACAGTGGGATCCCTCTGCCTTTCCCTCCTGATGCTGTTGATTCTAAGAAAGGATATGACTGAATATGTGAGCACTTCACTACACAAGAAAGATTAAATGATGATAATTTGTGTGTTTACATTTAGCTCAAAGGATCAGGGAAAAAATGGTTTCATGTCCTTTTACAAAGGGAGAAATAAATATGTAAAAGTAAAATAATTTGGCTGAGGTCAAAGTGATGGAACCAGAAACTTAACCCAAAACTCCTGATTTTACTAATATTTATAATTGTATTTGTTTATTTTTATATTTATAAATATTTATAATTATCATGTTATAATATGTTAACATTTTAAAAGATTATTGTGTTTACTATTGATAATCCATCATGAGGGAAGAGAAAATTATGGATAAACCATATCCACAGATAAAGAAATCTCCATTTAACTATTTAACTTCTTTCTCAAAAACTTTTTTTCAGACATGTTATCAAACAGTAATGATTTATTTATTTCTTCTCTCTGACTTTCTCTACCCTTTACTGAAAGTGCTAAGATACTGTTATAAAGTACTTTATATAGCAAATGTAAAGAGAAGAATACCTGGAAAATCCACAAACTGGATTATAAACCACTAAATAATTAAAATACAACTATACAATAAGAAAGCCATGAATTTAACCAAACCTTCATGTTGTACCAGTTAGAAAAGCATATAAAATTAAAGTCTGACAGACTTTTTCTATAACTGGGTTTTATCTACTTGAAGTGTTCCACAATTAGGACCAGAAAACAAAATAGAAAGTAAAGGATGAAATTAATGTGAAATTGGACTCAATTCAACTCCTTATAGTTTATTTTGATATTGTCATTGAGGACTGTTGCAAACCTAATTGAGACAAGGGATGAAAGGGAAATAGATTAACTTTTCCACAGTGGGCCCAGCAAGTCAAATCCAAAACTGAGTCATCCCTTGCCTAATCCTTGCCTAAATAGACCTCCAGAGCCTATAATCATCATCTAGTCTAGTCTTCCATCCAAACAGTGGAAAGGTGTTTTAATAGACTATTACACTGTTAATTTTTAAAGTCCCCACAGAGCTTTTGTTCATGTGGGATATGCTTATCAATATTTATCATATTAGAAATTAAAGGTAGTAAGTTTTAAAATTTGTATTTTTTCATTTAAAAATAACAATTATAAACCCATTATAGGTTAACATCAATAATATTTTTATTAAAAAGAAATATATTTTCCAAAAAAATAGTGAGCAAGGTAATGTTTTGCATGTATTTGCAAACTTTTATAGAAGATAAATGAATTCTCATATCTTCTACATTCATTCTGTATGAAGAAAACCCAGCTATACAGACATGTAGTTGAAAAAAAGAGTATTTTGACAGGCAAATAACATCTTAATATTATTGTGAAAAAATTTTTTTCTCAGATTTCCCCCCCTTGAAAATATCTTGGGTCTCCCAAGGGTTCTTGGACCACATTTCGAAAACCACTACAAATACAGAGATGTATTTATATTCTAGAGCAACTTCAAAAGATACTCCAATCCCATTGTAAAATAAAATTTAACTATCAGGGTGACTATCTAACCCTATAGATTGCAAATAAATAAGGGATGCATTCTTGGAACTGTTTTGGAACCTAATTGGTCTCCATGGGAAAAGGATAGGGAGTAAATAGCAATCTCATCTCAATATTGGATGTTGATCCTATAAAAATTAATAGAGACTATTATCTACTTCCAGAAGAAAGGCACACTCACATGTGGTTTCGATTATGCTACTGAAACAGACTGTAGCTAAAACAGGCAAACATGAATGAAAATTTATACCTTGAATAAGGAGTATATGGAAGATAGCACTACGATGAAAGCATCAGTCAGTAGCATAATAAATAAAGCAATGAAAAACTAGCCTGGTGGATAAAAAGTCAAGAAAAACAAGAATCTAAGCTCTCCCTCTGAACATATATTTAAATAATTCAACCTCTCAGTGTCTCTCCTTCTCTTCCTCCTTGCCCTCTACAACTCTCTAAAATTATAAATTACAAAATCAATCAATAAATATTTGTTAAGCACCTGTTATATACCCATGAACTATGCTTAGTATTGGGAATACAAAAATAGGCAAAAAATAGTTCTTGTTCTCAATAAACTTACAATTTTTTTTTTTTTTTTTTTTTTTTTTTTTTTTTTTTTTTGCTGAGGCAAGTAGGGTTAAGTGACTTGCCCAGGGTAACATAGTTAGGAAATCTTGAAGCTTACAATCTAATAGGGAAAAAAACCAAGTAAATAAATATATGCAAAGCAAGCCAAATACAGAATAAATAGGGGAAGAATCAGAAGATTAGAATAAAAAAGTTAGGAACAGCTTCTTAAAGAAAATAGGATTTTAGTTGGCACTTCAAGAAAACCAATAAACAAAGATAAGAAAGGAGAGTATTTCAACCATGGAATATGCTGGAGCTAAGAAAAGGTAGATCTTACTTCTGGAACAGCAAAGAGACCAGTCACTGAATTGAAAAGTATGTGATAGGGAATAAGGTATAAGAAGACTGGAAAGGTAGGAAGAGGCTAAGTTGTGAAGACTTTGAATGCCAAATAGAATATTTTATAGTCCATGTTAGAGGCAATAGGAAGCCTTTGGAATTTATTGGATAGTTAAACTTGTGCTTCAGAAAAAGCACTCTGGCAGCTGAATGGAAGATGAATAGGAATGGAGAAAGAATTGAGCCAAGAAGACCTACAACTAGGCTATTGCAATGGTCCTATGCGGATGGTGGCAGTATCAGAGGAAAGAAGGGAATATATATACAAGAGATATTGCAAAGATAAAATGCCAATAAACCTGCAAAAGATATGAACAGACAATTTTCAGACAATGAAATTAAGGTCATTTCTAGTCATATGAAAAAAAAAATGCTCTAAATCACTCTTGATTAGAGAAATGATTCAACCATTCTGGAGAGCATACCATTTGATGCCAAATGCATCAAAGGTATGCCCAAAGGGCTATCAAACTGTGCATACCATTTGATCCAACAGTGTCTCTACTGGGTCTGTATCCCAAAGAGATCATTAAAAAGGGGAAAAGACTCACATATGCAAAAAAATATCAAGGAACTGGAAATTGAGTGAATGCCCATCAATTGGGAAATGGTTGAATAAATTATGGTATGTGAAAATAATAGAATATTATTGTTTTATAAGAAATGATTAGCAGGCTGATTTCCAAAAAGCTTAGAAAGATTTGTATGAACTCATGCTGAGTGAAATGAGCAGAACCAAGAGCATATTGTA
This sequence comes from Sarcophilus harrisii, assembly GCF_902635505.1. Lineage (NCBI taxonomy): Eukaryota > Metazoa > Chordata > Mammalia > Dasyuromorphia > Dasyuridae > Sarcophilus > Sarcophilus harrisii. Next base: position 190,806,843 of record NC_045426.1, read on the forward strand.
CACAACAATATTATATGATGATCAACTGTGATGAACTTGGCTTTTCAACAATTAGGTGATTCATAGTAATTCCAATAGACTTGGGATGGAAAGAGTCATCCACATCCAGAGAGAGAACTATGGAAACTGAAAACAGATCAATTTTCACCTTATTTTGTTGTTGTTGTTTATTTGCAAGGTTTTTTTCCCCTCATATTTATTTTTCTTTTACAACATGATGAATATGGAAATACATTTAGAAGACCTGCACATGTTTAACCTATATTAGATTACTTGCTGTCAATGGAAGAGGATGAGGGGAAAGGAGGGAGAAAGACTTGGAACATAAGGTTTTGAAAAAATGAATGTTGAAAACTGTGTTTACATGTAAAATTAATAGACCTTGGCAACAGATATGTAGGATATGTTGGATATGTAGGGTAAGAGATAGTGAAGAATCCAAGATGGTTGTGAATAAGAAGAACTGAGAAGGCGGTGTTGTCCTATACAGTAATAGGAAAAGTAGAGATGGGGAAAGTAGGGGGAAAGATAATAAGTTCAGTTTTAGAAATGTACTGACTTACATAGGTAGAATGAGTTCCTCATCAGAAGCTCCCAGTACTGCTAAAAAATCAAAATCCCTGTTTGTTTGTTTTTAAAGTAGATAGTAACAAGCTTCATGTCATTAAAATAAAATATTTTTTAGTTTGCTTACAAGAGAAAATATATTAATTTTTCAATTTTCTAGTTATATGAAAAAACAGGATAGGTAACCCATGAAAGTTCTATTTATAATTTTAAAATGACTTAAATGCAAAAAAAAATGGTTTTATATATTTAGACTTCACACTTTGAGACAACCTTTTTGTGCCTTAATTAATATTCAGGATAACTTTTAAATGAATTTCAATAGATATTTGAATCATAAAACTTTAGAGCTAGTGACTTTAATCAGTTAACATTAGCAGTTAAGCAGTTAAACTGTACTATGTGCCAGGCTTAGGATAAGCACAAGGATACAAAGGAAGACAAAAGATGGTCCCTTACATAAGCTAAAAGCATTATGAATAAGAGCAGGGATGAAATAAGAATGCTAGTTATTACATCACTAGTATACTAGAAATGTTAGCTTAAATTGAAGAAATTAAAGTACGTAATATAGAAACAAAACTAGCACTCTTAGAAGATGATGATGGTATATCCTAGAGAATCAACTAAAAATCTACTTAAAACAATGAACAACTTCAGCAAAGGTACAGGATATAAAATAAAGTCATATGAATCATCAACATTTCTATATGTTACCAATAAAGCCCAACAGCAAGAAATAGAAAGAGAAATTGCATCTAAAATAATTGTAGACAACAAAAAATATTTGGGAATCTACATATATTAAGACAAAACCAGGAACTTTATGAACACAATTACCAAATTCTTCTTACACAAATAAAGTCAAGATCTAAATAGTTGTGAAAATATTAATTGGTCATGGATAGGCCAAGCTAACAAAATAAAAATGGCAGTTCTACCCAACTTAATCTACTTATTCAGTGTCATATCAATCAAACTGCCAACAAATATTTTATAAAGCTAGAAAAAAATAACAACAAAATTCATCTGGAAGATCAAAAAATCAAGAACATCAAAAGAATTAATGAAAAAAAGTGCAAAGGAAGGTGGTCTAGCCATACCAGACCTAAAATAAAAAAACTGCAGTCATCAAAACCATTTGATACTGACTAAGAAATAAGTGATGGATCAATGAAATAGGTTAGGTTCACAAGATATAATAGTCAATGATTATAGTAATCTACTGTTAAATCCAAAGACTTCTGGTTCTGGGATAAGAACTCATTATTTGACAAAGATTGTTGGAAAAACTAGAAAATAATATGGCAGAAACTTGGCAGAAACTAATATCTCACACCTTATTTCAAGATAAGGTCAAAATGGGTTCATGATTTGGACAAAAAGGATGATAATATAAGCAAATTAAGAGAACAAGGGATAGCTTACCTGTCAGATCTTTGGATAAGGGAAGAATTTATGACCAAAGAACATTATGAAATGCAAAATTGAAAATTTTGATTACATTAAATTAAAAAGGGTTTGCACAAACAAAACCAATGCAGCCAAGAAAAGAAGGGAAGCAGAAAGCTGGGGAACAATTTTTAAAACTAGTATTTTTGATAAAGGCTTAATTTCTAAAATATAGAAATAACTGATTCAAAAATTTGTAAAAATTCAAGTCATTCAGGGCAACTAGATGGTGCAATGGATAGAGTGCTGGCCCTGAACCATTTTGGAGAGCAATTTGGAACTATGTTATCAAACTGTTCATACCCTTTGATTCAGCAGTGCCTTTACTTCTCAAAGAAATCATAAAAGAGGGAAAAGGATCCATATCTTCATTTTTTGCATTTTGTAGCAGCTCTTTTTGTGGTGGCAAGGAATTGGAAATTAAGTGGAGGCCCATCAATTGAGGAATGGTTCAATAAGTTATGGTATATAAATGTGATGGAATATTAATGTTCTGATAGGAAATGATGATCAGGCTGATTTCGGAAAAGCCTGGAAAGACTTATATGAACCAAGAGAACTTAATACCCAGTAACAGCAAGACTGTATGATGATCAACTATGACAGACTTATTTTTTCTCAGCAATACACTGATCCTAGACAATTCTGCATTCAAAGAAAGAATTATGGAGACTGAATGTGGATTGAAGCATCCTTTTTTCACTTTTTTTTTCTTTTTCTTGTTTTTTTCATTTTTTCATTCACAATATGACTAATATGGAAATGTTAAAAATAATTGTATGTATATAACCTATATCATATTGCTTGCTGCCTTGGGGAGGGGAGAAAGAAGGGAGAAAGGAAGAAAAAAATTTGGAAGTCAAAATCTTACAAAAATTAATGTTGAAATCTCTCATTACATGTATAATAACTTTTTATTGACAGAACCCATGCCAGGGTAATTTTTTTACAACATTATCCCTTGCACTCACTTCTGTTCCGATTTTTCCCTCCCCTAGGTGGCAGGCAAGCTCTCATTACATGTAATTGGGACAATAAAATATTATTAAGATAGTCTTTTCTTTCAAGGAACTCAACATTCTAATGAAAGAGACATCAAGCCCCACTTTCTCCTTTTGCTTCCATGAGATTATATGTATATATAAACTTTTTCAATTATAAAGTGCCATATAAAATTAAATTATCATTATACAATTGATCTTTTATCTTTTCCACATGAAAACTCCCCTTCCACAATACTGAAGCTCATACATGCTCTTCACTATATCTCCTTGGAGGATCTATTGAATTTAAAAGGTTTGGCATTTTTATATAGTTCAGATATCAGGGCTGCAGACTACCTGTTATCTTTTGCTCTCCCTGTGGACATCTATCCCATCTCCTTTTCTGATCACACATTTTCTAGATGACAACTTATAAGGTTCTTTTGTGCAAGGCAACAGTGCTGCAGCTCCTTAAAAAGCTGGAGTATATTTATCATTCATCTCTCTGTTTCCCTTGGAGGTTACAGCATTCCCAGATTTGTAGCCATACAACATTGTGTGGATTTTTAAATAGTAGCTCATGCTATTTCTTTGCAAAATTTTCTTGTTGTGGGCTACAGTAAATTAAAGTTTCACATTATAATCACTCTAATTTGTCTGGTTAGAGCTTAGTGACTTAATTAACGCACATTCCTGGTTTTAAACACCATCTCTACTAGCTATTAGTTTTCCTTTTAACTGGTCATTGTTTAAAAGTGTGTATGATGTTTTGTTTTCATATCACATTTCTTTGCAAATATATACTTCCACTTTACCATTTTTGTGTCACGGACTCCTTTGGCATATCTCAGAAGGTTTTTAAATGCATAAAATAAAATATATAACATATATTGAAATACTGTTATCAAAATATTTTTTAAAATATTCAAATATTTAAAATATTCACTGTGAATTCTATTCATGTATTCCAGATTAAGAACCCTTGCTCTAATCTGAGAACCATCCAGAGTTTAAATAAAAAGAAAATCTGCTGCGGGAAAAGTCAAGATGGCAAAGTAGAAAGAACTAAGCTCTCTTCTCCAAACAACTCTAAAATAACACTTCAAGTTGAATTATAGAGTGGCAGAGCCAACAAAACATCAGAGTGAGATACCTTTTCAGCCCAAGAACACTTAGGAGGTCAGAAAGAGAGTTATGTGACATTGGAGAGGGACTAGCCCTGAGACCTGTAAATGAAACACCAGGGGTAGAACTAGGTGGTGGTAACAGATACAGCAGCAAGTGTTTGGAGATGTAAAGTTAGAGATAGTAAGGGGAACTGGCAACTGGTCTGAAAGAGATTACAGGAGAACTCCATCCAAGCACTGAATGCAAGATCAGACAATGTTTGGCAACTCCATTGTGTATACTCACTTTTTAGTCAGCTCAAGGACAGGGAAAGCACTTTCAGTCAAGAAGAAATAGAAGCTCTGTGGGGCAGTATCCCTTCTGGTCCCAAAGAATAAGGGGACCATGAAGGCCAATATCACTTCTAGTCCCAAGGAAGGAGGGGCCTTGAGGAGCAGTACAATTGTAATCCCAAGGATTCAGGAACAGTTCATGGATAAGGATAAGAGTAAAGACCAGGAGAACAGTGAGCATTCCTCACCCCATATCACACAACCTTGGAATCACTGAAAAAAACTCAGAACTAGTTCTGAAAATAGCAGTGGGAAAAAAAACTGAAGCTTGAGAAAGTGCTCTTACATCATCCCCCTCCCCGTCACACCTTCATTCTGGCAACAGACCCAATATCAATATAAAGTTTGAAATCAAGAAAAATGTTGGGAAAATGAGCTAACAACAAAAAAAGAAATTATCTATAAAAGTAAATATGGTAAGAGGAAAGATGAAAACACACTCAGGAGAAGACAATGAAGTCAAAATAGCTACAAACAAAGCCTCCAGAAGGGAAAAATGTAAATAAACACAAAGCCAACAAAAATTCTTGGAAAAGCTAAAAAAATTTATTTTAAAAATCAAATATGACTAGTAAAGAAAAAATATGTAAAGCAATTAAAGCAAAGAAAGAAAATTATTAAATGATAATTAACAATTTAGTTTTTTGTTTTTTAAAAAAAATACTGAAGAAAATAACCTCAAAAAAATAGAATTGGCTAAATCAAAAAAGAAGTGCAAAGTTCATGAAGAAAATGACCCCTTAAAAACATAATTGAGAAAATGGAAGCTAATGATTCCATGAGATATCAAAAAAACCCCAATAAAATAAAGTAAAAAAGATGAAGAAAAATAGAAGAAAATCTAAAATATCTTGCTAGAAAACAAATGACCTGCAAAATAGATTAAGAAGAGAATTATTAGACTACCTCAAAGCCATGATCAAAGAAAGTGCTTAGACATCATATTTCAAGAAATTATAAACCAATATCCTTTAACTAGAGGGTAAAGTAGAAACTGAAAGAATATATTGATCACCAACTCAAAAAGATCCCAAGATGAAAACTTCTAGCCAAATTACAAAGTACCCAAGTCAAAGGGAAAATACTTCAAGCAGTCAGAAAGAAACCATTCAAATACCATGGAGCCATTAAAGAAGCAGAATACTTGGAATGTGATGCTCCAAAACACAAAAGAATTGGCATTACAACCAAGAATAATCTACCTAACAAAACAGCATAATCCTTAAAGATAAAATGGATATTTAATGAAATAGAGGACTTTCAAGCATATTTGATGAACAGAGCTGAATAGAAAATTTGACTTTCAAATAGAAGACTCAAGAAAATGATAAAAAGATAAACATGAAAGATAAATTATAAGGGATTAAATAGGTTAAAAGTTTACCTTTCTAAATGGGGAAAATGATTCTTAATCATAGTTCTTAAGAACTTTATCATTATTGCTACTTTTTTTTTTTTTTTTTGGCAGGATCACACCTCTATGAAGTGTTAAATATCTGAGGTCATATTTGAACTCAGGCTCTCCTGACTTCAGGACTAGTATTCTATCCACTACACCACCTTGCTGCCTCAGAACTTTATAATTATTGAAGCAGTTGGAATCTACAGAGAAAGAGGGTGTGGAAATAAGTCAATTATGTTGGAATGATGTTTTAAAAAATAGATAGGAGACAAAGGGGTAAAGGAAAGAAAGACTGGAGAAAATTATCTTAAATAAAAGAGGGACAAAAAGAAAAGCTTCTACAGTAGAGGAAGAAATGGTGAAGGAAGGGAGGTAAAACAAGCTACATTCAATTTCTCTACTTCCTCTTCTTTCACTCTCTTCTAAATTCTCTGAAACTTAGTTTGTGATGTTATTACCCATCAGAAACTTTCTACAAAGTTACCATTGATTTCTTAATTTCCAAGCTGGATGGTCTTTTCTTAATCCTCATCCTTCTTAAGATTTCTACTATAATTGACACTATTAATCATCTTCTCCTGGATACTGTCTCCTCTCTGGATTTTTGTGACATTATTCCCCCAACACTCTTCTTACCTATTTATTTCTTCTCAGTCTGCTTTGTGAACCTTAATTTATGTCATGGCCACTAACTATGGGAGTACCTCAAAATTATGTCCTTGGCTTTCTTCTCTTCTTTATATGTTCTCATGTCATGACTTCATTAAGTCCCATAAGTTAATTTACTATTTATATACTGAAGACTCTCAGCTCTATATATTTAGCCTCAGTCCTATGTCATAGGCAGTTCAATCTCAACATATCTTAAACAGAATTCATTATCATTCCTCCCAAACCTATCATCTTCCAAACCTCCCTCTTATTGTTGAGAGTACCATCATCTTTCTACTTGTCCAGGTTCTTAGTCTCACTGTCCTCCTCAAGCAGACTGACATAATATTATTCTCACTAGCTCCACATATACAGTTATCAAATCATGTTCTGTTTGTCTCTACAACATTTCTCATGTGTCTTTTGCTTTCTGCCATCCTTTTTCAGGCCCTCATCATCTCTCATTTTGACAATAGGTTCTTGTTAGGTTCCTGTTACCTTAAGCTTTTCTCTATTCCAGTACAACCATCAAAGTGATTTTTATTCACCACTCAGTAAACTGTAGTGATTAACTCTAAGTCTAGGATCAAATATACAATCTTCTATTTGCTATAGAGGAATTGATCTTTGAACAATCTCCCAAACCAGAAGGCCCAAATATAATCATTAAGTATCAATAAAGTGCTTAACTGTAAAGTTGTATGAATATCTTTCTCTTACAGAATTCAAGAATTACTACATTGGCTGAGAAAAAAAATTAGATACATATCCACAGGACTTTAAATATCTAGAGTTCAGTTTAAGGCATTAAGGCTTGGAAATATATTTTGAAGAAAACCCTTGCAAGAAGGGATAAGGTGATTTCTTTTTTCACAATCATCCCCATGGTTCATGCCATCTAGTAGTTATTTGCCCAGGAGATATCCCATACAGCATTTTTTAGAGTCCCTTGATTTGAGAGAGTTTGAAGAATAATTAGGAGAGACACGTACTTTCCAATTAGATATGGAAAACTCTGAGCACATCATTTAACCCCAATTGCCTCAAAAAAAAAATTTGATATACCTATATAGAGATAAAAAGGAGGAATTCGTTTTGAGGGATGGACCGGACCCCTGGCAGCAGAAAAGAGAGCTGCCTATGGAGAGGTGGCTAGGGCATAATATAAGTGACTCAAGATGAGGCACACTGCCTGGTCCATAGGAGGTTCTTAATAAATGCTTGTTGATTGAAATTCTGAATCTCAAGCCTGCAAAACTACTGCTTGTGGCTTTTACCCTCCCCTCAACCCTAAGAGATAATGATCTGTTTATGTGCTGTCACTGAGCTGCTACCTGTTTCTGCACTGTTACTGCCATCTGCTGTTTACCAGGGAGCTGCCAATTTCCACTGGCAGTTTCTCCACTCTACAACTGTTGCAATATGCTATTTCCCCCCTGAGTTTCCACTGCTATAAATGTTGCTTCTCCTCTGAATTGCTGCTATTGGGTGTCTTTAATCAATCTAACAACAAGTATTTCTGGCAGCTGTTTATTAGGAAGTTCCTCCTTATACTAAACCAAAATCTTGTTCTGTTATTTTTACTGAAGAGTAGCATGAATCTAATCTTTCTTCCCATTTGACATCACTTCAGATATCTGAAGTTACAACCAAACTGAGACCCCCTCCCCCTCCATCTGCTTATCTATTCTTTCTCTGGAGATGCTGCAGTTCATCAGTGGCCCTCTTTAAATTGGATGCCTCTAACTGGTCATGACATTGTACAAAGCAGAATAAAGCAGACTTCCTATTTCTGGACATTTTACTTAATGCGATCTATGATGGCATAGGTGGGTGAGGAAGGGGAAGAGCTTCTCCACAACATTGGTGACTCATACTATGCTTGCATCAAGACAATCAAATCCTTTTCAGGTCTCCTTTATTCTGTTAATTTTCTCCATGAAGTCTTCATAAACTTCTCTAAATTCTTGGATTTCTATCTCACTTTTCTGAAATGACATGCAACTCTTACTGTGTATCCTCTAATTCTGTCATTATATTATTCAACTTCAGATTGTAGTAATGCAATGATCATGGGGCTTTTGGGAGGTTGGGATCCAGAATAAAAATTGGGCAGATTTTTAACAATCTTATGAGAAAATAAATTAACTGGAGCAAGGATACAAATGTTGAGTACATCACAGTAACAAGACAGTATGTAAAATTAATATATATGAAAGATAATCATTTTTTACTCTTAGCAAACTAATTTACTTTGATTTGTTTAATCAAGAAGTAAATATCCTATTTATAGATATTCTTATTGTTCTCATATACTATGATTGTTATTAGTTAAATATAAGATTTATTTCATTTCTCTTGTATTACTTTTATTTATTAAACATGTAATTTTCTTATTGGAATTATTATAATGTGGTGATGGTTGAGTATTTGCTTTTAAAATATTAAGTGAATACATTCAAATTATCTTTATACTTCTGTTTCCTCAAATAAATTATAAACACCCTGAAGACAGAGTGCTGTGCTTCTTGAATCCTTATACTTTTCTGAATCTTCTGACACTTGGCTTAACCCTCAGCACAATGTTCTGAGCATCAGATAAACGATAATGATGATAATGAATAATCTTGATTTGAAGATCCAATTAACTTCTCTTCACATCAAAACTCTATTCTAGTAGAAACAGGAAAACAAGTGAGCCAAGGAATAACTTTGGGAACAAGTTTGGCTTTTACTGGATTGATGTGAAAAGTGATTACAGTATTATGCTTAATTAATAATTTTAAATGCCTTGAAAAAGCCAAGCTTATCTAAATAAAAACATCTTTCAATTGAGTCTAAAATGCTAGCTATTCAGAATACATGGATGGAGGTTTGTGCTAATTGTATTTTTTTTTTTTAATGGGCTGAGAATTCCAAAAAACTTGTGATGGAAAGAATCATCTAGAGGAGAACTATGGAGACTGAATATGGATCAAAGAATAGTATTTTTATCTTTTTTTATGTTTGTTTATTTTTTTCTTTCTCATAGGTTATTCTCCCTTTTGATCTGATTTTTCTTGTGCACCATGAGGAATATGGAATTATGTTTAGAAGAATTGCAAATGTTTAACCGATAGTGCATTGCTTGCTGTCTAGGAGAAGGGGAAAGAGGGGAAAAGAGAAAATGTTAAAACAGGAAGGTTTGCAAAGATTGAAAATTATCTTCACATGTATTTGGAAAATTAAAAATCTATTAAATTTTTTTAAAGACCTAGGGGGGAAAAATAAAATAAAAAATATGCTGTGGAAAAATACAAGACTGTTGGTAATCTAACATATCTATTTCCATGGAGGCATTTTACAAATGAGGTAGAGATCTGCAATCACTTTCCCTGGATCAACAAAATTGGACTTCTGATTCAAAATATGGTCTGTTTGCGATACTGTATGAGGATGTATTCTGATGGAAGTGGATTTCTTCAACAAAGACAAAATCTAACTTAGTTTCAATTGATCAATGATGGACAGAAGCAGCTACACTCAAAGAAAGAACACTAGGAAATGAATGTAAACTGTTTGCATTTTTGTTCTTCTTCCCAGGTTATTTATACCTTCTAAATCCAATTGTCCCTGAGCAACAAGAAAACTGTTTGGTTCTGCACAGATATATTGTATCCAAGATCTACTGTAATCTATTTAACATGTATAGGATTGCTTGCCATTTTTGGAGAGAGGGTGGAGGGAGGGAGGGGAAAAATTGGAACAGAAGTGAATGCAAGGGATAGTGTTGTAAAAAAATTACCCTGGCATGGGTTCTGTCAATAAAAAGTTATTTAATTAAAAAAAAATCTGATCTGTTTGTCAACAACAAGCATTTATTAAATCTTTTACTAGAACTATCAATATATAGAGACACTTTCTTGAATAAGTAAATATAGGAGATATATACAAGAGAGGAGAGAGAGGGGGAGCTAACAACTGGGAAAATCAGAAAAGGCTTCTTAAAGGCGGCATTTGTGTTGAGACTTGAAGGGATCTGCAAGAAGTGGACATCATTGGTTCAGGGGTTCATCATTTTCATCATTTCATCATTCAAGCTGGTTCATCATTGGTTCAGTGGCAACCAAGAGGGAGGAGCAAGAATAATAACATTAAGACTAGCTTGTAATGTTCTGGTTAGCTTTCTGGAGGTCTTTGGGCCAGCCTTTGTTTTAGCTGAGTAATCACCAGGAGAATAGCCAGAGGTAAAGTCCAAAAGTCTTTATTGTCTCCTTCACGGTCTGTCTGCTTGAGTGGTCCTGGGCTGACTTTCTGGAGGCCCTTCAGAGGGGCCTTGGTCTGGGTGGGGGAAGCAGGAGAGCCCCCCCCATGAGACTGATGAAGATGAAAAGTCTCTCTGAGTTTGAGCTCCTGTCTGTCTCCGAATCTGTCTCTGGCCGAGTTTCTCCCAGTTTATCTGTTCTGTTATAATTACATCATTACAGATACTGAGTATAAACCAATCATTATATCACTAGAGCAATCATACTGAACTAGAGAACTCACATGCTAAATTAGATAACCATTGTCTTATCAATTCACTGAGTTAAGACCTTGTGGTAGGACTTAACCAATCGTGAGCCTTAGGTATACTTCTTCAGAGTTCTTCTACCCATAGTGCTTTTTCAAGGTTTTCAAAGCATTTTAGACAAATTATCTCATTTGGCGCTCACAGCCAACCCGGGAAGCAGGTAATATCATTCCATTTTACAGATGAGGAAGCTAAGGCCAGGTGGCTTGTAAATCACATGGTTAAGTTGTCGGAGGCTGGATTCGAACCTGAGGCCCCTCACCAGGGACACTATATACCACGTGGCCTAGAACAGCTCAAAAAGCAGAGGGGAGGAGTTTACAAATTAATTGCCGCGGCCGGACCACCCAGCCTTTAGACGCTCCGTTTCGGGTCACGTGCTTCATATCGCTCCGCCCCAAGGAGAACGGACCGCCCAAAAGCTTCAGTCTATGGAGATCGACTGGCGTTCGGGACCAACGCTGCACCGCGTGGCGACGCTTCCCTTACCTTGGATTGAGGTTAGGGGGCGGAGGAGAGGAGGGGGCGGAGCTAAACGCGGGGTTTGGACGAACTGTCCTCACGGGAAGACGGACTCGGTAGGGGGCGGGGAGCGGGGAGCGGGCAGCGGGGAGCGGGGAGCGGGGAGCGGGGAGCGGGGTTGGGGGGAAGGTGGGGGTAGGGCAAGGCTCGAGGAAAGGTTGAACTGCTTCCTACTTCCGGCGAGCGCGCGGCCACTTCCGTCTCACAGTCGCCGCGCTTTCCTTGGACTTGTGGAGCCGTGTCCCGAGCCCTGAGCTTGGGGTTTCTTTAGCTATTCAGAGTGGGCGCGAACCTCTTCTGTCTCTGGTGGGGGGAGGGAGAGGATGTTTCTCCTGGCCACTCTGGAGCCCAGCGGGCCCAAGTGTCTGAATTTAACACGGGCCTGTGAGCCTCATATCCCCAAGAAGATGCTCTCCATTCATCGTATGTGAATGCGGAGCGTAGTTTAGAGCTAATAAAATTCAACGCCTTCATCATTTTCCCGAGGAGGGAACGGACGCTTTATTCATTGAAATGAAATTACTTGCTCTTGATGTGAGCAGTTAGATTTTGAGCCAGGAGTTCAGAGGTGAACTCTGGACTATTTAGATCTGCTATTTAATCCAAACAGGCAAGCAGGCACAATTCCTTTTGAGAACCATTGTCCTTAGTGCTCTTAGTTTATGTGTATGTGCGCGCATGTATATGAGTATATATGTGTGTGTGTGTCTTTTACATGTCTAAAGACCATGAATTCATCTTCAGAGGATCAAGATTAATAGAAAATGAGATTATTCTCTGATGAATACACTTTGATTTCTTTTTTTTTTTAATTATAATAACTTTTTATTGACAGAACCCATGCCAGGGTAATTTTTTTACAACATTATCCCTTGCACTCACTTCTGTTCCGATTTTTCCCTCCCACCCTCCACCCCCACCCCTAGATGGCAAGCAGTCCTATACATGTTGAATATGTCACAGTATATCCTAGATACAATGTATGTGCGCAGAACCAAACAGTTTTCTTGTTGCACAGGGAGAATTGGATTCAGAAGGTAAAAATAACCTGGGAAGAAAAACAAAAATGCAAACAGTTTACATTCATTTCCCAGTGTTGTTTCTTTGGGTGTAGCTGCTTGTCTATCATTGATAACTTGAAACTGAATTAGGTCTCTTCGTCAAAGAAATCCACTTCCATCAGATTACATCTTCATACAGTATCGTTGTTGATGTATATAATGATCTTGTGGTTCTGTTCATTTCACTTAGCATCAGTTCATGTAAGTCTCTCCAAGCCACTCTGTATTCATCCTGCCACTTTGATTTCTTTAAAAAGAAAATTATTCTGGGACCAGGAGACCTGAGTTCTTGTCATGTGTCTATTGCCTAGCTGTATGACCTTGGGCTTTAACTCTTTAACCTCTTAATTCTTTGAGCTTCAGTGTTCTCATTTGTACAATGAAAGGTTCCCTACACATTACAAGGCATTTTTCAACATGAGATTTTTTATTATTATATTTAATAAGGTTGCCCATACATATTGGAAATACTCAGCTGCTATGATTATATGTGTGTGTATATATACACATATATAAATAGAAGATATTAACTAATGCCTTAACAGCCTAGTTTAAAAAACATTTCAGGAAAATGTGTTTGTGTGTGTGTGTGTTTAGTATCCATATAGATTCAGGATATACACTTTGTGTGTGTGTGTGTGTGTACACACACATATATGCCATATCATATATATGTATTATATATGCAAACTAATTCTGTAATATGGTTGCATGTGTACATGTACATATAAAATATACATATATTTATGTACATATACATAAATGTAAAATCAGTCATATAACTATATACATACATCCAATGCCAGTGCCTTCTCTTTGAGATTATCTTCAATTTATTGTTATATATCTTGTTTGAACAAATTGTTCATATTTTGTCTCACCAACTACATGTTGAGTTTCTTGAGAGTATGGATATTTTTTGGTTTTTTCCCTTTCTGTATACTCTTAAAACTTAGCACTATCTGAGATACTTTGTAAATGCTTGTTGACTTGACACTCACTGTCTTTTTCAAGATGGATAACTTTTTGTCTCTTATGTATAACATTTTTATTTTCAGGATGCTTTTGATGAGGTCTATTATTTTGGGGTTCCTGATTAGGGAACCAAATGATGAGATTAGGGTACCTCGTGGTCAGGGAGTTAAAAGATGAGATTAGTGGCAGGTTTGGGGTTCAGGAAACCAAATGAAGAGGTTTGGAATTCCCTTTGGATTCAGCACATGGGTAGGAAGTTGTGGGAATCCCCTTCTGGCGGTGCAGAGGTCCTTTGTAAAGGAATTTACTAACCCGAAAAGCTAGACTGATATAAAGAAGTTTATTATTGGCATTGGGAAGTCAGCCTTTGCTATGCATGAATAGAAAGGCTGAATTCCTTAGTGGCGAGGTCCTGACAGAGAGATATAAAGTCTTGTTCGGGAAATAGGTGAGGGAGATAAAAAGAGGGTAACTCTGAAAGAGAATATTATTTCAGTAGATAGAGATTTCCTTGGCATGGGATGGCATGGCATGGCACGTTAGGACTTCAAGGACTGAGTTTAAAATTAGCTCTTTTTATAATAGAAATCTTGGCTACAAGCTGGGGTTGCTCTTGATGGGGGCTGATCAGCTTGAGCTGGAATTTGAATAGAATTGAATGAGTGTCTCTAGGCTTGGATCTTTAATTCAATGGGAAGCTTAATCAGTAGTGAGTGTTATCAGTGGGGGTGGTGCCCTTTCTCAGGAAAATAGAATGAAGTTGTTAGGATGTTTCCCTTGGGTAGGGACCCCCACAGAGGCAGGATTCAAGGAGACTTTCTCCTTGAAGGAGTTTCTCAGTACTCTACCTCATGGCTCATTCCCAAAGTCAGAAAGAGAGAAAGAGAAAGGGTTTCGGGGCTCCCCTTGTCACTTTCAGTAGCATATTACATATTTTTATAATTTGCAAGCCTTAAAAAATTTTTACTATGTTGTTATTTTTCAAATAAGCAAATATATTCTTGATGAACTTTAATCTACAGAAATTTTTAAACTTTAACATTTTCTATTCACCATCTAAATTTCAGGAGCTATTTTTCCATTCTCTGTTGCTTAGCAGGTTTATGATGTCTTCTTTCACCTCAATTAATCCAATAATATACTGAACCCTATACAGCAATTATCACTGCAGGAGAGAAAGAAATAGAAGATATGCTACCTACAAAAAAGGGAATTTACAATGTAGTTTGGAAAATAGAGAACACAGGAAAGAATACAGAACTAACTGAAGACACTTCTACAAAGCAACATACTAATAAATGTAAGATAGAATTTACAGTACCTAATTATTGAATAGCCATGTAGAGTTTAATCATGGAAGGTTTCCAAATAAATTTTAAGGCTGGTTTCAGAAGTGAGAGAAATGGAATTAGTGGGGAAGGAGGCAATGAAAGACACAAAAAGGAGAGCTAGAAAGATGCTGAGAACAGAGTCTGGCTAGAGCCTCTGTTCTGAGTTTTTTGTTTGTTTTGTTTTGTTTTTTGGAGCCAGATAGTAAGCATGCCTCACACCAAAGCTAGCATTTTTCTAGTATAATACATTACAGAATTGAGGTTAATTGAGGTACTTGTTAGACTTGAACATTATGAAGAGGGTACATTTGATGAAATACATCATTGAAGGGGTGAAAGATTGAAACCTGGGACGAGACCTTAGCTTGAAAAGGTCAAGTTTCTCACTGCATCCCAAGCCATCTCTAGTCTTGATCTGTGTATCCCCTGTGAGCCCCTAGGCTCAGATGGTTCAGGGGAAAAGAGTGAGGCTGGTGACTACACAGCCCTCCCTCACTGAAATCCAATTCATTTACAAGTCCTGACACCAGCCTTCCTAATATCAGGAGTCTCTGATAAAGAAGAAATTAGATAAGCAGAACCTCATGTTAAATGACGGAAAGGGTGTGGCTGTCTTAAAGTTCTGATAATTTTATGTAGGCAGAGTCACTACAGTTTGAGCCTATTAGTCCTGTGTACTGTGAACTAACCAGTAAGTAATTTTTGTTTTCCTGCTTTCATTATATTTTCTTTGGCTCTTTTGTGTGAAATAATCATTTACCGATGCTTGGCAAGTCCAATAGAATTTTTAAAACTTAATTGAGTTTAATGTGTTATAATTTTCCTTCTCCTCTGTGTCTAAAATAGATTAGGAACCCCCTAGAATTAGTTACCTAATTTATTATATGCAATATTGTCATTCAGAGTTAGGAAAAGGAGAAACATTTCTTTTTTTAATGGCTACTGTTATGAGATATTTTCCTTCTTAATACTAACAATTGGATGAATTTAATTTGTGCTTTTTCAATTAAGACTTGTTTTATTGTGGAATTAAGATGGATTAAAAATGTATGGGGAAATATGAATAACTCATTTTAAATGATAGTAATTGGATTGTTTTGTTTATAACATTCTGAGTGGTCAAGAATAGTTACAATTTTTAATTTTAAGACATGGAGCTGTTAATTAAGAAGTCACTAAATATAATAAGTAATGGTATTTATGTTGTACACAAAGAAACCAATTATAATGAAAAGCCAAGATAAGTATTTCAGTGTGAAAAAAGTGTAAAGTTCCTTAAACCTTTATCATTCCACTTACAGCTTTCTTATTGTTCTTATCTCATGCCAAAAAAGGCTCACTTTAGCCTTTTCTCTGCTAACCTTGAAAGAAGTTGAAGCTGTTGTCCATTCCTGTGTCCTGTGACTAAGAAAATATTATATTTTATTTATTTTTACTTTCTTTTGGATTTAATTGCTGTAATTTTAATGTTATTACACATCTTAATGCATTTCTTTATTTGTATGGTACTGACAGTTTTTCTATTTCTTTTTTAAATCTGGAAAATGAATTATATAACTACCTTTTGCTTTCTCTCCCTCAATGCCCAGTTTAAGTGTACTCTCTAAAGCCTTCACCCGTATCAGTGCTGTAGGTAGTATATTCTTTAAAGATAAATATTTATCTCTACCCACTATTCCCTTGAAATTTCCTTTGAAACAGTCACTACCTAGACATAAACAGACAACTTAAATTTTCAGAAAAGGTATTTAAAATTTAGGAACTAGATTTGACTTCTACTTAAACTACCCCCCAGTTCAATCTAAGATAGGATGATATAGTGATGAGACTTGGTTTTGTAGAAAGGTTCTGGGCTCAAATTCTGACTTTCTTTTATTTACTGCCTGTATGATCTTAACCTCTTTAAGTCTGAATTTGTAAAATGAGGTAGATTAAATGTTCTCCACTATGAACAGTTATTAAACACCTAGATATTTCCTTATAAAATAGCTACTTTTTATGGCTTTTCACTATGAAAACATTCTACTATATTAACTTTTTACTTTTGCCTTCAGTTTCCTTGATCTTTTAGCATTTCACTGCTGAGGTCCAAAAGCAAGCAATGGAAGCTCTCTCTCAACCCTTCCTCTTTTTCTTGTTGCCTTTTACTTTATAAGTAAACTTTTCCAATATTTTTTTGAATTTATATACAATTCTTTCTAAAAATCATCTAAATGAATTCACTGGAGTTTGTGTGTGTAAAAGCATTTTTGTTTTGTTTTTCAAAGAAATAGTTTATTCTCATCTTCGAGAATAGGGAGAAACATGAAAAGTTTAAATCCCCATTTGATCTGAAAACTTGGGGCAAAAATTTCAACTTTTTAGATAATTGATCTTATCACAACTTTATAGCACCTTATCATACTTGACAATATTCCAGTGGAAGTATTGAAGGGTGAGACACCCTAACAGCCTTTGAGGGTCCCCAGGTGTCACAGGTTTTGCAAACGAATTCATAGGCCCAATCTCCAAGTGAGGTTTTGGCAAAAATGGGTTTATTTTCACTGAGCCCAGGACTTGGACTAAATCCTCACTAGGAAGATAGCAAAGATTTGGGATACAGTGCTTTCTATGGCTCAGGGATAGTAAACGATCTCCAGATTAATTGAGGAACTAATTTCCAAGTCAATAATGGGTGATGATTATTCCCCAGGCCAAGATCTCCAAATGAATTGAGGGTGGAGATTATTTTAGGAGTTTCCTGAGGCCAGGTGGAAAGAGTGGTGGCCAAGAGATTAGGTTTTTCTAACCTAGGCCCACCTCCCACAAAAATCTGTTAAATCAGAAGTGCAAATAAACTAGTTATATAAAAAGTATCTTGGGTAGAGAAAAATAATCTAGGTTTTTAAAGAATCCACAAGCCAGTTGAATATCTGATTATAGTATGCATGTGTATTGAGTGTGATAAAGAACTTTATGGCTTTTCAAATTTTATTTTTGGACTGAGCCATTAAAAAAGTTATATTGAAGGGACCCTGAAACTCTCTAAAACTCCTTGAAGGAGAGATTCTCCTTGAACCCTGTGTCTGTGGGACCATGCGGAGGGAAAGAAGATAAACGACTTCATTCTGTTATCTTGGTGCGACTAATTGAAGCATTCAATTCCAACATTTTCTACCCCTATTGCTGGCTCAACCACTCCTAGTAAATAGTCTCATCTAGGCCTAGGGGCTGGGACAGCATTGAGGGAATCTCATTCAATTGAAACTCTTCTGTCTCAGATTTCCTTCTAAAAACTGCAATTTGGAACTCACTTTTTTGCAGAGGTCCTAATGTGCCATGCCATGCTATTCTATGTCAAGGAAACATCTTCCCACTAGAATAAAATTCTCCTTCAGTGCTACTCTGTGTTTATCCTCACCTATTTCCCTAATGAAACTTTATGCTTCTCTGTTGGGATTTCTCTAAACTTTACTTCTCTGCCAGGACTCCTCTACTACTTTACTTCCCAATGCCTATAATAAACCTCCTTTATCAATCTAGGTTTTTAGGTTTGTAAATTCCTTTACAGAGAATCTCTGTGCCACCAGAAGGGGGTTCCCCAAAACTCCCTACCTTTGCACCAAATCCCAAGGGGGTGTAGGGGATGCAAATCTCTGCATTTGGTTCCCTGAACCCCAAACCTGCCACTAGATCTTATCATTTAACTCCCTGACCACCAGGAACCCTAATCTCATTTTGATTCCCTAAATCTAGACTTCATCATTTGGTTCCATGAAGAAGGGAACCCCAAAACCCAAATCTCATCAATATCCTATTCTCAGCATGGCAAAGTAGAAAGAGAACAATTCTGACTTCTAGTCACAGACATTGGTTCAAATCCTGTTTCTAAAGTTGTGTTTTGTACTTTTATGTTTTTGGTGCTTTCAGGAACTCTCTAAACTCTCCAACTTATAGATCAGGTTCTCCATATTGGGTAGGATTTTGCTCACAATGAAATCATGAGTCTGGCCTAAAATATTTTGGTTTTACAACACTACCATTTCCCTTATATATCTCTACCCTTTTCCCTATCAAGCCATCTCATAAAAAATTTAAAATAAAAAAAGCAACTTAGCAAAACTAACAAGTTAACCAAGTTCAGTAGTATGTGTCAGTGATTTATAGTTTTCCCACCTTCTCAAAAGAAGGGAAGCATATTCTCTTACCTTTCTCTGAGCGTAAATTTAGTCATTTTAATAACAAGAGTCCAACTTAGTTTTTAAAATCTCTTTTATTTTTTCCTTAGATTTTTGTATTTGGCAAAGTTATGAAAAATTCAAAATAGGAATTTATTACTTTTATTTCACAACATTATTTGTAATATTTAGGCCTTATTACCACTCCATCTTTTATCTTTGGAATTACCCAGCAATCCCTCATTGAAGTCCTATTAGAATGTTTCATTGTTGCATGGCAGTAACCTAGGGTTCATTAATCCTATGCTTTTAGAGTTCAAGCTCTGAAAAAGTTGGAAAGACTTCAAGTATAAGGCCAGTTATGAATTCTATTTGTCATTTGAAGACTAGTCTAATTAAACTTGGGAAATCTCATCACCAGAAGGTTGACCAACAGTTTAGAAACATTTTGGCCAGGGCAATTTTTATTTCCATTTTGCCAAATCTAATTCTTCAGGTGTTTTCTTCGATTTCTGTTCCTTTTCCAAATTCTCTTCCAAAGCTCCCGTTTCCTTTTTCCATTTTTCTTCTTTTAAGATCTGTTTAGAATTCTTCCAAGAGAGCCTTTTGAGTTAAAGACCAATTCATATCCCACTTTGAGGCTTCTTCTGGAGGCATTTTTGCCTCTAATTTCCTCAGAGTTTGGGTTCTATTCTTCCCTGCCTCTTATTATAGCTATCTATAGTCAGAGTTCTTTTTGGTTTTTTGTTCATTTTTAAAGGGTTGAAGTCTGCACCTGGGGCACCGGAGAGATTGCCCCGAGCTTCCTCTATAGGGTGACATGGACTTCAGGCTGCCTGTGCTGGGACCAGCGGTACTGCTGGCTTCCTTCCTGCACTAGGCAGATATGGCCAAGTTATGCTGAGCTTCAGGGGCTCACTGTTTCTTCTGTAGTTGCATTGGAAGTCTAGTCTGTCGATCCGTGGGCTTTATAAACCAGGACAGAGTAGGCAACATTACTATATTTTGGCTAAAAGCCTTTCACAATATTCCCCTTGCAGAGCCTCTCCATTTTTTTTTTGTTTTTAACTTTTTATTGACAGAATCCATGCTAGGGTAATTTACAACATTATCCCTTGCATTCACTTCTGTTCCGATTTTTCTCCTCTCTCCCTCCACTCCTTCCCCTAGATGGCAAGCAGTCCTATATATGTTAAATATGTCGCAGTATATCCTAGATACAATATATTTGTGCAGAACCGAACAGTTCTCTTGTTGCATAGGGAGAATTGGATTCAGAAGGTATAAATAACCCGGGAAGAAAAAAATGCAGTTTACATTCATTTCCCAGTTTTCTTTCTTTGGGTGTAGCTGCTTCTGTCCATCATTGATCAATTGAAACTGAGTTAAGTCTCTTTGTCAAAGAAATCCACTTCCATCAGAATACATCTTCATACAGTATCGTTATTGAAGTATATAATGATCTCCTGGTTCTGCTCATTTCACTTAGCATCTTTTCATGTAAGTCTTTCCAAGCTTCTCTGTATTCATCCTGCTGGTCATTTCTTACAGAACAATAATATTCCATAACATTCATATACCACAATTTACCCAACCATTCTCCAATTGATGGGCATCCATTCATCTTCCAGTTTCTAGCCACTATAAACAGGGCTGCCACAAACATTCTGGCACATACAGGGCCCTTTCCCTTCTTTAGTATCAGAGCCTCTCCATTCTGAGCTTCCCATCAGTGCACCTGTGCTGGGCCATGTCCCACCCCTGACCAATTGAGACAGGTTTTTTCCTGAAGTACTTCCAAGATATCTCCTGCTGGGAATTTGTTAATACTCCAAATATTTGTAGGATCCATCACTCCAAAATCATTCAGAGACTTGATCTAGTGTTGATTCTGAGGGATGCCAGGAAGAGCTCAGGCAAAGTCCTGTCTACTATCCATCATCTTGCTCCCGCCCCAGTAAATTTATTCTAAAAATATTATGATTTTCAATCAACAAACACTCAACAAAAATCAAAACATCTCCCCATTCCTACCCCCCCAAATCACAGTTCTTCAAATCTACCTCTTAACAGAACAGACATGTCCTTTAACTTTGACATTACTAATATCAACCTTTCTATTTGACTAAAGTTTTGATTCTTCTCTTGACTTAAAAATCAAAGGATCATATATTTAGAGCTAAAAGAGAACTTAAAATTCATCTATTCAAACCTCTTTTTAAGAGAGAAAATGACCCATATGTGCAGAAATGTTTGTCATGTCAAGGAATTGGAAATTGAAAGGATGTCTATCACTTGAGGAATGGCTGAATAAATTATATGGTATATAAATGTAATGGAATATTGTTTTATAAGAAATGATAAACAGGCTGATTTCAGAAAAATTTGGAAATATTTACATGAACTGATACTGAGTGAAGTTAACAGAACCAGGAGAACATTGTACATAGTAAAAAACGGTGTTGTGTGATGATCTGCTATGATCGAATTAGCATGTACCAGCAATGCAGTAATCCAAGACAATTCCAAAAGACTTGAGATGGAAAATGCCATGCACCTCCAGAAAGAGAACTAGGAAAACAATGTGAATTGATAATATTTTTACCTTTTTTTGTTTGTTTGCTTGCCTGCTTTTTCTTTCTCGTGGTTTTTTTTCCCCCTTGGTCTGATTTTTCTTGCACAAATAACAAATATGGAAATGTGTTTAAAAGGATTGTACATGTATAACCTATATCAGATCACTTGCCATGTTGGGGAAGGGGTAGGTAAGGAAAAAAGAAAAAATTTGAAATATAGATTGCTATAGTTATTGACTCTTTTGTCCTGTGATCCACTGATCAACTACTCTATTTCTTAGCCAGTACAAAATGGTTTTGATGACTAGAAACATAAAATCTTAGAAAATGAATGTTGAAAACTAAAAAAGAAAATTTTAAATAGCTTTTTATTTTCAAAATACATACAAGGATAGTTTTCAACATTCACTGTTACAAAACCTTGTATTCCAAAATTTTCTTCCTCTCTTCTCCCTACCACTTCCCCTAGACAGCAAGTAATCCAATATAGATTAAATATATGCAATTCTTCTAAACCTATTTTCACATTTACATGCTGCACAAGAAAAAGCAGATCAAAAATGGGAGACAATAAAAAAGAAAAAAAAAAAGCAAGCAAACAAAAACATAAAAGATGAAAATACTGTGTTGTGATTTATATAGTCCCCAAAATCCTTTCTGGATGCAGACAGCTCTCTCCATCATAAGTCTCTTAGAATTGGCCTGACACACCTCATTGTTGAAAAGAGCCAAATCCATCACAGTTGATCATCACATAATCTTGTGTACAATGTTCTCTTAATTCTGCTCTCTTCATTTAACATCAGTTCATGTAAGTCTCTCAAGGTCTTTCTGAAGTCATCCTGCTCATCATTTGTTATCGAACAATAATATTCCATAATATTCATATACCATAACTTATTCAGTCATTCTCCACCTGATGGGTATCCCCTCAGTTTCCAGTTTCTTGCCACTACAAAAAGGGCTGCTCAAAACATTTTTGCACATGTGGGTCCTTTTCCATTTTTTATTATCTCTTTGGGATATAGCCTCAATAGATACATTGTTGGATCAGAGTATGCACAGTTTGATAGTTCTAAATTATTCTCCAGTTCACAACTCCCATCAACACTATATTAAGTGTCCCAGTTTTTCCACATCCTTGCCAGCGTTTATCATTATCTTTTCCTGTCATCTTAACCGATCTAAGAGGTGTGTAGTAGTACCTTAGAGTTGTTAAAAAATATATATATATATATTTTTTTTTTATTTAAAACTTTTTTTTTTAAAGAAACAAGCCTCCTCTTTTTTAAAAATAAAGCTGAGGCCCTGAGATTTAATTTGTCTAGATCACAAAGCTAGTCAATAAAAAACTTTGTTCTTGTAGATAACTTAACGTTTTAATAAGAGTATTGATTAGAAAAACTCAATAAATACAATCAAAATACTTTTATTATTTCTTTTAAAACTCCACATTTTATTTCTCTTGTATCATGAATTCAGGGCTTCTGTTTTCTTCCTTTTCCTCTCTCTTCTAGCTAGTTCTTAATTTAAAGGAAAATGAGCTAATTGTTTCTATAATAGTTGTGAACATTAACAACTCTTAATTCTTCTCTGATAAAAACTATGATCTGGAGTAGTGGTTCTTAAAGTTTTTGGTCTCAGCAGCCCTTTCTTTACCATGTTAAAAGTTAAGAAGAATCCTGTAGAACTTTTGTTAATATGGTTATATATACTAATATTTACAGTATTAGAAATTAAAACTGATAAAAAATTTTAAATGTTAATTTATTCATCTGAAATAATAATGAACCTATTAAATGTTAATATTAATAAGAAAATGAGAAAATATTAATAAGAAAACAAACAACTATATTCCAAAACAAAAATAATTAATGAGGAGAATGGCATTTTTACATATTTTAACAAATCTCTTTGATATCTGGCTTAATAGAAAGATTCTCCTATCTGCTTCTGCATTCAATCTGTTGCAATATATTGCTTGAGTTAAGTATCTGAAGAAAATACAGCCTCAGGTATGAGGTTAGAAAAAAAGAGTATTTTAATAGACAAGTACCAATTCAGTATTATTACAAAATCACAGACTATTCTTGTAAGAAGGTCTTGAAGACCTTCAAGTATCTCCACATCATACTTTGAGAACCACTGGTGTAGAGTGCTAAAGTTCTGAGTACCTGTTTTTTTTTTTTTGTTTGTTTGTTTGTTTGTTTGTTTTTTTGCCTTCTACATAACTCTGAGCTGCCCTTCAAATCATTGTGGCATATAACAGTTGTATACATGGTTTGACCTTAATTCACTTAAAGTTTTTCTTTCCTGGAAGTTATTCCTCCATTGAAAAACCTTACTCCTTTTAAGTACCTTACTTCAAAAACCTTGCTTCTTAGAGGTATAGACTCTAACACTTTACAATTTTCCCTAACATTTTAAAGGTACTAAATTAAACACAACAGTCTTTGAAAAGTTATATAAGTTTCTTTACCCCTTTTGAAAGTTAAATTTGTCACCATTACAGTAGAAAACCAAAAATGTCTCCAGAAGCGTCTCCTGTCACTAATAGGAAAAAGTTAGTAATAACTCATTGGTATTTCCCTCCATGAATTGCTAGATCACTTGAGGAGTAACAACGCAGAAACTATTGGTAAGACAGCTTACCTAGTTTTACCAATTTATCCTAGGGGGGAAATCTTTTTAAGAGCTAATAATGATTTTGTGTTTATAAGAATTTTATATTGATAAAGGAAAGTCTTTTATTCATATGGAAGAAATTTTTGTTTTTTTACGCAATATAATTAACTCTGAATTGGTTAAGATCCTGAACAGAGAAAGATCATTCTTATTAGTTATTTAGCGTATTTTTTCACTTATTTTATTTAACAGACATGAATCTTCAAAACTCAACACAAGAGACTGAGACAATAGAAGAAAATTCTCCTGTCTATGTTGGCAGAGAAGAAGACATTAAAAAATCTCAAAGAATGACAGCTGTAGTCCATGACAAAGAAGTTGTAATTTTTTATCACAAAGGAGAATATCATGCTATGGATATTCGCTGTTACCGTAAGATTTTTACATATGTTTTCTTTGCTCTTATATAGTTAACTATGAAACTATTTTTGTTAATCAGATATTGTATTCACTTATATTTTAGATTCAGGAGGACCTTTACACTTGGGAGAAATAGAGGTATGTACAAACTCAGATAATGTCTATTTCATTTCTTAATATTTTCTTTGTTTAGTATTTTATTATTTTTTGGCTATCAAAACTAGTGAGCAACATAATTATATTTCACTTTAGAATATAATTTCATTTATATGCAATATTGGCATGAATATTTCCAAACTCATATTACAAAATACTTAAGCCATTCTACTACAACTACAGAACTACATTCAACTACAGAAGATTTCCAAAACTGCCCCCCCCTTTCAGTTCTTGCTTGTTGCTTTCTACTCCATACTAAAAATGGGCAGTACTACCTTTCCTCCTTAGCCTTTCAAAGATGTCTTTTTTATTTCTGAACTTTGTATCTATCTGGTTCATCTTTAATTTATGTGTAGATTTAGTAATTTAGTGTTAGGAAGAGATTACTAAAGCATTATAGTGGATGGCAAATTCAGAAGTTTCATCTAGAATTTATTCCCCAACTGATGCTGGCTATTAAACCAGGTGGATAAAATTTTGAAGGCCATACTAATTAAATGTTCATGTTAAGAGTGATATGTTAAATCCAAACATAGTATTGTGCCTAAGCTAAAGTATTTTCCTCCACTCTTCTAGAGTTATTAACATTGTTGCTCTATAGAGGATCCAGAAGTTATAAGGTCCTTCTATTATCTGACCCTTCCACTTTCTGTTTCTTTCTTAAACTCGCATTGGAACTAGAAAATTGAGTCATAATTAAAGTAGCAAGTACAGGTCGTTTTCATTTTATAATCTCTTGAAGATAAAAGGGAATTGAGCATTTTATATTATCTGAGGGCTGTTTTTTTTTTTTTTTTTTTTTTGCTTTATAAATACTTAAATACTTAAAACACTTTATAATACTTTACAAATGCAACATTTAAAGTATCTTTAATGAGTAAGATATTTCTCCAACAGATAGATTTCAAACTCCTGCGATAAAAACAGGTTAAATAACTTTCTCAATGTCATACCATTGGTTCTTTATTGAAACTGGGAATAAAAATCTATGAATTTCACTTTGAATTTTGTAATATGAATAGGAAAAAGAGAAGGAACAAGCATTGAGTAAGCACATACTATGTACAAAACACTGAAACACTGTGCTAAGAGCTTTTCAAATGTTATTTCATTTGTTCCTTAACAGTTCTCTGAGGTAGCTGCTATTATTATTCCCATTTTACAGTTGAGGAAACTGAGGCAGAAATTAAGTGACTTTTATATAGCTCTTTAATCTTTACAAAGCACCTTATATACACTCTTATCATTCAACTCTATCGAAGACCTGCAAGATACATACTCTTATCCACATTTTATAGATGAGGAAATCAAGGCTCATAAAGAGCAAGTGATTTGTCCATGGTTACAAAGGTAAAATGTCAGGTAGGAATTAAACCTAGATTTCTCCTGACTCCAGGCCCAACACACTTTTTGCTATACTTATAAGTAAAGTTAGTCTCTATTAGAATGTAAGTTGCTCCCCAATTGATAAAGAATATGAATAAGCAGTTTTGAGAGGAAGAAATCAAAGCTATCAATAGCCCTATTTTTTAAAAAATGCTCTAAATCACTAATAATTAGAGAAATGCAAATTAAAACAAGTCTGAGATACTAGCCAGTGTTGGAGAGGATGTGGGAAAATAGGTACATAAATGTCTTATAGGTGGAGTTGGTTTAACCATTCTGGAAACTAATTTGAAACTATGCCCAAAACACTTTTAATTATTATATGCCTTCTTTTGCAGCAATAATGTTTTTAGGGCTATACTCCAAAGAGATCAAAGAGAAAGAAAAAGGACCCATATATGCAGAAATATTTATAACAGCTCTTTCATAGCAAATTGGAAACAGGAATGCTATTAATTAGAGGATAGCTGAACAAATTATGATATATACATGTGATGGGATACTATTATACTGTAAGAAATGAACTAGATAGTTTCAGAAAAACCTAGGAAGAGCTATATGAACTGATGCAAAATGAAGTGAGCAGAACCAGGAAAAAAATGTATGCAATAACTGCAATATTGTAAATATAATCAACTTTGACTTAATAACTTTAATCAACACAATTTCCTATCACAATTCCAAAGTACTCAAGATGATGCATACTATACCTCCAGATAGAGAACTGATGGACTCAGAATGCAGATTAAAGCAAAAGTCTCTGCCAAAAACTCAAACAATTAAAACTGCTTTGGGACATGAATTGTTTTCATGTAAGTGAGTTTACCTACTGTACCTAGCACAATGCCTGGCAGGTAGTAGGCATTTAGTAAATGTGAGTTAATATAGCTTTTATTTTTGAAATCTTGTTCCCTTGTTACCCACTTCCTGTCAGAGAGGTGAAATTCAAAATGCACGTAGAAATATATACTTTTTTTGGAAATGACTACTGTGAGATTTTGTTTTGTTTGACTATTGAAATTTGATGAAAAAGGTTTTTTTTCCTTTTTTTTTTTTTTTTTTGATTCCCAGTGTTGATATATGAAAAAAAAAATAAAACAAAAATTACATAAAAATCTTTATACTTTATGTAAGAATTTGGGATTCAAAAGTGTTAAATGTGCTTAATCATTTTCTTCCCTAGGATATTGATGGAAAAGCATGTATTGTTTGTCCCTGGCACAAATACAAAATTACTTTATCAACAGGAGAAGGACTATATCAATCTATAAACCCTAAAGATCCATCAGCAGTACCCAAATGGTGTTCCAAAGGAATAAAGCAAAGGATCCATACTGTGACTGTAAAAAATGGGCATATTTATGTGACTCTTTCTAAGCCTTCAGATTTTAAGTGTGATTCTGATTTCTATGCCACTGGACAGTTTAAAGTAATTCAAAGACCTTCTACACTGAAGAAATTTCCAGATTTTAAAACTACATGACAACAATGAAACAAAATATTTTCATAAGTGTGTAAAGAAAGTATTTTCAAAGAATTTTATACAAAAGGTAATAAATAGAATTAACCTGGCATAAGTGTGTCATTAAAAACAACAACAAAAAAATAATTCAGAGAAACATAAACAGAAATGTAATATGAAACAAAATCTATAATATATTTTCCTTATCAGAATACTCATTGATATAAAACAAAATGAAATAAGACATACCTGAGGAAAATGGAAATAAAGTAGGTGCCTTTTAACTTCAATTGATTGAAACAGAAATTAATATACTGGGATATTATTGCATTGAAGGAAATTATGAACATTAATATAGAGAAGCATAAGACGACATATTAACTTATTTAAGCAGAACCAGGGGAAAAAAATACACATTTACTTGAACAATGTAAATAGAAAAAACAGCAACAACAACTAAAAAAAAATTACTTGGTATATTTGCTGAGTAATTTAATGACCAAAGTTAAATCCAAAGAAGTGATATGAAAATGTTCCTTCTTTCTTTCTTTTGCAGAGGCAGGAGACTGTGAGTACAAATATTGAATAATGTCACTCTTCATATGATGATTGATTTTGCTAAACATTTTTTCCCTATTTTTTTCTTTTTCCTTATAAAAGATGATTCTCTGAGTGCGGGAGGGAAAAGATATATTGCAAAATAAAAATCTTGTGAAAACAAAATATGTCAATTTCTTAAAAGTAAAAGATGTACAAAAAATGAAAGCAAGGGAAGATAGCAGGATCAATGCAAAAGCATGTCATTCATGGTTCTTTAAGATTGGAAAACTGTGCTCGGAAAGATCTGAGGCTAGAAAGGAATGTTAGAAATAACAGAAAAGGGGTTGTTTTATTTTGTTGAATCTGAATTGAGAAAAGAGCAAGCTCAAAAATAGGACCAGTATTCTAGTGAATGGTCTGATGACATGAGGGTAAAACTGTTTAGTTTTTGTGTCTGTTTTCTCTACCAAGGGCAATGATCTTTAGATTGGCAAAGGATAGAACATAAATATGATAAGAAGTTGAAAACCAAGATAAGTAAGAAGATAATAAGAAAAAACAACTAACTGCTCCATAAATTCAAGTCACCTGGAATGTATCCCAGATTCTTGGAATGTTAATGTTGAACCAGTGCTAGTGCTCTTTGAAAGAGTACAGATAATGTGAGAGTTGTTGCAGGATGAGGGAAGAACAGATGTCCTATTTTTTGTTTGTTTTTGGTTTTGTATTTTAAGGGGGAAAAAAGTGGGTAAGAAATGGTGGCTTTTAAACCATAGGATGATGAAATTAGCTCAAATTCCTGACAAATTTCCAGAATTCGTTACTAAAACAATGCATAAAGAACTTCTAGGGCAGCTAAAAGGCACATTGCTTAGAGCACTGAGCCATAAGTCAGGAAGACCTGAATTCAAATCCATCCTCAGACACTTAATAGCTCTGTGACACTGGGCAAGTCACTTAATCCTGTTTGTCTCAAGTTTCTTCAAACTATAAAAATGAGCTGGAAAAAAAAGTAGCAAAATACTCCAGGATCTTTGTCAAGAAAGCGCAAAAGATCACAAAGCTTTAGACATGACTGAATAATAAGAACCTTCTTTCTAGGCCTTTTAGAAGGAACTTGTAATTACATCCATATATTGATGTTGATCCCAAAAGTTGAAGATACAGTAAAAAAGCAAGAATCGCTCATTGGCAAGGTCAGTGACTTTAGAGTCAGAGGACTAGCTTTAAATCAAATCAGTTCAATTCAGTGGGTATTTTTTAAGGACTAAAAAACTCCAGGGGGTTACAAAAATTACAAAAATCTAAGTGCTGGGTATACAAAAACAAAAACAACAAAAAAAAGAATAGTCCTTTTCCTCAAAGAGCTCACGTTTCTATGATAAGCTGGTTGAGTCTGATTTGTGACCTTAAATTTGATAATTCTCTTCAACCTATAAATAATACATTTTAAGCCTTGAAAATGTACTTTGACTATGAAACAGAAGCCACCTTTAATTAATGTATTTCATTTTTTTCTTTTAAAGTTATAATCAATTAGCCAGCATATAATATATGCTATATAATATATAATATAGACAATTCTGTGTGGCAAACACTACACTAAGTGCTTCACAAATATTATATAATTTGATTTTCACAGCACCTCTAAGAGATGGGGTATTATTATAATCCCAATTTTACAAAAGAGGAAACTGAAGGAAATAGACTCACAAGTTAAATAACTCACTCAAGATCATATAGATTGTGAATATATGAGACTGGATTTAAACTGAGGTTTTCCTGACTATAGGCCTAGCGCTCTATTCACTATATCATCTAGTTACCATAAAGTTGTATATACAAATAAATTTGTACATGCAAATCAAATTTGAATTGTAAATGTAATATTTTATAATTAAATAGTACTACCATCCAAGAATCTCAAGTGTTTAGCTATACATTTTTCAGATAAAGAAAGTGAGACAGAAAGTAATTATCCATGGCAAAATAATCTGGGACTATGCAGTTTGTGAATACTTACATATAGTCTTTATAATGAAAAAGATCATAGGTTATTTTGTTAATCTTTAAAACTTCATTTAAAATTTTAAAATAATTTCAGTTGTTAGAAAGATATTCAAAACAGACTTCAAAAAATATACATTTATTATAAGAAGACCCACAATCTAGGTTATGCTATAGTACACACAATCTACCAAATTAATATTGATTTGTTAAGGTTGAAGACTTACACTGATTTATATATCTATATTAATTTTTCTTTTTTTAGTTGAAAACCATATATATATGTAACAGTTATATATACATATAATATATATGTTATATATATACATAACATATGTATATATATAACAGTTCATTTTATTTTCCTTCTACATAGCATCAGAGAATGACATTTCAGTAGCAATTGCTTTTTTTTTTTTATAAGTAGGGTATATTCAATATATCGACATTTTCCCCATTTTTAGATTAAATGTACCTTCAGATAGCATTTAAGTTCCATTTTTAAAAAGTGATTTTTGTATTCATATTTACTTATTCATTCATTTCATTTGATTGGTCAAATACAGAATGTAATACTTGAATATTGTTACTCAACTTAATATCAGGAAGTTTGGAAAGGAGAACAGTGTCTGGGTTCTCCGGCAGAGATCTATAAGGCTTAGCTATGATTTCACATTCAGAAAACACAGGTTCAGAAAAGGCTTTTCTAACTTCAAAACTATCCTTTTTGTTTTGCCTTATGGACTCTTCTTCTTGAAAAATATTCTTCGCCTTCTCCAGCAATGCATTAATACAGACTGTCTATGTAATAAAAAGAAAAGTCTATTTTAAATATTAAATATTTCTTTTAAAGTTAGCAATCTATGTATTCCAGTAACAACTTCAGAATTTATGCTTTCATGATGTTAAAGAAAATATTTTCTAATTGATTGAATTAGCTTCCCCACTAATACTATAAAGCAGAATTCTTAATAACAACTTTGGAATTTCTGTATATAGGTAATAATTGTTTAGAATATAATTTTAAAAGGATATAAATCATTTGGGGAGGAATTCAGTAAGAAAAAAGAGCAGTGATTTCCAGCCCAACTTTTGTGATACCTTAGATTCATTATCTCAACAAGTATCACTAAAATCCCCTCCAACCCCAGAAGTCTCACTCACAGATAAATTTATCCCATATGACCCTTTTATCAGAAGTATATATGTATGTATGAGAAAAATAAATTTTTTTAAAGAGTTTTAATAATTTCAAAAGAGTTGGGAAATGGATCTCATGTCTATGCTGTATAGTGCATCATGCAAATAAACTAAATACTTTTAGAGGCAACTACTCAAGGAAATTAACAATCAGCTCAATTCAAAATTTTCTCAAGCAACTTATACTGTGATATACTGTTCTATCACATGAAGCCTCAAAGATATAAAGTATGGTCTCTGTCCTTAAGGAGCTTAAATTCTACCAGGTAAGCAGCATGTAAATAAATAAATAAATATCAAGATCCAATCCATGAGTTGATCCCAACTCATTCTGGAAAACCCAAACCAGTACAGTGAGGAGAAGGCTATGAATATACAGTAACTTATGAACAACTTGTCATGGGTGTTTAGAAGGAGCTAAAATAACAAGATTTAATTATTTTTTTAATCTGGTAATATTTTGACAACTTAATTAAAAATTGTGGCACTTTATCTCAGAATATTGTAGGTTAAAGCAAACATGTTTAAGTAAGCTTTAGGGCCATACAAAATACTTAGTATGGGTTAGGTATATTTAGGCCAAAGGCCTGCTTGCAGCCTACTTGCATGGCTATGTGGTCTCATTCTGTTGATTGATAGTTCTGGGAGTTAGATGGAAATAGGGAGTTTAGGAATATGATAACAAGTAGGCCACAAGCTAAATAAAGGGTGGCTTTATTTTAGTTTATAGACCACAGAGCAAATTTCAAGAGCAAAACAGGCTTTAGGGGTCATTTAGTATCCCTCTCCCCAATTTTATAATTGAAGAAACTAAGACCTTAAGAGGTAAAATGGTTTGCCCAAATTTATACTAAGTGATGGCAAAACTAGGATTAGAGCCATGGTCTCCTGACCCCCAATTGTACATCTAAATGTTATCCTTTGCAACATGGGATTGGAACAGATAACTGAGTATCTTTTCCATAACTTGTTTTCCACAATTCTTGGGTTTTTAGGTTGGATTCAAAGAAGCAACACTGCTCTCTAACCCCACAAAACAAGAAGCATAATAGATACTTTGGGAGTTATGTCAATTGATGAATTGTGAGGCCTTGGGCAAGTAGTTTCATCTCTCTGGGCCTCACCTTCTAATCTTTAAAATGAAAGGATTAAACCAAATTATATTTTAAATTACTTCTAGCTCTCTCATGCTATGATTCACAAGTCAAAGTTATTAAGGCTATAGATTAAAATGGAAGATAGCTTACTCTCCTAGGGGTTGTATTTTATATGCAAAAACTTTTAGTAAGTTATTTAATTTCTGTTTCTATCCATTAAATAAAAGAAGTTTTTAGAGTTGTTTTGTTTATCCATAGTATTAATGGTAGTCTAGCTAATTAAATAATGACAGCTTCTTTTATAATTTAATTTTGAGGATTTAAATTTGAGGATCTTTATAGTTCAATTTCAATGTCAGAGGAAACATTTAAATCATACCAGGTTTCTAGAAATAGCTTTTGATAAGACTATTTCAGCACTCATTTTCTTTCAGTATACTTTAGATAATATAAATGTTTAGTTAATTAAGATTTTGGCTAACAGAAGCTCTACTGTACTATAATTAGGTTGATGTGAAAATGGGGCCATTCTTTCTTACAGTGTGACAACTGGATGAATGCCTGGGTATGTAATCCCTATTCTCAAAAAGGTATTTATTCTGGTTAATCATAGTTGAAATTCCACCCAAATACTAGCCATACCCTAATTTGGCTAGTTTGATCTTTATGATACCATATTTGATCTTTATGAAAAAATAAAATTATGTTTTCACTATTACATGAAAGAACTATTGTATTCTGAAGTATTTTATTAACCTACCAAGTAAATTAGCGCTGCATAAGATGCATATATTATACTTGCAAAGACAGTTTTTGCTGGAAAGGAGATTACATCTAACAAAGAACCCTTTCTGACCTGTAGGAAAAGAAAAAAGTATAAGTTTTTTTCTTTTTCTTTCTTTTAAAAAAGTTAACAAGTTAAAGTTAAAAGTTTTAACTTTAACAAAAGTTTAAAAATTTAAGCCTTAATATGAAGTATAAAATGAAATTTCAATCATTTACTCCAAAAAAAGGCATTCTACTACAAAAGGAATACTGGGTAAAATTTCAAAAGTAACAATGATATCTGTCCAAATCCAAGGCAAATCATTCCACTGTTGCTGAAGAAGTCAGAGTTGATCAATTCTGTGAAGACCTACATCATCTAGAAATAATAAAAAGGGATGTCATTCATCAGAAAAGATTGGAATGTTAAAGTAGGAGATCAAAAGATGATTGGAATAAAAGGCAAATTTGGCCTTGGAGTACAAAATAAAGCAGAGGTGAGACTAATAGTTTTATAAAGATAACTGGTTATAACAAATGCTCTTTTTCAAGAATCCAAAAGGCAACTCTACATATGAACATCACTAGATGTTCAATATGGAAATTAAATTGTGTTTTTCAGTCAAAGGTAGAAGAGGTCTACATAGTTAAAACAAGACCTAGAACTAAATATAATATAGCTCAATTATGAGCTTCTTATTGCAAAATTCAGATTTAAATTGAATAAAGTAGGGAAAACCATCAGACTGTTTGGTATAACACAAATTACATCCCTTATTTTGTCAATGTCAATTTTTCTGGTCTCTATAATGCAAGCATTGTGTCATATAAGTTAAGTAAAATCATATAAAACTCAAGAGTAGATTTTGTGTTCAATGTTTCCTATTACTTTTAATGAATAAAGAATTGAAACATCTATCACTGTTTCAACCTATCTGCAATAAATGCAAAAGCCAAAGGGATTAAAATAAATTATTTATGCATATGTTTTTATTTAATCTCATTAAAACAATTTGGTATCAGTTTTTTGTTTTTTTAAGAAATATCAAAGGTCACTCAGTGGGACAGACTTAAGCAAAACAAATGAAATAGTGTAGTATTTGATTAACCCAAACACCCTAGCTACTGAGGGAAGAACAATTTGACATAAATAATTGGGAAAACTGAACAGAGTTTGGTAGAAATTAGCTTTAGAACAACACTTAGAAAATTTATCAACATAATCACCAAATGGATCCATGACTTAAGATAAAATTTATAAATGAGTTAAGAGGAGCAAGGAAGAAATTATCCTTTGGATTTATAGATCGAGGAATTCATTGATAGACAAGAGATACAGAGAGTTACATGAAATAAACTAGGCAGTTTTCATTATATAAAGTTTAAGAGTTTTTGCATGAAGAAATCTAATGCAGTAAAAATTAGAAGTTAACTGGGGAAAAATTTTTTGTAACAAGTGTATTGGATAAAGGACTCATTTCTAAGATAGATAAGGACATGGGGGCATAAGTTTTGTGAAATTTTGCCAAAAATTATTTAGATAATACCTGCATTCTGAATCTTAAAGTTTGCCTTGCTTGCTCCCTTTTACAAAGAATTATATTTAAAGGGTAAAGTTTTTGAAATTTTATAAAGAATTTTTTAAAATGGGGGGGATGTATTTAAAAACAAGGGACAAGAAAGGTTAATTGTAAAAGCAATCCATAACATTAAAAGGCATTAAGAATATTGTATTGTCATTAACAGAAGTCAGGTTAGTGAGGCTATGTCAGTGAAAACCTCAAAGTTAAAAGACCTGCATCTTGAAGTAAAAACAGGAACATCCTGGCTCACAAAAAGAGACAAAAAGTTTGTGTAAATTGGGACAACTAAAAGGCATTTGAGTTTGAATGGAACATCTGGTTAGAATTTAAAGAATCTCACAAACTAAAGTACTGGTTGATTTCAAAGTAAACTTTTTCAATTCATATATATGTTAAGATTGGAAACAATGTAAATTACATGATATTCCTATGCATTTTTGTGATAAATTATGTTATAACTGAATTTTAAGACTATTTGGTTATTACTTATAAAAAATTGTGAATTGTTAAGTTATTTGGGGCCATTATCATAATATTGAAACCTGCAATTGATAATTGCTATGTGTAGGAAAAGAGGGATGGTGGTAGTCGAAAATATAGCCTACAACAACAAAAGGTTAGAAAAAGGGGAAGCAGAATCAGCCCTTGCTTTGGGTCTCTTCCCCTAATTTGTAAACTTGCCAGGTTTCTTGAAACTATTTTACTGGCAAGATCAATAGCCACAGTGATGGGGTGAAACCTGAAACTGTCCCCTTTAATCTATAAAAGAAGGGAGATTTGGGATCTGAAGCTCTCCCCTGAGAAAAGCATACCTCTCCCAAACAACACCCTCTTAAGTGGTCTCATTCAGTTGGAGATCTCAGCCTGATATTCCTATTGAGGACTTGAAACTCCAAGATAAATACTCTCTTTTTCAATTGGAAATCTAGGCCTGGGGACATTGACAACATTGAGGGATTCTCATTCAATTTTGAAAGGAAGCCCTAGCCTCAAACCACTAATAAAAGATAATTCTAAACTCCAAATCTCTGCAGAAGTCAGAAACAGGATTATGCTTTGCCAAGAAGCTCTATTCTTGGTAAGACTGCCTGCCAGGACTCCTGCCAGCTGTAAAGATACCCTCTTTTCAGTGTTAACCTTTGTTATTTCTCTGATAAGACTTTACCCACTGAGAAGTCTGTCTTCCTAGCAAAGCTGGCTTCTTAGTGCCAACAATAAAATTCCCTTTTGTCTCAGACTTTTGGGTTTGTGAATTCTTTGGCTTTGGATCTGTGTCTCTAACCAGAAGGAATTCCCCACCTCAATTCTCTACCACTGGCACCACATCAGTAGGAAAGAGCTTGGTTTTAAGGAGAAGGTTCCCTTGCACGGGTGAAATAATTTTGAAATCTCTTCACCTTTCAATTTCTGAAAATTCTTCATTAGAATTTTTGGAAGTTAATCTGAAATTGAGGATTAAAAACAGTATACTGTTATTTGCATAATCTCATAGCTTCATTTTAGATCAATTTACCCTAGAAGGTGAGGAGAGCATGGTCTACCCTTCTCCCTCTGGATATGGTTGCTCCTTAGCCCTAGCCCTCATGAGGCCTTTCCCAAAGGGGTTGGGGGTGGTGGTGAAAAAAGAAGCCACTTGTGTTCAGTGACTCACTAGTGGGGCTCTAACTGGTTAAGTTAAATTGCTTCCATTATTTAAAAAGGTGATTTCTGTAATGCTGAAGATCTACTTAGATAAGATACTGTATCAAGAGTTCTACTGCTCAGTAATGCAAGGAACTTTTAAGAGAAGTTTGTTAGATTTCTGGTTAACTAAATTCTCTGAGAGTGGTCTAATCCATTACTTCTATTATGGTCTCTATTTTCAGCAAATTATTTAGCATTTATTTAAGTGCATAGTGGTGTCATTGTTTGATGAATATGATAACTTAGAGCAGGATTTTAACTTGACAGTGTTGGTTCTTTACAAGCAAAACCTCTGGTTTTCCTGCACTTAGTTTTGACTATAGCCTACTGGCACATATGAAAAGAAAGCATGACATGAGAATGACTGCCATCATATTAGCCCTGAGATACCTTAGAAAATATTCTCTTTCTAGATCTGAAGCCTCTGATGTGGGACTTGACTATTTGAGAGAGCTGAAAAAACCTCCAAATTGAGACCCTGTAAGATGACAGTACTATGCCCATTCTCAGCAGGAAGTAGTTTCCAGAGATGAGATTATTGCCCCATACCCCAAAGAACTTTGGGCTCCATTGATTTGGAGGAACTGGAACTGGTTGGTGAGTGGATCCCATCTACTCAGTGTCTGAGTGGGTCCCTAGTAAGGAGTTTGTTGATCCCATAAGGGGGGGAGATTATAGTATTAATACTCCTCCCCTGCTACAATGGTATTTGGGATTTAGGATGGGGGACATTAGGTTAAGATTTAAGTGGTAAATATTACTGAAAAAGATGCCCCAGAAACAATTTAAACAAATTATAGAATGTAAATGATGTAATATAGCTTCTAGGAGAGACAGCAATGATTGTGAGGTCCCAATTTTAAGGACAAGTCAGTATTCTAAATCTTCTGTCTTTGGAGTCTGTTTCAGGGACTTACCACACTCCCAATCTAATAACAATTTGTATGATTCTAAATAGATAATTCATTGCTGACTGTCTGATAGCTTCTGGCCTCAGGATAATCCCATGGACCAAACTCCTGAGACAACTGTGATAATCTGTTGGTCAGTGAGAACCAAATTCTGGAAAAGAACACTCCTTGCCCTATCTCAGGCCATATAATTAGCATGTCAATGATAGAAAGCTGGATAAAGGTATCTTAGGTATCTTAGTACTCTGCTAAATTCTTTTGGAATTTAGTCCATTGGTAATGGTATTATAATTACAATAAAACTTTGCCCCTTGACCAGGAAATGGGTTCAATCCTGCAAATTCTTTTGAGACACCTCATGACAATGGTCTGTGACCCCAAACTTTTGGGATCCCCTTCCCAACCTCAATCTAAAGGCTTGCCTAGTCACAGATAATTAGATAGTTATAATAAGTATTTGTGCCCTGGTGGAGAAAGAGATTTTATGGAACTTCCTGTCCAATTTGGGATAATGTTTGGTTTGCTATGAGATCTAGTGATTTAGAGAATGCAGATCAAAGAGTAAGTTGAACATATGGTTTGGGAATAGATGTAATAGGTATAGATCTCCTAAGAAGATTAGGAATCATGGTTCTTAAACCATAGATGAAAGACACAGAATTAAGACAAACAATAGAGATAGGAAATAGGATATGAAGAGTACAATAGGTAAAGTACTCTGTAAAGAGTCTGATCAAAAGCAATTTCTGTGCCTGTGCGACTGGTTGCCCCAGTGCCCAGATAGTACTATTCCCTTTAGGTATGGAAAAACATGAGAGTCAATTCAAGTGCGTGGTCTTTCTGTTCCCAAAATAATACCCCTGGGGAGAACTGCAGTATTTTGTTCTACCTATTTCTTTCTGTGAGGGAATAAACCAGGATATAGTAGCCCTTTTCATCCCAGTTCTGGAAATTACTCAGCTTGCCTCCCCTGGCAGGGTGAAAGATTCTAAAATTTAGGGATTGTGCTTTCATGTACCCGAATTCGGAATGTAACTGAGGATAGTTCTGGCAATTTCTCAGGGATGAGCATTCCTCTAGCACCTTGTGTGATTTTGTAGAGGCAGCAGTCTCAAATCTACTTTGCCTGTGAACTGAGTGGGCACCTATGCATGGATCCAATTTGACTATTTCTCTTACAGTGGCATTCAAATAAGAAAATGAGACCAAATCAGGAAGAATTAAGTCAAGAGTAGTATCTAGTGAGTTCAAGACTAGAAATCAAGTTAGTCCTAGATTTGGGTCATTCCTATTCTGGTAGGTAACTACTATTGGGTGAATTACATTAGGGAGGCAATGAAGGGTATTGCTAGCCAATTGGAAGTTACAAGCAGAATGGCCTAGGAAAAGAGGATGGCCTTAGACAAGCTTTTGGCAGAAAAAGGAGTTTGTAAGATATAGAAGGGAGTTGCTGTACTTTTATACCAACAATGCTACCCCTATGATAGTATTATAAATGCTTCTCAGGGGCTTTCCTCTCTCTCTCTTAAATTGTCATTTAAATGTTCATTTCTCTTACCTGAACTTTATACAGAGGTTGCTTTGGGATGTTTATATCCCTCAGCAGACGATGAGATATGGTCTTTAGTTCTAAAAGCCTATGGGCGAGTCGAGGGTGCAAAAGTTTGGCAACTGATTTTGATGATCTAGATATTTTATGTAATCCTTGAAGGACTGGTCCTCCTTGTATCCTAGCAAGAGTGGTAGCCATTTTTGTTTTAGATGTTTTCACGACCTCATCTGTTTTCTGAAAAACAAAGCTTGAAAAGTGACTGGCATATGATCTGAAAGTTTCTTGAAGACTGACATTAGTTTTTGTACAACTTCATATCCCTGTGATTCCCTGTATATGATAATACCTATTAGACAAACCCCACCAGTTCCATGGATTTTTGATTGAATTGGAATCTTCCAGTGTGTATTGGAAACATCCTCTACCAATATGAAACCACCTACAATTAATTTAGCAAGTAAATTATTATTTGAGGCATGAAGAGATTAAGTGGCTTGCCCCGCGTCATGTAGCTAATGTGTTTGTGTGGTCATTGGCAGGGTTGGAATTTAAATCTAGGTCTTCCTAATTTCAAGCCCAGGCTCTATCCAGTATCCCAAAGTAAATTATAAAGCAAAAATATCTTGAATCAGAAATATGTTGACATTGCCAGGACATGTTATATTAATGATGTGAACTCTAACTGAATTGGTCTACATTATCAGGAATAAAGAAAACAAGCCCATCCTGTCTAATTAGCATAGAATGATGTGAAGCTGCTTCCCATTGTTAGAAATTCTAATCTAGAGGCAGCTAAATGGTACAGTGGATAGACCACTGCCCCTAAAGTCAGGAGGATGTGAGTTCAAATCTCACCTTAGAGTGCGAATTTTCCCCAATTGCCTCAGAGAATAAAAAAAGAAATTCTAATCTATCTAATCTTTGAGACTGTCTTGATTAGCATAATTTTATATAACCAAACTCTTTTCTGGTTCCTCCCCTTACTCCCTATACCTGTCACTCCCATTCCTCCTCTATCTCCCCTGAGATTTTAAAAATCATGTTCCCCCCAAAACAAATTGCTCAATCAGTATGTTTCTGCCTTGACTACTTCTATTAGTGTGAACCCATGAGGTATTTCACATAATAAATGATGTAACCTGTGATACATGCCTATGTCATGATTTCTTCATGTCAACTGAACAAATAGTACTTTATGATATTCTCTTACAATTATGTTCTCCCAAATCTATTTCATAATTCTGGTGCTTTTATTTTCAGATCATTATGATATATATGCTATAACAATATCTAATTAGCCCCAGGGAATAATTTCCTGGACTTGAAGTGAAAATGGCTTTGGGAAAAAATCTTGACAGTCAGTGTTTCAGATAACAGCCTCATTTCTAAAATATATAAACAACTATGTCAAATTTAAAAGTCATTCCCCAATTGATAAATGGTAAAAGGATATGAGTAGACAATTCTCAGATGATGAAATTAAAGCCATCTATAGTCATATGAAAAAAATGCTCCAAATCACTATTGATTAGAGAAATGCAAATTAAAATAACTGAGATACCACCTCACATCTCTCTGATTGGCTAAGATGACAAAAAAAAGATAATGATAAATGTTGGAGGGGTTGTGAGAAAACTGGGACACTAATGCATTGTTGGTGGAGTTGTAAAATGATCTAACCATTCTGGAGAACAATCTAGAACTATGCCCAAAGGGCTATAAAACTATGCATACCCTTTGATCCAGCAATGCTACTACTGGGTCTGTATCCAAGGAAATCATAAAGGAAAAGGACCCACATGTGCAAAAATGTTTATAGCAACCCTTTTTGTGGTAGCAAAGAATTAGAGAATATCCAACAATTGGGAAATGGCTGAATATGTTATGGTATATGGTTGTAATGGAATATTATTGTTCTATAAAAAATGATAAACTAATTTTAGAAAGGCCTGGAAAGATTTACACAAACTGATGCTGAGTGAAATAAGCAGAACCAAGAATACATTGTATACAAGAACAGCAATAGTGTGCCATGATCAACTATGAAAGACTTGACTTTTACCAGTGGTTCAGTGATCTAAGGCAATCCCAATAAATTTTGGGTAGAAAATGCCATCTGCATCCAGAAAGAGAACTATGGAGATTAAATGTAAATCAACATATTCTATGTTCACTTTTCCCCCCCTTTTTTTCTTTCTGTAATGTTTTTCCCTTTTGTTCTATTTTTCTCTCCCAACATGATTCATAAAGAAAAAAAGTGAATATACACATTAAGAAATTAATAAATAAAATACATGCGTGGAGAAAAAAATTAAAGAAAATGGCAATTATTGGCCATGTGATCCTGAACTTTTCCTTATCTGTAAATGAAGGAGTCAGAATCCATGGTTTCTAAGCTCTTTTCTAGCTCTAAATTGATGTTTCTTGAATTTCTAATAGAAAATGAACTCTAGAGAATAATCATTCAGTATTGCTACACTTCGTTCTACTCAATGAAACAAAATGAGCCATTACACAATTTTTGACATGTTATCCCTATATTCCACGTATCTGAATTTTTAAAAAGTCATTCCCAAATTAATATCTCTATATCACATAGATATGTCTATATAATGTTTATTTAATAGCCAAATATGCTGAAATATTTGCTTTAACTATCTCAACATGAATTTTGGAAGTATTACAGATGGTTGAGATTGCAACTGGATGATTTTTAAAGAATATTTTCTTCCAAATTATGATAAAACCTTCTTAAGTTTAGAGTATGAACTTTTCAGGCAAACCAGATTATTAATCTTTCAAAAATAAGCTATCTTTCTTCCTGATCCATGCAAGACAGTCATTTTTCTTTCAAACCTTTCATTTACTCGGAGGGTTCCATAGTAATGTCTCTTGATAATAAGTCTTCCAACACATTGGTTTTTGCCTGGCATATAGTGGTGTCTAATAAATGTTTATTAACTGACTGGATAATACATATCCACAACATCTCTTTCCCATTATTATTATTTCTCTATCACATTTGCTTTAATTCAAGTAAATTTATTCAGAGTATATGTAGATGCATTTTTATTTTACATTAATTAAATCTTATGTGAACTGTATCTTGTCTACTTTGAGGACAGTGAAATTTCCTATCCTGCTTTATATTGCCATCCATATAATTTTGATTTCTTAATCATATAAATAGAACCAAAGGAGTTCTTGACCTTTGGATGATTTGCCTTGGATCAAATTCCTAACGTGTATGTTGGGTTTTTTTGATTTTTTTTTTTTCCTGGCCCATGATCTTGTGTTCTTTCCTTAAGCTGGAACCCTTATAGGGCACATTTCAAAATTTAGGGAGTCTTTTATGAGCTGAAACTGGAAATATTTTTCCCTTATATTTGAGCTATCAACCTTTCTTGTGTCTTTATGCATTCAACCTCAAGATCAAGTATCAAACAAGAAGTAGGAAAAATACAATATTCATTTGTTTTTTGAAAAGAAAATCCCTTTTCAAAATTAGAAAGTCACATTACCTGGTTTGACTGTGATAATCTTAATATGGTGGGGAATTCATCCTTAAATTCGTCTACAAGGTCCATGACTGCTTTCTGTAATCCCTCGACTGAGAGATGAAAAAAGCCAGAGAAATATCTTAACTACAAATATACTCCCCAACACATTCCCAAAGAACGCAACATATATAGGTGGCAATTCCTTGGAGACTGAAAAAAAATAAGAAAGTCTGGAGGAATTTTTATCCCAATTTCCCACACCCCCACTCCCATTTGAACAAGATTGTGTATACTTTTTCCGGAAAAGTTCTTCACTACTTGGCCACATATCCAACCAACGGGTTTGATTGGCATGATGAATCCCTGCTTGTACTCCTAATTCTCAGTTCTCCTGCAGCCCTAGGCGATGTTTGTCCAACTCAACCTGTAGGCAGGGATGAAGATAGCCTTCCTACTCAAGAAAGCAGTGAAGGGCCAGAACCTGTGGTTGACTATCGGAATCAATTTTTTTATGGAACAATGGGTCTCTTGTGAACTTGTTACAGAATCTTCTGAAATCACAATAGTAAGGATAAGGATTTTAGAGATGCTTGTGAGCAGAACAGAGGAAGAGCACAAAACATCAAGCACTGATGAATTATGGTAAATAAGACAACTGTCCTGTATTCTACAGGGATGTTTGAATTAGTGAATCCTCTGGTAACAAAGTTTCTTTATTAGAAAATTTGCTAGTACTCAAAAAACCAAGCCTAATCAAACTAAACAAAAACAACAAAATCCCCCTCCCTTTCTATACAATGGGAAATAGGGCTATTTATTGATCTTACTGGCATATTTTAGTATACTTTCCACATCTTCCTATGTCCCATTTTTACTCATGTCTTTCTATATACTCTCCATAAAATAACTACCAAACCTCCATGGAGGTCTTGTTCTGATTCTTTTCATATTTAAAGAATACAAATTTATGAGCTGGCCAACTGTTGTTATTTGCTAATGACTGGTTTGCCTTATTTAAAACATATCACTGTTGACTGCAACTTAATTATACCCATCATCCATTTTTCCATAGTGTAGATAACAGGTAGCTTGACCAAAAAACAATATCTCCAACATAAGTCCTATTGGTTTCACCCAATTTAAGGTAAAGAGGGCTTATCTTGAGTAAGCCTCAAATTTATTTTCTGTATTTGAGAGTCCCACTTCAGCTCTCCCTACTTTTTTCTCACTTAAGAAAATAATTTTATTTCAATAATATTTTATTTTTCCAAATATATGCAAAGGTAGTTTTCAATATTCACCTTTGCAAAACCTTGTGTTCCATATTTTTCTTCTTCCCTCTCCTCCTCTCCCCTCCCCAAGATAGCAAACAATATGAGAGAAGTTAAACATGGCACTCTCTTCTTCTCTAGCTGCCTTTATCCTCTCACTTTTACTGAAAAAAATTTTTTATTTATTTGTACTAATATATTAATTTACTTCTGACTGTTTACATTTTTGCATGATTAAATTGCAGCATCTATTAACCATTATTCATTGTTTTAAATCTTTTAATCTTTAAGTGTGACAATCAAGTGATATAAACGTTTTACTCTTCTCCCATATTTCTGAGGAGAATGACTAAGAAAAACTGATGTGATCCGAAAGTATCTCAGTGATACCTTATCTGAAGCAATTATTCTGATAATATTTTGATGTCAATTATGCTGGCTTCTGAAGTAATGATGATGAAAGCCAATATTTTGTAGTGAATTATAAGGCAGCCTTGGAGAAGAAAAGAACAGAAAAGAATAACAGTGTGACCATGAATAAGTTGCTTAATTTAATGCCTGAGGTGATTCTGTTTTACTCTGAATTATAGAGAAATTGCTGATCTGCATCAGCTGGGAGATTCAACAAGATCCATAAGATATGCAATCATATGACTAAAAACCATTACATTGAATTCCCAATCCCTATATTTATGCACACCTGCATTTTTGATTTCCTTCACAAGCTAATTGTACAATATTTCAGAGTCTGATTCTTTTTCTACAGCAAAATAACATTTTGGTCAGGTATACTTATTGTGTATCTAATTTATATTTTAATATATTTAACATCTACTGGTCATCCTGCCATCTAGGGGAGGGGGTAGGGGGGGTAAGAGGTGAAAAATTGGAACAAGAGGTTTGGCAATTGTTAATGCTGTAAAGTTACCCATGTATATATCCTGTAAATAAAAGGCTATTAAAAAAAAAAAAAAAAGATATGCAATCATACATAGGACTGGACAAAAAAAAAATTAGATTCCAGCTACTGAGAACAGGATTCACCTCTGACAAAACCAGCTGAAAAGACTTCAAAAGAAGGAAGAAATTAGTTTCTGAAAGAAACT
The DNA here is from genome assembly GCF_902635505.1 of Sarcophilus harrisii. NCBI lineage: Eukaryota > Metazoa > Chordata > Mammalia > Dasyuromorphia > Dasyuridae > Sarcophilus > Sarcophilus harrisii. Next base: position 190,851,799 of record NC_045426.1, read on the forward strand.
AGGTTTCAATCAACACCTCATACCACTTACCAAAATAAATGCCAATGTATACATAACTTAGGTTTTAAAGTTTACATGTTAACCAAATTAGAAAAGGAAGTAAGAAATTACTTTTGGGATCCATGGATAGGGAAAAAGTTCATGACCAAACCCTGATCAATTCAATGGCTGATGATGAGAAACGTTATCCATCCCTTGATAGAGGTGGAATACTAATTTTGGAGAATGAAGCACACTTGTGGACATAAACATTTTGGAAACAGTTTTTCTAGCTACGTATATTTATTACAAGAGTTTGGTTTTTCTTCATTTTATTTTCCCCAGATGAGGGAGATGGAAAAGAAAACAAATGCTTATTAGTTAAAAATAATTAATTTTTAAGAGCACATAAAATGATTCCTCCTCTAGCAGCCTACTTGCAAAATGTATGTCATATGGGACAACCTTTTATATTTACACTATTTAAAGCTTATTGAGGTGTAGAATGTCAGTTTAAATTTCATCTTTGCCAAACTTGTTTTCAAGTTTTATTATAGCCTAAAACTGTGACTGACATGGTTAATTTCATTGTGTTTAATTTGTGGATTTCATGACCCTTTCATTTGCATAAGAATATATTTGATTTTTAGGATTTTATAACTGTAGGTGTTATCTTTTCTTATTCCAAAGAATGTTAAATTCTTGATGCCCAATATATCTAGATAGATAGATAGATAGATAGAGCAATATTGATAATACCTCTATAAGGCCTTTTAATCTTATTCTGAGAGAATCACCCAAGAATCATTCTTTTGAAAATAGCCAGGTAATTTAGGAAGCAGATCTTCTTGGCTCCTATCCTATATGTCTATGGAGTTTTAACTGCTTGTTGCTTTTAATTGGGTAGTATTATAACTCTTGTCTTATAAGTGTATATACAACTCTCAAATAATCAGAAAAGAAAGCTCTTACTATCAAAATCCTTAGTACTGACTAATGGCTCAATGTCAAAAACAAAAAGGATTTTATCAATGAAAAAGGCATTAAAGAAGATGCATTATGACACTACACATGTATAATTTATATCATATTGCTTGCCTTTTCAAGATGGGATGGTGGCAAAAAGGGCAGGAGAAAGTGAATTTGGAACTCAAATTTTTAGTTGCACAGCCAATTTATTGATCTGTGTTTTTTCCATTTTATTGATATCAGGGATATCAATTTTGGGGATATAAATTTTCCCCTAAGCACTGCTTTGGCTGCATCCCCATAAATTTGGTGTGTTGATCTTTTAATACAAATGAGTGCTCTATTTTGTCAATGTTTTTTCTGCATTTACTTAGATAATTATGTTGCCTTTGTAATTTATATGATCAATGTTAAATGTTTACTTATTTTGCCATATACTTGCATCCTTAATGTAGTAAGTAGATCAGGCCTAATTCAGTCTGGTCGGTTAGTTTAGGTTTGAGATTAGAATGAAATAAGATATTAGTAGGACAGTTAACCAAATTTTTTTTTTTGCTTAGTCACTGCAGGGGAAAGATACAGCATTGACACAGCTGAGCATAGCTTTCCTAACTCTGGATTGCCAATGATTTGTCTGTAGATCAAAAGAATGAGGGAATTACTACTACTTCAAAAAGACATTGGCTTTTTTATGCTTAGGCTACCACCAGGCTATAATTATGGATAAGCCTTAGTCCCTGAGCCAGTTAAATCTAAAGAATGATTTCAATTCCTTTTCAGAAAAAACTAGCAGTTTGTGGGGATACACATTTGTAGTAGACCTAGCTTGAATTCAAATTGGTCACAATGAATCATTTCCTGAATATTTATCAATATATTTCTTTAAACTAGTTGCAAAGTATTATTAAATATAATATATGAATATATAAGTATTATTAAAAGCTTTTCCCCTGAGAGGTGGAATCAAGGTGACTGACTGAGAAGCATTTTTGCCAACCTCCAATCATTTTTGCCATCTCCAACACATCAATCTAGAAAAATCACCAGCCCAAATTTTAATTGGTATAACCAAGAAAAAGTCAGAATGAGTCATTTCTCCAGCCCAGGGAGGAAGGAGAGACAAGGAGAGACAAGGAGAGAGGTCTGCAGACACTGAGAAATGGAGTACTGGATAGGAGCATGCCAGTTGTGGGGAATAGGTAGGTGAAGAACTTATAGGAATGTATGAATTTTTTTTCTGTATTTTATTATTTCTGTGTTTCACCTGTGACCTGTATAATATGTGCAGGCTCATATCTACTTGAGCCTTGGCCAGCTAGAAACATATTTACTTAACTTGAGCTGATGACATTTATTAGTATTTGACATTCATCGATATTTAGTCTATTAGCTGGACCACTGTCTGCTTGATTAAGCCTGAAGGCCTGACTTTCTGTTTCCCTGAAATTGGGAGATTTCAGGGAAACAGAAACCTTCCATTCCAATCTCCCCAAATAGCAACAACCAATTAGATGCCTCCCCCTCCCCTTCTCAATGCTCTCTTACTTGTGATGTAATTTCTTGTATAAAAGCTATGTATCTTTACTACTTCTTTAGCCCTCCTACCGTGAGCTTTCTCTTTCTTATCTCGTGATGGGACGGCTCATCCTCCGGAGGTTTTCAATAAACAACTTTTCTGCCTTCTACTGAGTGATCTCTGAGTAGTCATTTTGGGTAAGGGTCTTCTATATCCCTCACACAGTGATGGAGAACATACCAGCCCCAAGGGAAAGAAAAAAGGCCAAGACAGAACACTAAGGTAGAAAGCACTGAAGGAGGAAGATATCTCAAACAATCCTTGAACTGGCACTGATTGTAGAAATGCATGCCATCTGGCATCTCTGTCATCCACTGTTCAGCTCTAGGTCATGGGTCCAAGGTGTAGAGGAGCAGTGCCAAGAAATCATGGGCATGCCCTAGCTGTGAACTGAGAAAGAAACTAGTTCTTGAAATATAGCTGTGTGAATCTGAGCCCAGCAGAAAAGCTCAGAAGAGACTCAGTTTTAGAATTAATCCAGCAGAGGAATACCAAGAAAAGAGTCCTAGAACAACAACAACAACAACAACAACAAAAAAAAAAAAAAAAAAAAAAAAAAAAAAAGCCAGTAGTTCAGTTGCTATAAATCTGGAGAGCCTCTTGGACTTGGGTAAGCTAAGAGTGCTTGGATCCCACATCAGGCCACTGACCATACAAGCCAGGGACCCAAATCTTGGCCAGGAACTTCTCTTCAGATCACACTAATTTTGGAGCACAAAAATTTGAAGGCTCTTATAAAGCAGAAGAAGAATATGAAAGGATAGAAATTCAAGTGAAGTGTGCAGAAACTAGCAATAATATGAAGTCCAAATTTAAAGAGTAATCTGGAAGAATGAGCAAATTAAAAACTGTGACCATAAAAAGTTACTGTAGTAATGGGTAAGCTCAAGATACAAACCTGGAAGAAGACAATGAATGACTTAAAAACTTCTATAAACAAACTCTCAAAGAAAAACTAAAGATTAGACACAAGCCCAACAAAAATTCTTAGGAGAATTAAAGAAGATGCTAAAGATGATTTTCAAAAAACAAATGAGAGTTATAGAAGAAAGACATGAAAAAAGAATTAACAGCTTGACAAACTGTCAAAACTCTTCTGAAGAAAGCCACTCCTTTGAAAATTAGAAATGGATAAATGGAAGCTAAGGATTCCATGAGACATCAAGAATAAAGTCAAAAGCAGGAAAAAATAATGATGATTGTTGGAGGGGATACAGGAAAACTGGGACATTGATGCATTGTTGGTGGAGTTGTGAACGAATCCAACCATTCTGGAGAGTAGTTTGGAACTATGTTCAAAAAGTTATCAAACTGTGCATACCCTTTGATCCAGCAGTGTTACTTGGGATTATATCCCAAAGAGATTATAAAGAAGGGAAAGGGACCTGTATGTGCACGAATGTTTGTGGCAGCCCTTTTTGTAGTGGCTAGAAACTGGAAACTGAATGGATGTCCATCAGTTGGAGAATGGCTGAATAAATTGTGGTATATGAAAATTATGGAATATTACTGTTCTGTAAGAAATGACCAACAGGATGATTTCAGAAAGGCCTGGAGAGACTTACACGAACTGATGCTGAGTGAAATGAGCAGGACCAGGAGATCATTATATACTTCAACAACAATACTAGATGATGACCAGTTCTGATGGATCAGGCCATCCTCAGCAACGAGATCAACCAAATCATTTCTAATGGAGCAGTAATGAACTGAACTAGCTATGCCCAGAAAAAGAACTCTGGGAGATGACTAAAAACCATTACATTGAATTCCCAATCCCTATATTTATGCACACCTGCATTTTTGATTTCCTTCACAAGCTAATTGTACAATATTTCAGAGTCTGATTCTTTTTGTACAGCAAAATAACGTTTTGGTCATGTATACTTATTGTGTATCTAATTTATATTTTAAATATATTTAACATCTACTGGTTATCCTACCATCTGGGGGAGGGGGTGGGGGATAAGAGGTGAAAAATCGGAACAAGAAGTTTGGCAATTGTTAATGCTGTAAAGTTACCCATACATATAATCTGTAAATAAAAGGCTATTAAATAATAATAATAATAAAAAAGAATAAAGTCAAAAGACTGAAAAAATAGAAGAAAATGTGAAATATCTTATAGGAAAAATGACTAACCTGGAAAACAGATCAAGGAGAGATAATACAAGATGAATTGGACTATCTAAAAACCATAAACAGCAACAACAAAAAACTAGACAAATTTCAACAAATCACAGAAGTAAATTGCACAGATATGCTAGAGCCAAAGGGCAAAAGGGAAAGGGAAAGATTCCTGAAAGAGCAACATAAAAATTCCCAAGAATCTTATTGTCAAGCTCCAGAGAGCCCAGATCAAGGGGGAAAATATTTCATGTCCAGAAAAAAGAATTAAAGTACTTAGAAGTCTCAATCAGAATAACACAAAATTTAGCGGCCACTACTATCAAGAATAGAAAGAAGAGAAATTATACTCAATGAGACAAAGAATTTAGTCTTATAACCAAGAATAACCTACCCAATATAGAATTAAACTGAGTATAATTCTTTGGTAGGGGACAGGGATGGAGGGAGAATGAATCTTTAATGAATTAGAGGACATTCAAACATTCTTGATGAAAAGACTAATGCTAAATAAAAATTAAGAATATAAACACAGAAGTCAAGAGAAGCATAAAAAGGTCAGTGAGCCCAAATGAGGTTAAACTGTCATTTCTATATGGGTAGATAATGCATGTAACTTTTAGAACTTTATACCCACTAGAGGTCATAGAGAAAGTCTAGTTAGAGCATCTAGATGTGATTCTATTGTGTCAAATCAGAAGAAGAATGGAATAGATGAGGGAGAGGAATACCCAGAAGATGGAAAAAATGAAATGAAAAATGAAGAAAATTATCTTTCATAAATAAAATGTGAATTGAGTTTATATATTAGAGAGGATACTTGGAGAGAGCAGATAACACTTTAATCTTAGTCTCAGCCAAATTCATTAAAGGAGAGAATCATCTAGATGAGTACACAAATTCATTTTACCCAGCAGGCACAGATCAGGAAAAAAGGAAGGGGAGGACAGAGTAAGAAAGAGGGTAGATTAGAGACAGTAAAAAGAAGCAAAACTCTTAAGAAGGGACAGGGGAAAAAAATAGGACATAATAAAGGGAAACACACAGTTAGCAATTATAATTGCAAATGTGAATGGGATGAACTACTTATAAAATGAAAAAGGATAGCAAAATAGATTAGAAACCAGACAAATATGTTTGTTTACAAGAAACACATTTGAATAAAAAAAACACATGTAGAGTTAAAGGGACCAGATCAGAATCCATTATACTTTAGCCAAAGTATAAAAGGTGACTATAACAATCATGATTTTAGACAAAGCAAATTCAAAAAAAAAAAAAAAAAACTTATTAAAAGAAACTTGGAAGCTACATTTTGCTAAAAGGTACCATGGATAATAAATTAATATGAATACTGAATATATCAAATAGCATGGCATCTAAATTCTTAAAATAAAAAATGAGTTATGGGAAGAAATAGTAAAACTGTAATAGCAGTGGACATTAATCCCTCTCTTACCCCTTCATCTACCCCCTCTCCTTGGTCCCTAATCTAGATAAATAAAACCATAAAATAAACAACAAAAAAGTTAAAGACATGAATAGAATTTTAGAAAAGTTAGATATGATAGACCTCTGAAGAATACTGAATGAGAGTATTGAGGAATATACCTATTTCTAAGCTACTCAGCACCTTCACACAAACTGACCATGTAAGAGAGAATGAAAACTTCACAAACAGAGGTAGAAAGGCAGAAATATTAAATGCATCTTTCTTGACCAAAATACAACAAAAATTACATTTAACATAGGAGTTTTGAATCATAGATTAAAAATTAATTAGAAACTAAATAACAATCCTAACAAATGAGTGAGTCAAAGAATAATAGAAGTGATAATTTCATTAAAGATAATGATAACAATGAGACAATATACCAAAATATGTGGGTTGCAGCCAAAGTAGTATTTATAGGAAAATTTATATTTCTAAATTCTTTTACCAATAAGGAAAAGAAAGAGCAGAATCAATAAACTAGGACTGCAACTAAAAAGGAAAGAGGGGGCTAATCAACAAATTAAAAACCTCTAATTAAATATTAAAATATAAAATCAAGAGTGAGAGAAACAAAAATGAAAATAATCCCATTGATCTAATAAAATTAGAACATATCTTTAAAAAATCAAATAAACAATATAAACCATTAGCTAATTTGATTTTTTAAAATGAAAATTACCAATATCAAAAACAAAAATGAGTGAATTCATAGTCAATGAAGAAGAAACAAAAGCAATTATTTAGTTCAACTGTATATCAATAAAACTGACAATTTAAATGGAATGAATGAATATTTGCAAGAATAAGAAGAAAAAATAGACTTCAGAAACTCTCTCTTGGAAAAAGAAATTAAAGAAGGCATAAATGAATTCCCAAAGAAAAAAAAGCCAGGACTAGATGGATTCACAAATGAATTCTACAAAATATTTAATGAATAACTTATTCTAATATTGCATAAATTGTTTGAAAAAAGGGTTTTTACTAAATGACACAAATGTCATCTTGATACCCAACACAAGGAGAGTCAAAATAAAGAAAGTTATAGACCAATTTCCCCAATAGATATTGATGCAAAATTTCAAAATAAATTATTAGTTGGGAGACTAGAGCAACATATCACAAAGATGATAATGTCTTTCTTTAGGGCTCAACTGAGGCACCATCTGTCTGAAATATTCCCTAATCCCCTCTATATGCTGGTGCCCTCCCTCCCAAACAACCTTGTAACTTTTTCATATATATTGGTATTTTTTATTACTTTTATGTTTTATATATGCTTTTTCTTCACTATTGAGATATAAGCTCCTTGTCGATAGAAATTATTTCATTTTTTTGTACTTGTGTTCCCAGAACCTGGCAACATGTTTGTCAGAATAAATACTTAATAAATACACATTGATTGTTCTGTTTCTTCTCTGAGGGCTCTATCTAATTATTGTCTTTATTCCTTTTATGTTTTCAATTAATTGCTTTCTATGGTCCTTCTGAATTGTTCTGGAGATTGTTGGAATTGCTCTTGTCATTTCAGGGAGCCCTGAAACATTGACTATCTTGTTTTCTCCCTCCTTCATTATGCAAGACTTATGCTATGCTAGAGCTTTTTTAGAATGTTCCTTTTCAGTTAGCTTTTGCCTATTATCATCACTGCTAATTTATCAATTTTGCACATTTGAAAGTGTAATTATTAGGAATCTTTTCCTGTTAGAACATCCAGTGTTGCTGCAGTCTTAACCGAGCCTCTGACCTGGTCTCTATTCCCCTCAGAAAGGTACTAAATACCCACTGTAGTACAACCTCATTTTTTTTTTTTTTTTACCAGTCCTATTCTTCTCAGTTCTACTGTCCGCAAAATGATTTTCTTCATTCACTATGGGGGAGGATGTGAAAACAAGGTGGTGGGGAGAGAAATCCCAAAGGAGTCAGGAGAGGATCCATGTTAGACATTGCTGATTGATACTCTAAGAAATCTTTGCAGTTGAATTTCTTCCATCTTTCAGCAATGTATCAGCAATGTATTTTTTGTTTCCTAGCCTGCACATTCTTTCCATAACTGCCTCCTTTCTTTTAAAGTACTAAAATTGTAACATGCATTCCTGATAGAGGCCAGGAGCACACCCCTAATGCCAAGTCACATACAATGTAAGGAGGTGGGGTCCAGAAGGACAGATTACTACCTGAACTGGGAGTGGTCACATGTTCATTCTGCATAGCAAGCAAATATATATGCTGAAGAATAGACATTCAGACATTTTCTTATGCTTTGTTTAATTTAAGCACTTAAAAACACTGGTCCACTGGAAATCACCAGATGTCAGAAAGTTTTTGCCAATTAATTTGCCAATAAATTAACTACAAAATTCAGATTCTAAAACTACAACAAAGGAAATCCATAGCTGGTCAGTCTTCAGGCTTTTTTGGTTTTGTTTTTGCTGAATTTTCAAGTCTTTTTAGGGGCATTATTTACTTAAAATATTTGGTATCATCAGGAAGGCTGCCCCAGAAAAACTTTCTGACATCTGATGATTGTTGAGATGCTCTCTTCATCACAAGATCATTGGAACTATAGACCAATAATTTTAAAATTACTTCTGAATCTATTTTCCAGTCAGTTGTTTTTCTAATGAGATATTTCACATTTTTTCCTTTTTTAAAAATTTTCTTTATTGTATCTTGATTTTTCATAAAGTCTTTAGTTTCCATTTGCTCAATTCTATTTTTTTAATTAAAAGTTTTTATTTTCAAAATATATACATGGATAATTTTTAACATTCACCTTAAAAACAAGAACCCTTGTATTCTACATTTTTTCCCTTTCTTTCCCACCCCCCCCTTCCCTAGATGACAAGTAATCCAATATATGATAAACATGTGCAATTTTTCTATACATATTTCCATAAATATCATGCTGCACAAAATCAGATCAAAAAGGAAAAAAAAATGAGAAAGAAAACAAAATGCAAGCAAACAACAAAAAGAGTGAAAATACTATGCTGTGATCCACATTCAGTCCCCCTATACCAATCTGGGTTAAGATGGCTTTTTTCATCACAAGATCATTAGAATTGGCCTGTATCATTCATTGTTGGAAAGTCACATCCATCATAATTGATCATCATATAATATTGTTGTTGAAGTATATAATGATCTCCAGGTCCTGCTCATTTCACTCAGCATCAGTTTATGTAAGTCTCTCCAGGCCTCTCTGAAATCATCCTCTGATCGTTTCTTATAGAACAATATTATTCCTTTACATTCATATACTATAACTTATTCAGCCATTCTCCAACTGATGGGCATCCACCCAGTTTCCAGTTTCTTGCCATTACAAAAAGGGCTTGCCACAAACATTTTTGCACATGTGGGTCTCTTTCCCTTCTTTAAGATCTCTTTGAGATATAAGCCCAGAAGAAACACTGGGTCAAAAAGTATGCACAGTTTGATAGTCCTGTGGGCATAGTTCCAAAGTGTTGTCCAGATTGGCTGGATCCATTCACAATTCCACCAACAATGTATCAATATCCCAGTTTTTCCCCTCCAACATTCATCATTGTCTTTTCCTGTCATTTTAGCCAATCTGAGAGGTATGTAGTGGTACCTCAGAATTGTCTTAATTTGCATTTCTCTGATCAATAGTGATCTAGAGTACTTTTTCATATGACTAGAAATGGTTTTAATTTCTTCATCTGAAAATTGTCTCTTCATATCCTTTGACACTATCGATTGAAGAATAGCTGTCAATTCTATTTTTAAGGAATTATTTTCCTCAGTAAGCTTTTGTACTTCCTTTCCCAAATGACCAATTTTACTTTTTAAGGCATTCTTCTCATGAGCTTTTTGTATTTTCTTTTGCATCTCAGTTCTTTCCCTAATTGTTCCTCTATCTCTCTTGATTCCTTTAAATAATGACTCCCACCTTTTCTGCTGAGTTTCTAAGTTGCTTTTGCCTGGAAAATGTTCTCCTCCGTCTTTATAGGTGTTCTGATGCCCTAAAATTTGTTTAGAGTCATTATTTAAAGGAATTTGGAGCAGTTTGGGGGAGAGGTTGGGCAAGTTCCTGCCTTTACTCTGCCATCTTGGCTCTGTCCCCTAGCCTGAACTTTTGAAGGCTTGTTAGAGTAGAGATCCGATGACCAATACACAGTCCAATTGTTAAGGACATATATAATAAACCTTTAAGAGGCACATCACCAAGATGGCCAAAGGGAAATTAATTTTTCAGGCACAGTAACTTTTCAAGTTTACCTACTAAGTCATAGAAATGCTGCAATCTACCACAATGGAAGAAAAACCCATACTGATTAAATAATAGATTTTTGAATCATTATAATATATTTATATGGACAGAGAAAGACAATAGAAAACATTTGATATAACCAAGTTTATTAAATGATACAAACTTGTTACTGTACAATACCAAGGTACTCAGCTAAATAAATTTATATTCTGCCTTTCTTGCTCATTTCCTTCAATTGCCTACATATATCTGCTGATGATATAGGAAATAATAGATGAAATTACAAATAATTGAGAGGTGATAAAAGTAAATGTGGATACCATCAAATCCAAATTGAGCATGCTAAACCAAACTGAAAAAATTATTTAAATATATATATGTGTGTGTGTGTGTGTGTGTGTGTGTATTTCTTAGGCATTTATTTTTACCTGTGATAAGGTACCAATTTTGGAGAGAGCAATTAAAACTTTTCCAATCCAATTTTTAAAAAACTGTCCTATTCTCAAAGGATATATCTTAGAGAAAAAATAATGTGAAGATAAAATAAAGCATTTAAAAATAAAACCATGACTATATCCAAAATATATTTCAGCATAGGAATGTTTGTTTAGAAGAACCATAGGCTTCCATGGAATTGTTGTAAAGTTAACAGAACAAGGACAATCTAGGACAAGATATTAGTTACATTTTATTTCACTGATTAAAAATCTCCACGTCTTTTCTTATACATAGGATTATTAATTCTTGGTTCCAAGAATTTTATTTTAATTGTTGCTTCCTAGAGAGTGAATGTTTTCAGGAATAAACATTCAAGGAAGGCCATATTCTCATATTAACTAATGCTATATAAACTGAAGGGGGAGAATATATTATGTAAGATAACTCTTAAAAGTAAAAAATACCACGTTAGCTATTTTTTATATTTCTATTTATGGACCAAGAAAATACTTTAGAAGTATACACTAATAGTTTCCTTAGTCAGTGTTAAGTGATCTCCCTTCAAAAACATCAAAAAAATCACTTAAACTACCTTCAAGACTAAATAGAAACTCATCTAAATCTTTTTCCATATATGAAGTAATGTTACATCCTAACCAGTAATCATAGATATTATATCCAATTCCAAAGCCATCTGGTACAACTGGTCCAAATCCACCAAGGAAAACTGAAGGACTACTTAATGTACTGGTTGAAAGGATGTTGTGGTTAATGTACTGGTAGGCTGGGTCCTGGTAAAATTCAGGTATAGGGCCACCTCTGGATTCTGCAAGATACCTCAATGCGAACAAATGTCGATCAAATCCTTGTCCTAAATCAAAAAACAAAACACATTCAAATATTGCAAATTAAATCACTTATTTTTAAAACTACCATTACATTGAATTCCCAATCCCTATATTTATGCACACCTGCATTTTTGATTTCCTTCACAAGCTAATTGTACAATATTTCAGAGTCTGATTTTTTCTACAGCAAAATAACGTTTTGGTCAGGTATACTTATTGTGTATCTAATTTATATTTTAATATATTTAACATCTACTGGTCATCCTGCCATCTAGGGGAGGGGGTGGGGGGGTAAGAGGTGAAAAATTGGAACAAGAGGTTTGGCAATTGTTAATGCTATAAAGTTACCCATGTATATATCCTGTAAATAAAAGGCTATTAAATTAAAAAAAAAAAAGAAATAAAGAACTAAGATTCCAAATCCAAAAAAAAAAAACCAAACAAACTAGTAATTACCTAGTCAATTTAAATAAGGCTGCAAACAAAAAGTACCTATGATAGTCCTTGACTTAGTAATAATCAACTTTGAAGTTTCATAGGGAACTCATTATCTTGCCTTCAAAACAAACCTCTACTCTAAATCTTTCTATATCTGTTGAAGGACATAGTTATTCAAGTTAGCCTCAACTAATTACTTTCTCCACATCGAATGGTATGATATGCCATTTCTGCCTCTACCACATTTATCACATCACAGGCCTTTTTTTCACTCACAGTTACCATTTTAGGCCCTCATCACCTCTCACCTGGATTGTTTCCTAAACCCACCTACATGAAGTCTTTCCTCTCTTCAAACCATTCTCCATAATTGCCAAAATGGTTATCCTAATGGAAGTGGATATCTTTGACAATGAGAAGATCCAATTCAGTTCCAATTGATTGATGTTGGACAGAACCAGCTATACCCAGAGAAAGAACACTGGGAAATGAATGTGGACTACTTGCATTTTTATTTTTCTTCCCAGGTTATTTTTACTTTTCTGAATCCAATTTTTCTTGTGCAAAAAGAGAACTGTACAGATGTGTACACATATATTATATTTAAGATATACTTTAACATTTATGAGACTGCCTGCCATCTAGGGGAAGAGGTGGAGGGAGGAAAGGGAAAAGCTGGAACAGAAGTGATTGCAAGAGACAATGTTGAAAAATTATCCATGCATATGTTCTATCAATAAAAAGCTATAATAAAAAAATAAAAATAAAAAAAGAAACTGGAAAAAAATGATTATCCTAAAACATAGATCACCTTCTTATTCTATAAGCCCCAGTAGCACCCTATTGCCTCCCTATATTAAAATGTTATTTTATCTTTCTCCCATCCATTTTAGTTTCTGCTTTATAATATGCATTATTATGAGTAGTAAATGTATATAATTTTAAAATGATATATACATGGATGGCAGAGTAGCAGAAAGAAGTGAAACAAGCTCCCTTTCAAAACTACTTTAAATAAAACTAGAAAATGCATTAGATAGAATCTTGATGGGAAAATCCAAGAGAAAGTTATAGTGAGTGGCTTTAGGAGACTGACAAAGCAGTCTGTGCATACTGGAAATAGGGTCTGGCTAGGAGCCAACACTAACACTCAAGGAGAGATTCTGCAGGTGGGCAAGAAGTGGTACAGCCCCATACCAAAGCAACAGGAAGAGGTGAAAACTGGCGGCTTTGTTGCCTACTATCTATTTCTAGGTCATGGATCCAGAAGGGACTAAGGAAAAATAAGGAAGTATTGTAGACCCTAGATAGTCTACAGAGAAAGGAGGAAATTCAGAAGCAGATAGTTCCAAATATGTGCTCAAGGCACAAATCCAGAAAGAGAGAATGACTAAAATATTTATAAGTAAGACCTTAAAGAAAAATATGGCTCATGCACAAACTCAAATAGAATTCCTATAAGAGACAAGAGGTTTTTTAAGTTTTAATATTTTTTAATCAATGAAATGAGGGAAAAATGGAAAAAGAAATTAAGAGCTATGGAAGAAAGAAGAGGAAAAGGAATTAATAATTTGGTTTGCCAAGTTTGCCAAGTGATAAAAAACCTTATCCAAGCAACAAACTCTGAAAATTTATAAAATGGACCAAGTAAAAGTCAATATTCCATGAGGCAACAAAAATATTAAAATCAAAACTCTGAAAATATTGAAGAAAATGTAAAGGGAAATTAGAGGGAGATTAAAGTAAGGAAAGGATTAGTCCTAAGCAAAATTGACTAAATATGTAAAAAAAAAATTACAGCTCTTTTTAGCCATGTCAAAGAATGAGAATCTGAGGGGTACCTCAGATTGGGAAACAGATGAACAAATTTTGGCATGTAAATGGTATGGAATACTATTGTGCTAAAAGAAATGGTTTTGAATTGATACAGAATGAACAGAAATAAGAAAATTTTTATAATGAAATATTAAAAAAACCAATTTTTTAAGAATTACAAATTAATCAGGCCAATTCCAATAGACTTGCGATGGAGAGAGTTATGTGCATCCAGAATGAGGACTGTGGAGACTAAATGTGGATCACAACATGGTATTTTCACTTTTTTTGTTGTTTGCTTGCTTTTTGTTTGCTTTCTCATTTTTTTCCTTTTTGATCTGATTTTTCTTGTGCAGTATGACAACTGTGAAAATATGTAGAGAAGAATTGCATATGTTTAACATATATTGTATTACTTGTTGTCTTGGGAAGAGTTGGGGGAAGGGAAGGAGAAATATTTTGGAACAAAAGTTTTTGCAAAAGTGAATGCTGAAAATTATCTTTGCATATATTTTGAAAATAAAAAGCTAGTATTGTTTAAAAAATCAAGAAACTCTGATCAGTGAAATCACTAACCATAGTTCTAGATATGTGTAATAAGACATGCTCATCTTCTCCTAATAAAAAAAGTGAAAGATTCAGAATGCAGAATTATGTGTGTGTATGTACATGTATATGACATGTTCATTGTAGACATTTGTTTTGCTTAACTATATGTGTTTGTAACAGGGAGTTGAGGCAGCTAGATAGTTTTTTGGCACTATTACTATATACTTATATATTAAATATTTGTGTTGTTATCCATTTTCTTAGATTGTAAATTCCATGATGGCACCAGGAGGACCTGAGTTCATATTTGGTGTTAAACACTTGTACTTAATAGCTATGTGACCCTGGACAAGTCATATAACCCCCCCAAAAAAATTGCCTTGTGACAGGTATTTTTTTTCATTTTTAATTGGGGATGAAAGTTGGGGTAAAGTAGGAGAAGGTGGATCTTTGCTCGTTGAAAAATTATATCTGTTCATTTGGGGGCCTCTGGTCTCATACCAATCCTTATGCCTAGAATTCTCATCCCTTCCCCCAGCTCCAACTTCTAAAATCCTGCCTATTCTTCACGAACCAGATCAATGCCATCCTCTCAAAAAAGTCTTGCTTGATCAACCCTTGAAAATGTTTTTTCTTGGAAATAGTGATCATAAATAATATTAACACTTATCCTAGACTGTTTTTTCTGCATTGTTATTATATATTTATATAGTACATATTTGTATCATTATCCATTTTGCCATCACTTAATAATGGCAAAGACTGTGACTTAGAATCTTTAAAGTTAGAATAAATCTCAGGAGAACTCTACCAGAAATGTGTTGGTTCAGCTACCTGTGGAGCACTTGAGAGACTAATTAGACATCTAAGACACCAAGGACATCCACTACATCCCAAACTATCACTAGTTATCTTGACTTTGACTTGCCATTGGACTTTGATGAGTCACTGGCAAACTTCAGGATTGGTCTGATGAAAATAATGGGGAAATTCAGAAGCTGCTAAGTGAAAAAAAATGAGAATTATATAGGATTTATATTTCAGAATATTTCATCCTTATCAAAAGTAAATTGGAGGAGCATATAGATGGAACAATGATAGAGCACCAACCTTGGAGTCAGGAAAACTATTAAGTTCAAAGACAGTCTCAGACACTAACATTTCCTAGCTATGTGATCCTGAGCAAGTCACTTAATCCCAATTGCCTTGCCAAAAAAAAAAAAAAAAAAAAAAAAAAAAAAGTAAATTGCAAGTGAAGCTCAGAGAGATGCAGGATTTTTAGCTTAATTTAAAAAAAAAATAGGTAATTTCAAACTAATAGTTATAATCCAAAGTGGTTTTTTTTTTTTTTTCTATGATGCTCTGAAGGCTATTTATGGGCCAAAGACCTATGGTACATTTCAACAACTCGATGTTGACGGAGCCACACTGATTAGTGATAAGGACATACTTGTGGAGAGATAGGTTGAATATTTCCAAAATATTCTCAACAGACCATCATCAATCAATACTGAAATCAATCCCTTTCTAGCTAAATTGAAGAGGTTTTGAATGCCATTGAACTCCTCTCATATAGCAAAGCACCTAGTGCCCTGCTGCTTTGTTGACCTAAGAATTAATATCAAGAAAACACAGTCCAACACCACACCATCCATATATGGAACTATCAATAACAACAAATGGAAAAACTCTGAATAATGTGAATAAGTTCATCAAATTTGGCAGTATACTTTTCAGGAATTTATGTATAGATGATAAGGTTCATGCACTCATTGCCAGAGTTATCTCAGTGTTTGGGAGGTTCCAAAAGAAAGTGTGGGAGAGAAGAGTAATGTATTAGACTGCCTACTAAATTTAAGGTCTATAGAGCCATTGAGTTAACATCATTGTTGTATGCCTATAAAACTTGGACAGTATACTAACATCATGTCAAGAAATAGAATTGCCTCCATTTGAATTGGTTTAGTAAGATTCTGAAGCTCACCTGGCAAGATAAAGTACTGGGACAATGAGGTCCTTTCTCAAGTTAAAATGCCAAGCATTCAAACTCTACTTCAAAGAGTGCAATTCCAATAGACTGACCATGTTTAGGCAAATACACATTTGCCTAAATGACTATTTTTATGGACAACTCACAGAAGGCAATACTCACCTAGAAGTCAGAAAAAGTGATACAAGGATACTCTCAAGATTTTTCTGAAGAACCCTGTAACTGATTGTGTGAGAGATATTGATAAAGGAACCAAATGTTCATGTGTAATATTTATGCCCAACCTTTTGTAAAATCTTCCAAGTTTGTATTTTCTGATCAGTCACACTCAGACACACTATACTTTGACCCCAATATAGTGTCACTTTGGTCCTCTTTAAGAATGAAGGATAATAGTTAACCAACCACCTGAAATGTGACTCTCCAATATTTCTGACAGGAAATTACACCAATTAAAAATAACCTTCTAATTATATTCTGTAAATCCTAATGCTTATATATTAAATTAGCCCAACTGAATTATGTTGTTCAAATCAGCATTTATTTGTAAGACATCTTATTAGATATTGGAAATCCAAAAGTAAAATAATTCAGACCAACATTCTTTCAACATGTAAGTGCTTAAAGTGTTCAAAGCACAGTGCTAAAATAAATATATAATTTATAAAAGACATGATCCCTGTTGTGATAGAGATTGCAATCTATTGAAAATGAGAGGTATATCTCAGACCTGTGGAGGAGGAAGGAAATTTGTGACCAAATAAGAAGTAGAGATCATTATTAATCACAAAATAGAAAATTTTGATTATATCAAATTGAAAAGCTTTTGTACAAACAAAACTAATGCAGACAAGATTAGAAGAGAAACAATAAACTGGGAAAATATTTTTACAGTCACAGGTTCTGATAAAGGCCTCATTTCCAAAATATATAGAGAATTGACTCTAATTTATAAGAAATCAAGCCATTCTCCATTTGATAAATGGTCAAAGGATATGAACAGGCAATTCTCAGATGAAGAAATTGAAACTATTTCTAGCCGTATGAAAAGATTCTCCAAGTCATTATTAATCAGAGAAATGCAAATTAAGACAACTCTGAGATACCACTATACATCTGTCAGATTGACTAGGATGACAGGAAAAGATAATGTTGAATGTTGGAGGGTATGTAGGAAAACTGGGACACTGATACATTGTTGGTGGAATTGTGAATATAACCAGACATTCTGGAGAGTGGTTTGGAACTATGCTCAAAGAGTTATTAAACTGTGCATACCCTTTGATCCAGCAGTGTTACTACTGGGCTTATATTCCAAAGAAATCTTAAAAGGGAAAGGGACCTGTATGTGCAAAAATGTTTGTGACAATCCTCTTTGTAGTGGCTAGAAACTGGAAACTGAGTGGATGCCCATCAATTGGAGAATGGCTGAATAAATTGTGGTATATGAATGTTATGGAATATTATTGTTTGTCGGAAATGACCAACAGGATGATTTCAGAAAGGCCTGGAGAGACTTACATGAACTCATGCTGAGTGAAATGAGCAGGACTAGGAGATCATTATATACTTCAACAACAATACTATGTGATGACCAGTTCTGATGGACCTGGCCATCCTCAACAATGAGATCAACCAAATCATTTCCAATGGAGCAGTAATGAACTGAACCAGCTACGCTCAGAGAAAGAACTCTAGCAGATGACTGTGAACCACTATATAGAATTCCCAATCCCTCTATTTTTATCCACTTGCATTTTTGATCTCCTTCACAGGCTAATTGTATAATATTTCAAAGTCCGAATCGTTTTGTACAGCAAAAACTGTTTGGACATGTATACATATATTGTATTTATTTTATACTTTAACATATTTAACATGTATTGGTCAATCTGCCATCTGGAGGAAGGGGTGGGGGAAAGAAGGGGAAAAGTTGGAACAAAAGGTTTTGTAATTGTCAATGCTGAAAAATTACCCATGCATATATCTTGTAAATAAAAAGCTATTTTAAAAAATTACTGGCAGGAAAGAATAAGACATAAACATAAGACAACAATATGAAAACAGCTATCAAAAAAAAAAAAAGCCTTGAAGAAAAATGCTATTTGTGCCCAAACCCAATAAGAGTTAAAGAAAGAGATGAGTGTTAAAAAGAAAAAACTGGGGAAATAAATGAAAATGATATAAAAAAAATTATGAAAAGATGTTGGAATCTTTACAAAGTGTTAAGCCATTAGAGTTGATAGAGACAATAATTATCTAATTTGGCATGGTTCAATATGATTGATTTGATCTTAGAAGGAGATATTTTGGGCCAGAACTTGAAACAAGGTACTAAGTACAACTGATAGAAATGATGCTTGTGTTTACACCTTTAAAAAGCCCATAAGTATCTAAGTACTCAGTGGAGTTCACATATTTGGGAGATTTCAGGGCTTAGTAAGGCTTAGTATGAGATATCTGAATTCACACCTCCCTTAGGGCCAAAGAGCACTCTGGGAGATAACCCAGAATCCCTCTCTCTCCAGAAGGAGGAGTTAATCTTTGGGAGATCATATATATACAGGAAGCTCTTAGAGCTTGGGAGAGTTTTCTTGGGAACATTGACTGGGGTCGGAGAGGAGCACTCTGGGAGGAAGCCCACAAGCCCTCTCTTCGTGACAAGAGATTCATTGCATCTTCCAACTTGGTGCTGGCTGAAGGCTGAAGAAAGCAGAGGCAGAAGCCGAGGACAAAGCTGCAAGAGCTCTTGGAACCAGGCAGAGAGATAGGCCTGAGCTAACTGGACTATACTAAAGGACACAATAAAAGATCTGAACTCTTTTATAACCTGGCTGTGTTTTGGAAAAAGAAAACCAACAAAAAGAAAATTAACATCTTGGTTTAAAAAAAAAAAAGATACACATACAAAAATACTGAAGAATTCCTTAAAAAGGAAAATTGACCGAACAGAAAAGGAGGTACAAAATCTCACTGAAGAAAATAATTCTTTAAAAATTAGAATTGGGCAGTCAAAAGTTAAAGATTTTATGAGATATCAAGAAACAATAAAACAAAAATCAAAATAATGAACAAGAAGAAGAAAGTAGGAAATATCTCATAGGAAAAAGAAATGACCTGGAAAACAAATCCAACAAAGGTGGACTACCTGAAAGTCATGACAAAAAAGCAAGCCTAGGAACCATATTTCAAGAAATTATCAAAGAAAATGCCCCAATTCTTTAGATCTAACGGATAAAGTAGACACTGAAAGAATCCACAAATCACCTCCTAAAAGAAAACCCAAATTAAAAACTAAGAAATAATTTAGCCAAATTCCAGACCTCCCAGATCAAAGAGAAAATACTTTGTGTATCCAGAAAGAAACAATTCAAATATTATACAGTCACAGTCAAGATCACACAAAATTTAGTAGCTTCAACATTAATGGAGCAGAGAATATGTATGCAAGATGATATTCTGGAAGGCAAAAGAGCTAGAATTACAATCAAAAATCACCTGGCCAGAAAAAGTGAATATTATCCTTCAAAAGAAAAATATTTCATGAAAAAAGAAGACTTTCAAGAATTCCTGGTGAAAAGACTAGAGCTGAATAGAAAATTTGACATTCAAGCATAAGATTCAAAAGAAACATAAAAAGTAAACATGAGGGGGCAGCTAGGTGTTGTCTTGGATAGAGCACCAGCCCTGAAGTCAGGAAGACCCGAGTTCAAATCTGACCTCAGACACTTCCTAGTTGTGTGATCTCTGGGCAAGTCACTTAACCCCAATTGCCTCATCAAAAAAAGGAAAAAAAAGTAAACTTGAAAGCAATCATAATAGACTTCATCATTATTAGAGGTCAACACAGACAGAGTATGAGTCAATTATGTTGGGATGATCTAAAAAAAAAATGAAAGGGTGAGAAAGAGGAAGGCATTGGGAAAAGGGGGAAAGGAGAAAGTATAGAATGGGGAAAATTCTCTCATATAAAAAGCATGCAAGAAAGAGCTTTTACAATAGAGGAGAAAATGGGAAGAGAAGAGATTGGTTCAACTAAGGTAGTATATACACATTCAGTTGTAACTTAATAGGAAAATTGCAGAGGACAGGAAGAAAAAAGGAGGAAGGAGGAATAATAAAAGGGAGAGCAGATGAAGGAAGGCAATGATTAGAAACAAATTTGACTTCTGAAGAGAGACAGAAAAAGAAGAAAAAAGAAGAAAAAGAGAGAAAAGAAAGAAGAAAAAGAAGAAAAAAACAAGAAAATACTAATCATAACTGAATGTAAATGCGAATGGGATGAGCTCACTCATAAAACAAAAGCAAACATCTGCAGAATGGATCAGAAATTCGGATTCAACAACATGTTATCTACAAGATATTAGAAAGATACACACATAGTGTTTGAAAAGGAGAGCAGAATTTAATATGCTTATAGGCAGGGGTAGCAATCATGATCTCAGACAAAACAAAAGCAAAAATAGACCTAATTAGAGAAGATAAGGGAAACGAAAAGTATAGCATAAACAATAAAGTATTACCAAAATTTTACATCAAGTTTCTCTGATAAAGGCTTCATATATACTGGGTTGAATTTATTAAAATAAGAGCCTTCCTCAACTGACAAATGGTCAAAGGATATAAATAGGCAGTTTTTAGAAGAAAAAAATCGAAGCTATATTCATGTGGAAAATGCTTTAAATCGTTATTAGAGAAATGTAAATTAAAACAACTCTGAGGTATCATTACACACCTACCAAAGACAAAAAGGATGAAAAGATGAAAAAATAATAGCTTCATTAATGAACTACTGGCATAATAGTGAACTGATTCAACTATTTTGGATAACAATCTATCTGAACTATGCCTAAGGAGCTATAAATGTTAACCTGGCAATAATACCACTATTAGGTATGTATCTCAAAAGGATCAAAGAAAATGGAAGAGGATCTATACATTAAAAATATTTATGGCAATTCTCTTTATGGTAGCAAAGAATTGGAAATCAAAGGGATGCTCATTAGTTGGGGAATGGCTGAACAAAGTTTAGCATATGCTTATGATAGAGTGCTACTCTGCTACAAGAAATGACAAGGGAAGTGATTGCAGGAAAATATGGTAAGACCCATATGAACTGATGTAAAAATGAAGTAAGAAACATAACAGCAAGGCTGTAATCATGATCAACTGTGACATGATGACTCTGACCAATACAATGATCCAAAACGATTCCAAAGTTCTCTTGATGAAAAAACTGCTAAAGAAAGAACTGAAGAGCTGAATACAAATTGAAGTATAATTTTCTCCTTTATATTTCTTAATTTTGGGGGAAATGTGGCTGTTTTATATAATTTCATATGTAATTCTCAGTGGG
This sequence comes from Sarcophilus harrisii, assembly GCF_902635505.1. Classification (NCBI taxonomy): domain Eukaryota; kingdom Metazoa; phylum Chordata; class Mammalia; order Dasyuromorphia; family Dasyuridae; genus Sarcophilus; species Sarcophilus harrisii. Next base: position 190,873,613 of record NC_045426.1, read on the forward strand.
TAATGGATGAAGAGAATTTGGAACTTAAAATTTAAAAATAATGTTGAAATTAATTAATTTAAAACAGAATAACGGAGACATGGGAAATGGTGAGGAGCATGTGGGTATGAAGTGATGAATGAATAAAAAGAAAGGATGATCGTTAGGGCAATCTGGTAAGAGTCAGAAAAGGAAATGATAAAGGGAACATATGGAGGGTTTAGTCTTGGAGTAAAGGAGAACCTGAGGGATAATGAGAAAGTGTTCTGAGAGGCAGAAAAAGGAAAAAGAACTAACACTTAATGACTTTTATCTTTCTAATGAAGTACAAAGAGCAGTTCTTAGTTGTGAGGGTAGAAGGAAACAATAGTGCAAGAGACCAGAGAAAGATGGTTTAAATAGCTACTGTAGAGAATGCAACAGAGAATGAATTAGAGGTGAGGACCTTTAGGGAGGACCCATTTGAGATTAGATATCATAAATTTGTAATGCAACCACTCAACACAGTAGATATTTTTCTATCTTCACTTCTAGCACCTGAATGAAAGTAGAGAAGATAAGTAGTGGAGGTAAGCCAGGATTGGTTTTAGGAAAGGCATGAATGACTCAGCAGTAAAGAATCATGTTGAGTCAAATTAGTTAGAGTTAAATATGGGAAGTGAAATCAGAGGCAAGATCAGTGCCTGGAAAAATACTAAGGAAGACATGGAGTGAAGGTTACGGTGAGGATATAAAACAAGAAAAATGGGACACAGGGAAATGATTGATAGAATACTATGGTTGGTTAATGGAATTTCAGAGTTCTTGATCATGGAAGTAGAACAATGACAAGATTTTCTGTATTAACAAATACTTTAAATTTGAAGTTAGGAAACTTCCTTAAACTAAAAGAGATGGAGACATAGACCTATCCCAATGTTCCCAAATCAATTTCTTTCTAAATGTTTAAATTCTAGTGGAAAAATAACTATTGAGAACAGATCAAGAAGGGAAAACTTAAGAATAACTGGACTTCCTGAAACTAGATTAAAAAAAAAAAAATCAACAATAATCTTGAGGAAAACTTCTGATCTGAAACCACCAGATCAAGGAGAAAATTTTATGAGCAACAAGAAAAAAACAATTTAAATACAGCAGAGTTACAATTAGAATCCCACAGAACTTAGCAGTGGCTACATTAAAAGACCACAGATCTTGAAACATTTTATATTGAAGAGCAAAAGAACTAGGATGGGGGTTAAAAATATCCCACCCAACAAATTTTAAGTATAATCCTAAATGGGAAAAAAAAAAAAAAAAAAAAAGGATATTCAGTGAATTGCCAGACTTTTAAGATTTTGTTACCCCCCAAATCTGAACTTAATAGAAAGGGGGAACATAGAATGGGTGTGTAAGATAATGAGAATGGGATAAAGAGGGAGGGGAAAGATGGGGGAAGATGATAAAGGAGGAATCCTAGGTTACGAAGGATAAGTTAATTAATAGCAAAGCAAATTAGTGGGTAGAAATAAAGCAGAGGAGTCAATAGGGATAAGAAATAAGAGATACACACAAACATTGTTAAGATCCAGAGTATATTGGTGTTAGGAAGAAAAAAAAAAGCAGTGTTAGTAATTATTGATCTCAAAGTTAAAGCAAAAGTAGATTTAATCAAAAAATAAAAATAAGGAAACTACTCTATATGCCAGTCATATTTATCAATATTGTTTTAGACCATTTAAAATAATTAGATTGTATATGGTTACAATATTGCTATGGTAGAGGAAATGATGAATTGGTAGATTTAGACTTATGAAGGATATTTTATCCACTTTCAGAGAAACAGAAAACAAGTGTAGGTATATATATATATATATATATATATATATATATGTACATATGTACTTATAAATATGGCTACAATGAAGTGTGGTCATATTTATAAATATATAATTCCCCCCCAAAAAAATCCCCAAGAAGGATATGTGTGTATATATGTATATATTGGGAAATGTGGCTGTTTTACATAATTTCATATGTAATTCTCAGTGGGTAATGGATGAAGAGAATTTGGAACTTAAAATTTAAAAATAATATTGAAGTTAATTAATTTAAAACAGAATAAGGGAGACTTGTTACCCCCAAAATCTGAACTTAATAGAAAGGGGGAGCATAGAATGGGTGTGTAAGATAATGGGAATGGGATAAAGAGAGAGGGGAAAGATGGGGGAAGAAGATAAACGAGGAATCCTAAGTTATGAAGGATAGGTTAATTAATACCAAAGCAAATTAGTGGGTAGAAATAAAAGAGGAGTCAATAGGGATAAGAAATAAGAGATACACACAAACATTGTTAAGATCCAGAGTATATTGGTGTTAGGAAGAAAAAAAAAAGCAGTGTTAGTAATTATTGATCTCAAAGTTAAAGCAAAAGTAGATTTAATCAAAAAATAAAAATAAGGAAACTACTCTATATGCCAGTCATATTTATCAATATTGTTTTAGACCATTTAAAATAATTAGATTGTATATGGTTACCTACAAGGAAGCAAAGAAAAGATGGACAGCTTTGAATACAATCTGTGTAGTATTTATTAATAGGCTTTCTTGCAATGGAAATTTATTGTCTCATATTTTGAATTCTCTCATGTTCTGTTGTGAACATAGCAAATTTTTTTCTTTTTTTCTATTTTGAAATAAAAAAGAAAAAAACTATTTCTTCACTATTTCTTTCCTACTACCCCACTCAGTGTCATAAAGGAATTTTACAAATTGTCATTGAAATCAACATAAAGTTCAGAGGTAACAAAAATTTTACTTTAAAATTTGATCATATACCTTAAGTAAGAGTTTCTGATGGCTGAGACTTCTGAAAGGGGTTGAATTACTGTTATGCTTAAGAGTTTTAGCTTGTCATACAGGAAGTAAAACATATTCATGTCGAGCTTGATGATATACCCAACCAAACATATCAGAAAAATTCTCAATCTGTTCATATCACCTCATCGATCTAGCTAGAATCCTCTAGTTTTTCTATTTGTTGTATCTTAGGAATCCCTCATTTATGGTATAGTACCACGTTAAGGCTCAGCAAGGATAACTCTAGGATACCTGAGCTGTGGAAAATCTGTTGCTTTTCAAAATACCTACTACACCAAAAATAACCAGAACCCTAAAACAAACAAAATATTTCCTACTTCCTTCCCCTAAACAATCTATCTGATGCTTATACTTATCTTTATGTTTAGTATTTTGTTTCATAATGTATTTCCTTTATATCAACTTTACAGAGTTTACATTTTTAATGACTTTTTTTGGGTAAAATTAAGTGTAGTATATTACTACAAAATCTTTAAAACTATACTTGAAATGGTTAAATAAGAATGTTTACATATCCTTTAATTTCTTGGGTTAATTTCTAAATTCAAGGTATAAAGTTTAAATATTAATTCCCTTGTTTTAGAGATGAGAAAACATCATATGGAAGTTAAATGACTTGACTGGAGTCATAGAGCTATTGTGAAATAGATCAAATTGCTATCTTATTCAAGAGTTCCAGCTGGTTATTCAGAAAGTAAAACATGTAGCAAAGACTTATCACTTCTATAGAATATGAAGGTACAACTAAAAAAATTAGGAAAATCCTCAATCTGTTTATATTATCCCATGGATCTAGCTAGAACCCTGTACCTTATCCATTTGTTGTGTCTCAGGAATCCCTCATTTATGGTATATTACCACTTTGGTGATAAATACCCTCAAAGTATTTTGGGCATCTAAATTTTCTAAAATCAATGTTCTTTTCACTTCAAGGAAGAAGAACCTTTTTCTTATTAAGCTAAAGTAATGGAAAGAGCAATAGGCTTGGTTTTTATCCTGATTCTTGTGTTTACCACATGAATTCAGGGGCAAGTAAACTTTTCCGAACTTTGATTTTTTTAATCTGTAAAATGGGGATAATAATACTTATACTATCTCTACACAGCATTGCCACAAATAAAGCGCTTTGTAAATGTGAAGTTCTATATAAATTTTAGAAGGTTTCTTTTTGTCAGGAGTTAACAATACACTAAAATTTCACTTTGCAATCAATAATATAAAAAAATTCTAATGAAAATAATAAAAGTTTTAAGAAATGACTAATTTTGGACTACTGAAAAATGTTTACAATGCTATTCTCATTATGATCATTATAAGGTAGCATAAAACTAACCTAATGCAGCTTCCATTTGTAAAAACTTGTGATATTTTGAACAGCTGTCAATTAGCTTTCTTAGTTCTTGTGCATTGTATTTTTTCCGGTCTCTGATAAATGCTTGAGCACATTGTTTCGTATAAATTGTTGCAGGTCGAATAGTTTCTGTGCGACCATGTTTAAAGCCAGCAGTACTACATGCTTCATATGTAGGAACCATTTTCCCAAAATGACGATAAGCAGCAACCTGACATGCAAGTTGAAATACAGCATCTGGACTCATTCTTTCTTGTATTAAGTATTTTTTCCCAAACTTCCTAAACTCAAGTGGTTTCACAGTCATTTTATGTATTTGCTTATCAAATTTTTGACGTGCAACAGTGACAGCTGACTGAATTGATTCATTCATATGAAATTCCAGCTTTTCTACATTTGTAGAACATAATACAGCAGTACTTCTTGGTGTAACTGCCGGATGCTTTGTGCTGTCTGTATATACTTCATTAATAAAACGGAGAACAGCAATTCCATCTCCCCAAGAATGTTCAAAATTTATCCCTGCAGTCCCATCACCAGTGACAATTAAACTGAAAGATTTGTCAAACCAACGATTATAACCATATCCATGAAGCATACAGTGTGATAGGTGGGTACTGTTTTGTACTATAAAACTATCTAAACACAAGCAGAATATTGCACTATCAATTTTGTACATGCTTTCTTCATTCCCAGCTTGCAGAAGCTGTTCTCTTACTGCTGCCCAGGTATTTCTGTTTTCAGTGGTTAAGTAGCCCAGCGGATACTCAGCTACTGTTTCCCCATCCTGTAAAATATTAATTAAATGTGCCTGTATTTCATATGGATGTAGAATATTTCCAATAGGATCCAATATGTCAAATACATAAAAATGCCCATTTCTCATCACTAGCAGATGGCGTGCAGCATGATCTGAAAACAGTTCATCTTTATCTTGTTTAGGAACTCTGGAACTGTTAAAGAGATGAACGTACTGTGACATATCTAAAGGATAAGCTTCTGCAAAATATGCTCCATACCAAGATATCCAAGTTGGAAGAAGGCTAAGAAATCTTTTAAAGGCCTTACTCTTACTCCATTCAGGGTTGACATAATAAATGTCTGGCTCTAAGATATGACTCCTTAGAGAGTTACGAAATTTTATTGCTGATACAGTCAGATTTGTTGCTCTCACAAGTTGGTTATTATATGATTCTTGTGGATCTCGTTTAAGTGTGATGAAAGGATTAAAGTTTAAAACAATAGGGTCTCTTGAAGAAAGATACATATCAAGCCATGGACCTGCAAAAACAAAGAAACAAAACTAGATAAATAAAAGTCAATGAAATAGCTATTTTTGTAACTAAGGTATAATTGTATTATATATGGTATATTTGCATAAAGCAACTATTATGTCAAGGAAAAATTCAGTTCCAGTAAACTTTTATTTATTTGGCGTTTATGGGAAGCAGGAATTCTCCAATAATAAAAAGAATTATTTATTTAGCGTCTTAAAGTTTGTAAATTACTTTATATACATTTTCTTCATTTGAATCTTTCAAAAAAGTTCTGAGGAAGGTAATGCTAATGTTGTCATTTTACAAAAAAGGAAAATTAGACTCACAGATAGTAAAGTGGGACTAACGGTCCGACAACTAATAAAGACAGAGCTGAAACTTGACACCAGATCTTCCTGGTTCTGAGGCCAACTCTTTATACCACGTTGGTTATCATACTCTCTCTAACATGCTTCTAATTTTGTCAGCTGGGAAATTATATTACCAACTTTATTAAAATTATATTTAGACAAAATAAATAGACCTTTTCTACAAAATGGTGAATTTCTACTCACTCACTGGAAACAAGTAAGCTAGTAAACAGTCCAAAAAAGCAATTTATTAATATTTTGAAAGCAACATATCTATTTGACAGCCACTATTTGATAAAATCCTTGTTAGCAGTTAAATCTTAATTAGGCAGTTAAATACTAAATTAGTAAGTTTCTGTAAAAGTGTTTGGCTTCTATTAAGTTAGTATTTGTGGTATGTGGAAAACATTTGTAACATTTAGCTATATAAAGCCAGAGACTTTCCATAATTAATTATCTACAAGAATTTGAAATTGCCTTAAAAATATACAAAGTGAGAATAACATATTAAAGACTTATTATTTCACTGGTATGATCATTTTCCTCCATTGACACAAAGTGCAACCCCTCTTTGAAATTTAATATTGTTTTCATTTTCTTGAGGCCTGCCTACTTATGAGTCTCTCTGGGCTAATCAAGATTGGTCCACAGTCCTCTAAAATGAAGCCTTTCTAGCATAATAGGACCTTTGTCACCAGTCTTTGAAAACTCAAGGTCATCCATATACCACAATAAGGAATTATAGTAATACTTTTAATGAACTAATTAGTAAACATCAAACTCATTTGCACTTGGAGAAAGTAACATTAACATAAAATATCACCCTTTTCCAAAGTCCTATTCTAAGCCCTTATCATGGCATAGAGATGACTCTGGGATCCCAAAGCAATGCTAACAGAATAAGCTTTGGCCAATTTCAAGCTGTTTTGATGTGGAGGCCTGGGACAGTATTTTGCCATGCAAAAAACAGCTTGACTATGAAATCCAGAGAGAATTTCTGAATTTCTAGAATATTGGCTACTAGGTGATTATTTTTTTTAGTCACAGTAGCTCCTGAGGCACAATAAGGTTACAATTTGCGTCAGTAGAGAGACGACCTTTCACTGATGAAATTATAGCTCTTTTGAAGTGTGAAATGTCACAATTAAACATTTATTGTGCATCCACTAAATGAGCAGATTGGATAGACAATCTAAGTAGAAATCAATTTCACAAATCTGACATTTATGCCAAGCTATGAAAATTTTTAAAAAATCAATTATTATTTATATTAGACATGATTGAAAGAACACTGAATTTTGATTTATGCAATCATAGATATCAAGTTGGAATGGACCTTAAAGGCTGACAAATTACTGAAATTAAGAGTCAGACCCAAATTCAAAACCTTTCTTTGGACACTTGCCTGAACCTGAGCCTTTGTGTGCCTCAGTTTCCTCATCTGCAAAATGTTGGAATCAATGCCCTCTAAAGTCCTTTCCAGTCCCTAAAATCTCCTAGGATCTATGCTCCTATATTTGCCAACCCTTTCATTATGCAGATGAGAAACCTAAGCCCAGATTGGTGAAGTGACTTGCTCAGATCATATAAACGGTAAATGGAGGAGCTGGCTCCAAATTTATTACTTTACTCCCTATACCACATTGCCTCGTGTTCATATGATCTGAGTTTGAATCTTGCCTTTGCTTTGCACTTTCTCTGTGAATGTAGGTAAATCATTTCACTCTTTTTTCAGCTCAATTTCCTCATTTGTAAATTGAGAAAGTTTAATTAAATTGAACAAATATTTATTAGACTAGATGACTAATAAGGTCAAACAAAAAAGCATTTATTAAATACCTATTATATGCCAGACACGTACTAGGTAGAGAAAAAAGTTATTCTGCTCTATTGGAGGAGACAGCATGTACATATTTTAAAATGTATACAAATATATATAAAATAAATATAATTTTGATAAGGAAGGAACTAGCAGTTGGGGAGATTAGGAAAGGCCTCAATAGGAACTAGTATATAGCCCAACTTTGAAGGAATTCTCAGGCAGAAGTGAGAAGGGAACAGTATATGTGTTATGATGAAGAGATTAAAGAGCATTAGCAAGAAAGGAGGCCTGTCTAGTTCCAATGATCTTGTGATAGAAAGAGCCATCTACACCCAGAGAGAGGACTGTGAGAACTAAGTGTGGATCACTACATAGCATTTTCACTTCTATTGTTGTTGTTTGCTTAAATTTTATTTTCTTTCTCTTTTTTTTCCTTCTTGATCTGATTTTTCTTGTGCAGCAAGATAATTATATAAATAATGTATGCCTATATTGGATTTACATTTTTTTTTTTACCATATTTAACATATATTGGATTACTTTAATCTAGGGAGGGAGTGGGAAATAAGGGAGGGGTGGGTTTGGAACACAAGGTTTTGCAAGGATCAATATTGAAATGTGATCCTTTCATGTTTTTTTTAATCATATTTTTTTATTTACAAAACATATGCATGGGTAATTTTTTCAACACTGACCCTTGTAAAACCTTCTGTTTCAAATTTTCCCTTCCTGCCCCCTACCTCCTCCCCTAGATGGCAGGTTGTAATACATGTTAAATATGTTAAATTATATGTTAAATCCAATATATGTATACATATTTATACAGTTATCTTTCTGAACAAGAAAAATTGGATCTAGAAAGAAAAAAAAACTGAGAAGGAAAACAAAAATTCTTTGCATATGTTTTGAAAATAAAAAGCTTCAGTAAAAAAATAAAAATTTTTTTTAAAGTTTAAAAAAAAGGGGGGGGGGGGGACTAGCCAGTTAGGTTAAACACTACAGTGCATGAAATGGGAGTAACATATAAATATGGAAAGAATAGCTGAAAACAGGTTTTGAATGGCTTTAAATATCAAACAGAGGAGTCTGTATTATCACACCAACAGCTGTGGGGAAGGAGAATGGGGGCAGGGAGAAGGAAGAGAGGTTTGAAGCAGGGAGACCAATAAGGAGCCTATGCTACTGTTCCAGGTGAAAATAAGAGTTTAAACTAAAAAAGAAGCAATGTGAATGAAAGGAAGGATAAGAATGGAAAAGATGTAGAAATAGAAGCATGAAGACTTGACAACAGATTCAATATTTGGATTGAGAAAGGAAGGATTTGAGAGTGATTTGAAGGTTGCAAACCAAGATTAACTGAAAAGATGAGAGAACTCTTGAGAAAAGTAGGTCCCTTTATTATTGAATAATGAATTGCATAATTAGAAAAAATCCTAATTTCAATCAATGTCAGCTTTGAAAATCAATACCTAAAAAAAGTCTTTTTCTCCCTCAGTAATGAATTAGCTTATATGAAGAGTTGAACTTTGTTTCCAAAAGGTTACTTTTACCTAATTAAGATTTGCTAAAAATCAAGTTCCTTGATCTTTGGATAAAAGTTTCCACTTCATTTTACAAAAAAGGAGGATGTAAAATGAATAAAACAAAAAATCCTACAGTATAAGTATCTCATTTCAAAAAAAATGTTCCAGATAAATTACTACAAAGAATAAAATCCAACATTGTAACAGAAACAAATTAAGGAAGCAGTAAAATAATAATTACATTTTTCAATAAAGTTGTCATTCCAGCAATACGCTAATTAACGCAAAGGTTTCCTGAAGTATCTAGAATTGAAATAGTTACTGCAGAAAACAGAATTTAAAAATTAAAGTATAATGCCTAATATTTTTAAAAGGATAAACAAACCTGTTATGTAGCTTGTATGAAAGTTCTTTTTATCAAGCTCAATAAGATTTCTATGTAAGTCTTTTCCAACTCCATTTTTAAAAGTCATTGCAAGTTTTTCAGTGTTTCTATAGTTTATAAAAGAAAAAAAGTTAATACTACATAATATTACTTAATTTTTAAATTGTTCACTATGTATTCATCTCAACACCTACATTTACACTTTTAGAATTGCCAATTCTTTAAACTCTTTTGCTTCAAAGTCTAATAAAAAATTTCACATGGCTTTTGATTTTTTGTTGTCAGACTTAAAGACCAAGATGAAAGGTAAGGAAACAAAATATAATTTTAAAAACTCATTAGAAGTCATATGAAGTTAATAGCCTTAAAAGATGTCTGTTAAAGAGAAATTCTATAATTTTGCAACTTTGCCCTTTGCCCCTACCATACATAATTTTATTTAGTTCCTATGGCTGTGTCTGAGTAAAATATTACTCAATTTTTAAACATTTTATTCCTCTAAATTGTTATATTCTCTGCAGGAATAGCTTACTTCACAATTAATTTGAAAATTTATTTGAAAAAAAAATTTACTATCTCAGTAGCCAAACCTAGGTTCTAAATACTACTCCTGTCTTTGACCAACAATGTAATCTTTGCCAACAACTTTTTATTTCAACCTAACTAAAATGAGATAGTTTTGACAGTCTCTAAGTTTCCTACCACCTCTAAATTCTGATCTCTGACACTGGCTTGAGGAAAATGTTTTGTAATTATGGGAACATTTTAACTGCTAAGTTAACAAGAGCAAAAATATATTCAGCTCTTATTTTGTCTTAACTGAATAAACTATCTATTGTTAAATCTTCCTATAAAGCAAGTAAGTGTCCATAAAGCAAATTTCTTTTTCTATGCAGCCTGAGTAGATATATGGTGCTAGCAGGGCTCAAATATCAAGGTAACCAAAGCACTACTGGAAACTTGTTTCTTTTTGTTTCTCAATGCTGCTTTCTCCTTAGCATGCTTTGAGTTTCTCAAGGTCAGAACTTTTTATCTTTTGAATTTCTGATTAATGCCTAGAGCAGTACAATAAAGCCAGAGGACCTCTAAGTGTGAATTGAGGATTACAATGATTTATTCAGCTTTATAATATTCTACCTTCCATTAAGAGAAGAGATATGGAAAATTACATAACACCAAGAAAATTATTCATATAAAAGATTTTGCTTATTTGCTGACTTTAATCTTTGAGGAATCTATGAGGAATTTATACATTTGTCATTAAAATAGAAAACTTTTCATCACATTTCAGTGATCCAACCTGTATTCATTATCTCCCAGAAGAGGTTTTTGAGCAGCCATATATCTTTTGATGGAATCCTCCAACTCTGGAATTGGTAATCTGGAATTGTGTGATTTTAAGAAAAGCAAATTCAGTATGTTTAGGTATTGAGACAAAATTTTATGTCAATCAGTTCATAATTTGGGGGGGGACCCTTAGAATTCACACATTTCACTCCATAGTTGGTTAAGGAAACTAATTCTCACATAGTGATATGGAAACATTTTCCACACTTATAATCAGGCCTTCTATTATCAATCAATGCATATAACATAAAGGGTTTGAATCCAACTGGAAAAGCAAGGATTAATCCATAAATCTTGGCACCTAACGAAATAAAGCATAGGAGTAATCAACAATCAGGTACTACAATTTATCGAGATGAAACAGTGAATTGGGAAAGCAGTATTTCATTGTAAATTAGGACAGAAATAATAGGAAAGAAATGGTGTTATAAAGGTGAAAAGTTTTTTTTGGAGAGAAGAGAAATATGAGACTGATGATCTCGGACACAAAAGCTCTGAAAAAAAAATTAAAAGACCTCCAAAGGTTTGTAATACTAATAAATTTGCTATGTTTTGGGGATGTTCTATTCATAAAATAAATCTCTTTCCCAACTTCTGCAAGGATTATAAATAAAAGCCAATAAAAACTATTTAATGCCAATGTCTAAGGCTAATATCTATGGAAATAAGAACATAGGAGTGATCAGCAATTAGAAACTACACAGTTCAAACTGATGGAACAATAAAATGAGAAAGAAGTGCTTCATTAGAAAGACAAAAAAATAACATTGGTAAGAAATGGTATGGTATGTATACTTATTGTGTATCTAATTTATATTTTAATATATTTAACATCTACTGGTTATCCTGCCATCTGGGGGAGGGGGTGGGGGGTAAGAGGTGAAAAATTGGAACAAGAGGTTTGGCAATTGTTAATGCTGTAAAGTTACCCATGCATATAACCTGTAAATAAAAGGCTATTAAATAAAAACTTAAAAGAAAAAAGAAATCTTAAATAAAATTTTTTAAAAATGGTATGGTAAAAGAGAAAAACGTTTTGTAGAGTCTTTTTTTTTTTTCTCCTCAGGGGTGGGGAGAAAAATGAGAATTATGATCCATGATATCTGAAAAAATTCAATTAAGGCCTTGCAAAAATTCTATTTGCAGTACTAGTGTATTTTATTTGCAATGCTATGTAGATGTGTTTTTCTTTGTTCTTAAGTCTTTCCCAACTTTGGCAGGAATGTTAAATGATGAATTATGAATAAAAATGACAAAAAGATTACACACATAAGACCAATCTGTGCATAAGCCACGTACATATCACATATACATGTATGCCTAAGGCTAATTTTGGCAGTGTTTGTGAATTGCTGAGATTTTTTAAAAATAGGCCCATTTTGGGAGAGCAAATCTTGCCCCATTTTGTCTGCAGGCTGCGCTCTTTTCGGCTCAGCAGGAATTTACATTAAACGGCATCTGTTTTTCCACTGTGCTTATTTTGCCTCTCCCATCCCTAATATCATCCTCAGGTTTAACATCAGGACGCGGCCCGATTCTTTTCTCTTCTCGCACGTCTCGGCTTCGTTTCCTGCAGTCCCTTCAAATATTTAACTAAAAGGCTCCTCTGCCTCCTCGGCCACATTCCCAGCCCGTCAGTCCGTGCGTCTGTCGTCTGTCCATCGGTCGGAGGTTGCTTTCCACCGCCATGCTGGGGGTCTCTCCGATTCTCGAAGTCTTCGTCCTCTTCTAGGGGCGAGGGGGGTGGGGAGAAGGTCCTCACCTGGGTAGGCTAGGCTGGAAGTGCAGGGTGGGGATGATGCTGCGGTGCACATAGTGGTGGTCCAGGTCCCAGGTGGAGGCCACGAGAGCGTGCTCCGTGGACCGCCAGTAGTAGCGCGCGTCGTCCGCCCCGGCCCCCCTCACCGCCGGTGACCACACCCTCCACCAGCCCCTCCGGGGTGACCCAGACCGCCAGCAGCGTGCCCCGGGGCCTTTCAAGCACAGCATCTTGCAGCGGAGGCAGCTAGCGACTCCCACTTCGGCACGGGCGGGCCGCAAGCCCGGAGATGGACGCTAGCTCCCGGCAGGCCGCGCTTGGCCCCAGCGCTGCTGGCGGGACAGTTGGACGACCCGAGCTCCTGCTGGCCTCGGTAGGGGGGCCTCGGGGACTTGGCGGCGCATGCTTGGGAGCGCGGGCGCAATTGGGACGGGCGGGGGCAGCGGCGGGAGCGGGGCCGGGAAGGTGTTGAAAAAGGAAGGGAGCGAGAGAAGGGCAGGGAGTGCCACCTGGTCTGTACGTATAGTGCCACAGACTACGTATCATCTGTACATGTATATGCATGCTCATTGTGTGTGTAGGGAGCAGAGATGTACCTAACGGATGCTAACTGGTTAAGGGCTAGCCGATCTTGTGGGGAAGACACCTTACGTGTGGAAGGGTAATTACCTGTGTAGGATCCAGGTGAGCTTTTAAGAAACTCAGAAAACTGGCACACACTTAAATTTAAAAAAAAAAAAAAAATATTGTGACTGTAACCATCCACAAACACAATTAAATTATAACTTGAAAGGGTTAGAATGTTGTTGAAACATTTCACTCTAGAAAAGAGTATGTGTGTGTGTGCGTGAGTGCTCGCGAAGGGGGGAAGGATCTAGGTTTGATGTTCTGGAAACTGGGGGACGGGGAGGAGGGAGGTGCTCACTGAATTTGCCCTGGAAAATCGTAGGAGTGTGGGGAGAAATGAGAGACTGTGGGAAGGCCACTTTCCTTTAAACAGAAGAGCAGCTAGGAAGCTTCAGCCACTATAATTTTTTTTTAATTCACCTTTAAATATTATTTCAAACTAAGCATTGCTACAACTATATTTAAAATGTTTTCTTTTTTACATATATTCATTTTTATTTACAAAACTTGATGCTAGAGCCTGCATCTGGAAAGATTGTTTTTCCTCTCCTCCCAAGGCAAAGATCCCTTTCTCTCTGACCCCACTTTGGTTCATATAACAGCATCCTGATGCAGATCCAAGTGTGAACACTTAAAGTGTGACCTGCTTAGGTACTGATAAATAACTAATAGATAACCAGTTTCTTTCCCTCAGATCCTGGGGAAATTGGAACTGCTTGTAATGAGGGAATAAATGATGTACTATGTGACCAGTTTATGGATAGTGAAATCTGTTAAGAAAACAGGATGGTAACAAATCAGCCTTGTACAAAAAAAAAGTAAAGATTAGGAATGAGGTCTTGGGATCCTGTATATAGGATAAGGGTTTTAATTAGAAATAGAAAATATACCTTTTATTAGTCCAGGATCTCAAATTTAACTTCAGTGTAACTCTACCTCCCTAACTACACCAAGTAGAAATATGCCATCTAGGATTCTGTCATATCTTACTATGATTGTTTTGGAAAATTCCACAGAAAGTGTAGTGAAGCAGTTAAAAAACAACACTGAATTGGGGATTCTGGGGCCTGGAGATAGATCTATGCTGCCATTAATCACTTGTCTTACCTTGAGAAGTAAATAATAAACATAATGGGAAGTATTGGAATTAGAGACCCAAGACCTAGATTCAATTCTCACTCCAGATACTGCTTGTGTGGCCTTTTATTTCCTTATCTGTAAAATTTAAGTGTTAGGATACTAAGACAAAATAATCTCTGCCCTCAATTCATATTCTTTAGGGGGAAATAACACATATGTGAATATATGCAAAATAAATGTAAGGCAACCTTAGGTTTCAAGGGAAAGAAACTATACCAAGAATTTCAGGATCCATAACAAATTAGAAATCCTTGAAGTAATTGAAGACATAGAATTTTTTAAAATTAAAAATTCTAGATTGAAAGAGATTTTAGAGATTAATAATTATGTTAGGTATGTAAACGCTTTGTTCTTCCACACTGATGTCGTTAGACAACTTCCATGTTGTTGGTTTTTAAGTGGTTTTATTTCTCTTTATGCCTTCAGATTTTCTTTCTGGACTGCCTCTCAAATCTCTTAATCTGATTTCTTTTGGAGGATCTTAGTCCTGCCTACTTTTCCTCTAAACCTTCTCAAAATCTAGAGTAAACAATTTAGGACTTTCTTTTCCTTCCCTATCACAAATTCTAGTAGAGAGTAATTCCTTCCTTCCAATATTGCCATTGTTTCCACCCAAACAACTATTGATGAATCCAGAATCATTGCCAGTTGTCAAAGCCAAACTCACTAGTCTATATTGAAAACTTCTCCATTCTTTTCCAGTATTGAAAATCAGGAAAACATTTGACCTTCTCCAGACTTACCTTATGATACTACTTCCACTTGCCCAAGAGATTCTCCAAATATTACTGACTAATTATGCTCAGCAGTCTCATCTGGCAGCAGTTTTGGCATTCTGGGATGTGTTTGTCTAGGCTTGGGATTGATTCATTGAAGAAAGCTAGTGTTCTCTTACTACCTCCTTACTTATATTGGCTTTCAAATGTTTATTCATTGATTTTATTTTGTCTTTTCCAGTCCAAAGATTAATTTCCTTGATAGAAAAAAAGATGAGTTGAATAATTGTTTATTTTTATCGATTGTGATCATGTCCCATTGATCCAGAATAGTTAAGTAGCTAGGGAGCACAGTGGATAGAGTCAGGAACACCTGATTTTAAATACTATCTCAGTATATACTAATTTTGTGACCCTCACCAAGTCACAACCTCTCTCAGCTTCAGTTCTATCATTTGTCAAATGAGAGTAATAATAGTTCCTTCCTCTCATGGATGTAACTACTCCCTAACTCTCAATTTTCCTGTCATTTCTAATTTACTAAGCAATTTCTCTTTATAAATTAGAATCAGGTCTAGTAAAGCAGTTCCTCTACATTTTAGAGAAATGGTTATAGCAAGTCAAATATTTATTAGTTGCTTAGCTTTAGACAGTGAGAATTCCAATAGATGTTTGGATAATTGGATTCCCATGGGATGCCAGTGGACATAAATATAAGTAATATTTTCAACTACGTATGGATTCTGCAGCAGCATGCACACTATGAGACACTTGGGACACTGCAGCTGTGTAAGCTACCCTAATTAATTCATATGCTGCCTTCCTTAAATTTATAGAACTTTAGTACCATAAAGAGTTGGTATTCTCCTTGCTCTCCTCTCCCATTGCCACTTTCAGATTCTTTCCTTATCACCCGTGCTCATCAATCTTTCTTCCTTTGAGACTCATTTCATTCAAATTTATTGTCCAATCTAGGTCCCACTATCTCTTTTTGTTGTGGTTCAGTTGTTAGGGTCATGTTTGACTTTTGATGATCCCATTTGGAGTTTTCTTGGCAAAGATAAAGGAATAGTTTACCAATTACCTTCTCCAGCTCATTATACAAATGGGGAAACTAAGGTTAACAGGGTTAAGTTACTTGCCCAGGGTCACCCAGCTAGTCAGTGTCTGAGGCTAAATTTGAACTCGGGTAGATGAATGGGTCTGATTTGACATTCTGTGTGCGCTATGGCACCACCTAGTTGCCCCCACAACTGTCATCTTAAATCTGTCTCATCCAAACTCCTTACAAATGCTGAATAAACTGGGTGGTTTCCACTTCTGCTCCTCTCACTCTCTTCACATTCTCTCTAGTCTGACTTCTGACGTTACCGTTCAACTGGAACTCTTATTTAGGTCTCCTGATTGTCAGATTTAATGGTCTTTGCTCAGTCTCTTTGTTGTATTTGACACCATTGACTACTTCTCCCTGGCTACTGCTCTTTCTCTTTGTTTTTTTCTTTTCTGTCTCCAAATCTATATCTGGCCACTGTACCTAGATAGCTCTGAAGGGGAAAGTGAGATTGCCGACCTTGCCCAGCCCTCCCTCACTTAATTCCAGTTCACTTGAATGTCATGGTATCATCTCCCTGAGGTCATAGTCCTCTTTGAAAATGAAGGAAAAACACCACAAACTTTATCTGTATAACTGTTCATTCTTCCTCTCTGGATTGGTGTATCTTAGAGTTCTTGAATCCCCTTTTCTTTTATTTCTCTGCATATACCCTGTCTTGGTGACCACATCAACTCCCGCAAGTTCAGTTATCACCTATTTGCAGATGACTTCTAGTTGTACATCATTTCATATTATATCCAGTCCTAGACTCTCTCCTAAACACCAGTCATACATTACTTAGTGGACGTTTGACATTTCATTCTGGATATTCCAGAGGCATTTCTAACTCAACTTTTCTGAAACTGAACTCATTATGTTTCCCCTCAAACCTCCTTTGAACTTTCCTATTATTGTCAAAAACATCACCGTTCTAGTCACACATGTTCACAATCTCAATGTCATTCTCAATTTCTTATTCTTATCCTAATGTTTTCTAATACATTTTTTATACCTCCCTCTACCTAAACAGCCACTGTTCTAGTTCAAGCCTTTAGCACTTCACCCTGGGGGTACCATCATAACCTTCTCTATGTTCTTCTTACTCCAAGCCTTTTGTTCCCATCCATTTGCAATTTCTTTCCTTCATTTTTACCTTTTTAATAAGGAATCTACCCTTTTAGTCTTATTATGAAATATCAGTGGTATCTACTATAACCACATTTGCCCTCTGGTCTTAGGATCTTAAGTTCATCATAGTTTTTAAACCATCTTTTGTTTAGTAGACTGAGAACATTGGTTTTGTTTTCTATGATATCTATCTTGTAATATACATATATATGTTTATAGTCAGAGGGGAATAGGGGAAAGAGATACTAGAAAGAAAAGAAGAGGAAGGCAGTTGTTTTTCTTTTTCCTCTTTCCTTCCTTTTGGTGAGATTGGTGAGATTGGTGAGATTCTTGATTAGATTTGCAAGACTCCAGACAAATAATCTATATCCATATATCTCTTTTTGCAGCTCTTGTTGAGTTTAGTATATTCCTGCCCACGATCCTGTCATTCCTATATTTTAACAGTAAGTCCAAAAATAAAATGCTTATTTCTCAGCCATCATCTTTTTTAAAATATATTTTTAAAATGTCACTGTTATTTCTGAATACCTTCCCTCCCAACAGAACCCCTCCTTGTAGCAAAAAAAAAAAAAAAAAAAAGTTTAGTTAAAAACAATCCATCATATTGATAATTCTAAGAAAAGATGTCTAATTCTATGAGAGTAGGCCATGACCTTTCTGCTAAGAGGAGTAATGTATATTTTCATCATCAGATACCACTTTCTTAACCAATTATTTACTTTCCAGATTTGTTTTTTTTTCCCCCAACCATTTAGGCATAATAGAAACACCATCATTACCTCCTGGGACTTTTAATTTCTTATCTAAGATTTCATAGTTCCTAGTTTCTTCTGGCAATACCATTTGTTCTAAAATCTATCACCACAAGTGAGGAGTCAGTTACCAACTTTGACAAATCTTGGGAGATTATTCATCATGTCTTCTATGTGTATCCTAGGGCATAGCAATTTATTAATTGTGAATTTAAGGTAAATTAATATTGTCTTGAGACTTCTTAACAGGAGATCATCAACTATCTTTTCTCTTCTTCTTTTGACCCAATTGAATGATCTCTTTTCCAAGGTTCCATGTGTGTCCACATGATCCATCAAGATATAAGCAGCTGCTTCCTCCATAGAAGGTCTTGCTATCAAAAGAACCTCATAATCTCATTATTATTACTCCGCTTAAAATGTTTAATGGTCTCTGCTATTAAACATGAAGAAGAGGAGGAGGAGGGAGAGAAAAAAGAGGAGGAGGAAGAGAACAACAACAATTAGTGTAATTTTAGTCTGGAGAAAGAAAGGCTGAAAGACAAGATGATCTCTGTCTGCAAATCTCTTTGAGTGCCCTGTTTAAAAGAGATTCAGCTCCTTTTCCTTGACCCCACAGGGCAGAATTAGGACCAAGGGATGGAAACTATAGAGAAGCCATTGTGGACTCCTTATAGAGTATCTACAGTTTGAAGGAACTGTCTTGTGATTTCCATGTCACTGTCATTCTTCAACTGAAAATTGGATGATCATTTTTTAGAGTTGTTATAAAGGGGTTTCACTCTTTAGGTAGGACATGGACTTGATGTTTTAAGATCTCTTCCAATCTTAAGGATTTATGATTTCAAAAAAATTCCTTCTGAAGGAAGGAAATAGGATACTTGGATTTTTTTTCATTTTTATCTTTCTTTAACTTAACTGCATGATAGTAAAGTGTTAATCAAAAACAAAAATTTTACTTCCCTTCATATAAGTAAAATAAAAAGCAATTTTTTTGTGGTAGTAGCATTTGTATGTCTTTGCCAAGAAAAATCCAAATGGAATCAAGAAAAGTAGGACATGGCTAAAAATTAACTGAACAATAACAGAAATATTAGAAAGTCCAGTATGAAGTCAGATGTGAATTTAAGTTCTGACTCTAACACTTACTAGATATTTGACCTTAGGAAGTAACCTACTGTTTCTGTGTCTCCATTTCCTCATTTGAAAACTAGGAATAATATTGCTTAATTTACCTCTTCCACAAGAGAGGTAAATCCTTAAATTACCTTCCCATAGGGTTGTTTGTTATGAGGAATGTCCTGAGTTAAGACTTTAAAAATATGAGCTATTATATTTAATATAAATTCACATATATACTGTATCCTCACATGTACATATAAAATATGTATTATATGCATTCTGTTTATATAGTTTGAATTTTTTTATTTTACTCAATATTTTAACACAACTATTGCAAAAGAAAAGTAATGATAGGTACTATATTTTTTTTACTAGGCAAACAAAGTTTACATATTATTGTCTTACTCCTTTAACTCACCCATTCAGTTTTTGACTCAATACAAAGTTAATTGTAAAAAGAAATTGCTTCCAATCTTCTAATGAAATCATTGTTTTGATCTTTTCATCTATAAAACATATATTTACTATGATCTGCCTGCATCGTAACCTATTGAATCTCTCTAACTGTAAAGCTTTTAATGCTTTCTAATGTGAATTACAACACCTGTTATACAAGCCAGGACAGATATATGGAATCTGGTTGATTCCTTCAATATGTATTGTCAAAAAGGGATAGGAATAAACCTAATCCCTGAATTTGAGAAGCTTCTGTGTTAAACAGAGACATGTCTATGCATAGAATGAAATTTATACTTTGAGAGACAAGAAAAACATGTAGGCTAAGAAGAAGAAAAAACCCATACTGCTCAAAGCTGTTTGTTCAGTCACATCTGCTCTTTTTTGTAATAACAAAATCATTTTCATAAGTTCGATGAAGACCCTGAATAAAAGTCAGTTTTTTGGTGTAGAACTTTTCTGCTTCCTGGTTCTGTGCTAAACAGAATAACTAACTTATGAAAAGAACTTTGTTCTTTTATTAATCTTAAATTTTACACGAATGTAAGTTATTATTGTTGACATTACTTTTGTGTTTATATTATCTCTTTTTCCTAGGAGAAATTATAAGATATTGGATTCCTTTGACCTCTGTTAAATTCTCCTTAAACATTTAAGGAAGAAAATATGACTCAGTTCCTCCTCTATCAAAGTGCAGGGTTCAGAAATATCTCTAAGAACTGATAATATTTTGTGTCCATCACCTTATATTCTCCAATTTTTAATGTAGATTTGTAAACATAAAACCATATCAAGAAGTCAGAGGCAGCCTTGGAGAGGAAAAGTCACAAAAAAGAAAGTCTGGCTGGTATATGAAAGGGGAGAAAGGCAATTCAAACCCTCTTTCATGAGAAAGAGTATGATAAAAATAAATAAATAAATAAAGCATATATAGTCAGCTAATTTGGATACTAGCCTTGGCTCTACTACTCTATTTTGTATGATAATGGGAAAATCATTTAACTTTTTTGGTGCCCGCTTTTCTTTTTTGTAAAATTATAATTAGATCAGATGTTCTCAATTTAGGATCCATGGGTAGATTTCAGGAGGTTATTAAATTTGGATGGAAAAAGGATATTTTTATTTTTACTTTAAACCTTGGTATTTTCTTTCATTATGATTTTTTTTTAAATCATTATTCTAAGAAAGAGGTTCGTAGGCCTCTCACCAGACTAACAAAGGTATCCACAACTTATATAACATGTTAAGAACCCTGGACTAGATTATACTTGAGTCTTTTAAATACTAAACTTTATGTTGAGAAGAGGGGTGGCAATTATGGATAGACTGTCTCAGGTATTTTTAACTTCAGCTAGACACACCACCTTGATTATGTGACCTCCAGTTTAGACTATTCTCTAAACTCTAAAGCCCAAGACCTAGGGTGACTATGCCTTAGGACAGCTCAAGATGATTTGTATTTTGTTTCATTTATTTTAAAATAAATTTAATACTTATTTTTAACATTCTTTTGTCTTCAAATTTTGTGAAATTCTCTCCTTTCTGTCCCTTTCCTACTTATTAAGAAATCATGTTATATTATACATATGAAACATTTCCATGTTAATCATATCCCCCCAAAAGTAACAATATAAAAAGAAAGCCAGAAAGTTATACCTCAGTTTGCATTCAGAGTTTTTCAGTTCTCTCTCTCTCTCAAAAAGGATAGCATTTATTCATCATAAATCCTTTGAAATTGTCTTGGATATTGCATTGATCAGAGCAAGCAAATCTTTCACAATTAATGATCATTACATTGTTGTTACTGTGTACAATGATCTCCCGATTCGTTTTTCTTCATTCTTCATCATTTCATAAAGGTTTAGTTTTTGAAACCACCCCCCTTATTCTTATAGCACAATAGCATTCCATCACAAACATATGCCAGAACTTGTCCAGCTATTCTCCAATTGATGAGCCTCTCCTTAATTTCCGATTTTTTTCACAACAAAAAGAGCTGTATAAATGTTTTTCTACATACAGTTTTTTTCCTTTTTCTTTTGATCTCTTTGGGATATAGACCTAGTAGTGATATTGCTGAGTCAAAGGGTATGCACAATTTGGGGGGGGAGGGGCGCTATTTTCAGATTGTTCTCCAGAGTTCTAGTCTACCAGCATTTGTCCTTTCTGATAAGGTGTAAGGTGGTATTTCAGGAGCCGTGGGCTAGAAATGTATTCCTAATAGGAAAAATTCGTTACATACTCATTGTTTTCATCACTTGTCATGCCTTCTGTAACCAATTCATGATGAATACCAAGGTACTACTTTGTTTTTTAAGGTACGTTTTTTTTTCTTTCAGTATTTTTGGTGCCTCTTTTACTAAGCTATTATTTCTTTTTTCATACTTTTCTTATATCACTCTCATTTCTTTTCCCAATTTTTCCTCTATCACTCTTTTTCTTTTAACACATTCAGGAATTCTTTTTGGGCTTATGTCTCTTTGAGACTTTTTTTGGAAGCTATTTTCACATAATTGTTATCTTCTGACTTGTCATCTTTTTTGGTAGCTATTTTCACATAATTGTCATCTTCTGAGTTTATGTCTTAGTCTTCCCTGCCACCTTCATAGTTTTTTAATGGTAATTTTTGTTTTTGTTGTTTGCTCATTGTTCTAGCTTATTTCTTGACTTTGAACTTTATGCTAAAGTTAGGCTCTACTCACCTGGGGTAAGTAGGCATTGTCCCAAGCTTCAGGCTTTTTTAATTGCTTCTGTTTTCAGAGCTAGTTCTGGGAAGCTGCAAGTTTTTAATGATTCAGGGAGCTGTGTTGGTCACTGCTGTCCTGGTCTGTGCTCTGGTCTTTACCCAGGAAGGGTAAAAAAAAAGGGGGGGGCATTTTTTTGTCTGATCTCCATGCTTTACCATCTCTCTAAAAATTTAAAGTGGCAATTATAATATTTAAACTACTGAATAATAGCCACATGATCACCAATAAGCATTTATTAAGTACTTAACAATGTTCCTGGTGCTGGTGACACAAAGAAAGGGAAAATAGTATTCTTGTACTTGAGGAACTTATATTCTAATGGGGAAAGCAACATAAAGATCACTTTGTATAAAAAAGATATTCACAAAAGTTGTGATGGAGAAAGCCATCTGCATCCAGAGAGAAAACTATGGGGACTGAATATGAATTACAACATAGTATTTTCACTTTTGTTGTTGTTGTTGTTTGCTTGCTTGTTTTCTTCTTTCTCATTTTCCCCCTTTGATCTGATTTTTCCCATGCAGCATGTTAAATGTGGAAATATGTTTAGAAGAATTGGATAATATATATTGGATTACTTACTGTTGAGGGGAGGGAGAAGGTTGGGAAGGTGGGAGAAAAAATTTGGAACACAAGATTTTGTGTAAATGTTGAAAACTATCCTTGCATGTATTTTGAAAAACAAAAAGCTATTATTATTTTTTAAAAGATATATGCAGAGTAGATGGAAGGTAATCTTGGAGGAAAGGCAGTGGAGTCACAACGGAAGGGATGAGGCAGAATTTAAGCTGAATGTTGAAGAAATTCAGGTAGGGTTTAGGAGAACTGTTCATGGGAAACAGTGAAAAGTTATTGACAAAAGATGGAATGTCATGTCTAGTTCACAAAAAGGTGGCCAGGATAACTCGGTTGTAGAGTATGAAGGGCAGAAAAAGATGTTGTGAAGGGAGAAATGACAATATTTCATGACAAATTGGATATTTGATTTCATCAAAAGCAGTCAAAAATGAGACCTAGATTGTGAGCCTGGACAACTGTAGTGTCCTATACAGTAATAGGAAAGTTTGGAAGGGGGAGGTTTATAGAAAAGATAATGAGTTCTGTTTTTAACATATTGAGTTTTAGATGTTTATGGAATATCCAGTTTGAGCTATCCTATAAGCAATGGGTTACTGGAAGTCAACAGATTTTTTAGGAATGGATACGTAGATTTTAGAATCATCTGCAAGGAAATAATTACTGAAATCCATGAGATTTGATGAACACCAAATATTATAGAAAGAGAAAAGGACCCAAAATAGAACTATGTTAGATAACCACAGTTAGGTGGTCATTACTTAGGTGAAGATCAGGCAAACTGTACAGAGAAGGATCACTCAGACACAAAAGAAGAAGGAAGAGGGTGGAGGTCACAAAACCCTAAAGAGAGAGTATCCAGGAAAAGAGAATGATTGATAGTGTCAAAAGCTGCAGAGCCTGGGAATTGAGAAAAGATTATTAGATTTGGCACTGAAGAGATCATGAGTAACTTTAGAGAGAATGATTTCAAAAGAATGCTGATGTTGGAAACCAGACTGCAGAGAGCTTAAAAGATAATATGAAGAGAAACAATGGAGGTACAAATTGTAGAATCTTCTTCATATATATATATATATATATATATATATATATATATATGTACATTTTCCCCAATTACATGTTAAAATATATTTTTAAAAGTTTTAAGTTTTGAATTCTATCTTACCCCAGAAGAAAGCAGTTAATGTTATAAATGTGTAATCATATAAAACATTAATTATATATTCTATGTATAATATATGTATAATATGTATACAATTAATTATACATTATATGTATAATATATAATTATATTGTTGGAATAATACTTCACTATTTGCTTAAAAATTAGAGGAATCTACTCTTTAAAAATTTTTTTTTTCTAATAGGATGACTCACCTACCTTGCATCTTCAATGTATAATATACAAATAAATGTATATGTACATATTGGCTAAGAAATAGACTAGTTGATCAGTGGAATAGGTTAGGTTCACAGGACAAAATAATCAATAACTATAGCAATCTAGTGTTTGACTAACCCAAAGATCCCAACTTTGGGGATTAGAATTCACTATTTGACAAAAACTGCTGGGAAAACTGGAAATTAGTATGGCAGAAACTAGGCATGGGCCCACATTTAACACCGTATATCAAGATAAGATCAAAATGAGTTCATGATTTAGGCATAAAGAATGAGATTATAAATAAATTAGAAGAACATAGGATAGTTTATCTCTCAGACTTGTGGAAGAGGAAGGAATTTGTCACCAAAGAAGAACTAGAGATCATATTTGATCACAAAATCGAAAATTTTAATTATATCAAGTTAAATAGCTTTTGTATAAACAAAACTAATACAGACAAGATTAGAAGGGAAGCAACAAATTGGGAAAACATTTTTGCAGTTAAAGATTCTGATAAAGGCCTCATTTCCCAAACATATAGAGAATTGACTCTAATTAATAAGAAATCAAGCCATTCTCCAATTGATAAATGGTCAAAGCATATGAACAATTTTCAGATGATGAAATTGAAACTATTTCTACTCATATGAAAGGGTTTTCCAAATCACTATTGATCAAAGAAATGCAAATTAAGACAACTCTGAGATACCACACCTGTCAGATTGGCTAAGATGACAGGAAAAGATAATGATGAATGTTGGAAGGTATGCTGGAAAACTGGGACACTGATGCATTGTTGGTGGAGTTGTGAATGGATCCAATTCTGGAAAACAATTTGGAACTATGCTCAAAAAGTTATCAAACTGTGCATACCCTTTGATCCAGCAGTGTTGCCGCGGGCTTATATCCCAAAGAGATCTTAAAGAAGGGAAAGGAATCTGTATGTGCAAAAATGTTTGTGGCAGCCCTTTTTGTAGTGGCTAGAAACTGGAAATTGAATGAATGCCCATCAATTGGAGAATGGTTGGGTAAATTGTGGTATATGAATGTTATAGAATATTATTGTTTTTTAAGAAATGACCAGCAGGATGAATATAGAGAGGCTTGGAGAGACTTACATGAACTGATGCTAAGTGAAATGAACAGAACCAGGAGATTATACACTTCGATAACAATACTATATAAGGATATATTCTGATGGAAGTGGATATCTTCGACAACAAGAAGATCCAATTCAGTTCCAATTGATCAATAATAGACAGAATCAGCTACACCCAGAGAGAGAACACTGGGAAATGAATGTGAACTACTTTCATTTTTATTTTTCTTCCCAGGTAATTTTTATCTTCTGCATCCAATTTTTCTTGTACAATAAGAGAACTGTACGGATCTGAACACATATATTGTATTTAAGATATACTTTAACATGTTTAACATATATGAGATTGCCTGCCATCTAGGGGAGGGGGTGGAAGGAGGGAAAGGAAAAGCTGGAACAGAAGTGAGTGCAAGGGACAATGTTGAAAAATTACTCTTGCATATGTTCTGTCAATAAAAAGCTATAATAAAAAATAAATGTATATGTACAACAATACATACATTAACATGGAAACGTTTTACATATTAGTCATTTATACAATTGCTTGAATCAAGAAAAAGAATAAAAGTGTTGAAAAAAAAAGCATGCTTCAGTCTTTATTCAGACAATATCAGTTCTTTTTCTGGAAGCAGATCTTATATTTCCTTATTAGTCTTTTGAGATTATTTTGAATTATTGTCATCATAAAACATTCACAGTTCTTCATTGTATAGTATGACTATTACTATGTTACTATGTATAATGTTCTACTGGTTCCTCTAACTTCATTTTACATAATGTTCATGTAAGTTTTTGCAGTTTTTTTAGTTAAGTCTTTTTAAGGGATTTAGCTATTAAAGGGAGAAGGGCTATGAGACAGCTAGAGGGGATGGCTGAATCAAGTGAAGATTTTTAAAGTGTAAAAAAGTAGGCAGTAAGGAAGCAGAGATAGGACGAGATTAAAAATTAGTGAGAATAGGAATGAGAGAGAAAGCAATCTCCTGGTGAAGATGAAATAGAGTTAAATGAAGGTAGAGGAATTTGCCTAGACATGGTAATTCTTGTGGGGAAAAAGTTGATTTTTAGTCTCTCTAGAAATGAAGACTTGATTGCTTTCTTCAAGTACTTGAAGAACTGTAACATGGAAGAGGAAATGGACTTACTCTGCAAGGCCCCAGATATAAATCACTTCAGTAAGTAGAAGTGTTTCCATGGTACAGAGAAGAGCCACTTCACAGGAGTGAAGGAGGAGAAAATAATTGAGTGATGTGCAATAAGCCTGAAGCTTGGGACAATGCCTACTTACCCCAGGTGAGTAGAGCCTAACTTTAGCATAAAGTTCAAAGTCAAGAAATAAGCTAGAACAATGAGCAAACAACAAAAACAAAAATTACCATTAAAAAACTATGAAGGTGGCAGGGAAGACTAAGACATAAACTCAGAAGATGACAATTATGTGAAAATAGCTACCAAAAAAGATGACAAGTCAGAAGATAACAATTATGTGAAAATAGCTTCCAAAAAAAGTCTCAAAGAGACATAAGCCCAAAAAGAATTCCTGAATGTGTTAAAAGAAAAAGAGTGATAGAGGAAAAATTGGGAAAAGAAATGAGAGTGATCTAAGAAAAGCGAGCTCTTGGTGAATAGCCCCAGTTTTTTCAGTGAAGTGTGAAAACACAAATCTCAGTTGAATGAAGTAGAAGAAAAATGGTTTTTAAAATATAGTTTTGTTTATCATATACAAATCCAATATAAAAGATGTGGATTAATAGCCATAATTTTCAACTAAATGTTATAACAAGATATAAGATTAAGTGGGTCATTCTATTAGAATTTTTTTTTAAAGAGTAGATTCCTCTAAATTTTAAAAAGCAAATTGTAAAGTATTATTCCAACAACATAAGAAAAACATTCAAAATGTTTTCAGAGTTAACTTGGGTACTTATTATAATACTGTAGATCAAATCCCATTGTAGTCTAAATTAATGAATAACAAAATATTTTTCAAGTCTTGTGTATAATGGGATTTAGAGAGGCAAGGCTACCTAAGACATAGTTTATAAATTATTTTAAATCTTAAGTTTTTTAAAAAATAGTCTTTAATGCAGATATATTCATAGAATTCTTGAAAATAAACTCTCTTTTTTTCTTAATAGTATTTTACTTTTCCAAATATATGCAAAGATGGTTTTCAACATTCATCTTTGCAAAACTTTTCTCTCTTTCTTTTCCTTCCACTTCCCAAGTCACTAAGCAATCCAAGACAGGTTAAACATGCAGTTCTTCTAAGCATATTTCCATATTTGTCATGCTGCACAAGAAAAATGATCAAAAGGGAGAAATAATGAGAACGAGAAAAAAAAAAAACAACCCAAGCAAACAAACAACAAGAAAGTGAAAATACAATCCTTTAATCCATATTCAGCCTTCATAGTGCTAAAAATACAATGATTTGATCCACATTCAGTCTCCATGGTTCTCTCTCTGGATGTGGATAGCATTTTCCATTTCAAATATGTTGAAATTGCCTTGAATCATCTTACTGTTGGAGTCAAGTCTATCAGAGTTGTTCATCACATAATCTTGTTGCTGTGTACAGAGTTCTCTTGGTTCTGCTCACCTCACTTAGCAACAGGTTATATAAGTCTTTTCCAGGCTTTTCTGAAATCATCCTGCTCATCATTTCTTATAGAACATAATATTCCATTATATTCATATATTATTATTTATTCACCCATTACCCAACTGATAGACATCCACTCCGTTTCTAGTTCCTTGCCACCAAAAAAGAGCCGCTACAGACATTTTTGTACATGTGGGTGCTTTTCCCTCTTTTATGACCTTTTGGGGATACAAATCCAGTGGTGACATTGCTGGATCGAAGGGTATGCACAATTTTATAGCCCTTTGGGAATAATTCCAAATTGCTCTCCACAAGGGTTAGATCCATTCACAATTCCACCAATTATGCATTAGTGTTCCAATTTTCCCAATTTCCAACATTTATTATTATTTTTTCCTATCATCTTAACCAATCTAAGAATTGTGAAGTGGTACTTCAGAGTTGTCTTAATTTGAATTTCTCCAATCAATAATGATTTAAAGCATTTTTTCATGTGACTAGAAATGGCTTTAATTTCTTTGTCTGAAAATAGTTCATATTCTTTGGCCATTTATCAATTGGGGAATGGCTTGTATTATAAATTTGAGTCAATTCTCTATTTTAGAAATGAAGTCTTTATCAGAAACACTGGCTGTAAAAATGGTTTCCCAGCTTTCTACTTCCTTTCTAATCTTGGCTACATTGCTTTTGTTTATGCATAAACTTTTTAAATTTGGGGCAGTGGATAGTGCATTGGCATTGAAGTCAGGAGGACCTAAGTTCAACTCTGGCCTCAGACACAACACAACACTTTCTAGCTGTGTGACTCTAGGCAAATTGGCTCACCAAAAAATGAGGAAAAAGAAAAACCTTTTAATTTAATGTAATAAATTACCTTCACCAAAATGTAACCAAATCAAATTCAATGTAATCAAAATTAGCCATTTTGCATTTCTTTAGTTCTACTTTGGCCATAAATTCATAAATTCCTCCCTACTCCACAGATCTGAGAGATAGACTGCCCCTTGTTCTAATTTGGTTATAGTATCACCCTTTATGTCTAAATCATGAACCCATTTAGACCTTATCTTGGTATAAGGTGTTAGGTGCTGTTCAATGTCTAGTTTCTGCCATACTGTTTTCCATTTTTCCCAGCAATTGTTGTCAAATAGTGAGGTCTTAACCTGGAAGCTGGAGTCTTTCGATTTATCAAACACTAGGTTACTATAGTCATTGACTATTGTGTCTTGTGAACCTAACCTATTCCACTGATCCACTACAATATTTGTAAGTACCAAAATTCTTGACCTTTTATTCTCCTAGATGAATTTTGTTAATATTTTTTTCTAGCTCTAAACTCATTTTTTGGCAATCTGATATGGCGCTGAATAAATTTAGGCAGAATTGTCATATTTATTATATTAGCTTGACCTATCCATGAGCATTTGATATTCTTCCAATTATTTAGATCTAACTTTATTTGTGTAAAAAGTGTTTTGTAATTATATTTATTTAGTTCCTGGCTTAGTCTTGGTAGTTGACTTTCAAATAGTTTATATTACCTACAGTTATTTTAAATGGGATTTCTCTGTCTACTTCTTGCTGCTGGGTTTTGGTAGTAACATATAGAAATGCTGATAACTTATTCAGGTTTATTTTATATCCTGCAACTTTGCAAAAGTGTTAATTGTTTCTAACAGCTTTTTAGTTGATTCTCTACATATACTATTTATATCATCTGCAAAGAGTAATTGTTTTGTTTCTTCATTACGTACCCTAATTCCTTCAATTTCTGTTTCTTCTTATTTCTAAAGCTAACATTTCTAATACAATATTGTACAATAATGGTGATAATGGGCAACCTAATTTCACCCCTGATCTTATTGGAATGCTTCTAACTTATTCCCAATATATATGCTTGCTGATGGTTTTAGATGGATGTTAGTTATCATTTTAAGGAAAACTCCATTTATTCCTATGCTCTCTAGTGAATAAACTTTTTCTTTACATAAGTACATTTGTTCCATCAAATGTATAACTCATGTGAACTCATGGGTACCATTTCTATAATTAATATTTTATACCCTCAGAATTAAAATCCACAAATATAGTCTCACTAATAAATGAATCATTTTAATTGTTTTCTAAGAGGAAAGACAATATTGTATGAAGTCCTCAAAAATGGCAGTTAGTAATCAGTACAATTCCTTCTTAATCTGTCAATAACATTTAATAAATTCAGATTCAGATTCAATAAATAACATTTATTGAACACCTAGCTTTTATGTATCCAACACTATGAACAAAAAAGAAATAGGAAAAATTTATAATCCAATTGGGGAGACAAGACTTAAATATGTGAAATAACTGAAAAGGAATAAACAATGATCTATGATTAAATGTTAAATTAGTACAGAATAGATTGTCAGGCATTCAAACAAGTCAAATTATAGTCTAGGATTATTCAAGTAAAATTTCATTAAAAATTAGAACTTGAGCTATTAGTAATAAAATGAACAAAGAAGTGATTCTTGGGAGGTTGGTTTTCAGACTCACTACAAATAAAATTTGATAGCTATCTTCAAGTACCTGAAAGTCTGTTTTATTGAAAAAGAGACTGTACTGTATGGCCTCAGAGGAAGCCAATGGAAATAGCATTAATAGTTGGGGGAAGGTACAAAAGTGACTTAAGGCCTGATGACAGGAAAATTTTCATAACAACTAAAATCATGGATTACTTCATGAATTAGTGGTTTCCCTTTTACTAAAAAGTCTAGCAAGACTGGATAATCACTTATTGGCTAAGCTCTACAAGGAATTCTTTTTGGGGGAGGTACAAACTGAACTGGATGTCTGAAGTCTCATCTCTTAAGATTTCATGCAAATGTAGGATGTGTATTACATGTTCATTCTAATCTTCTTGCTCAAACAAATTCAAGAAGACTAGAATGAACATGTAAGTTGTTTCAGAGGTCATGTGGACAAGGTTTATTGGCATGATGATTTATGTTGGAAAATAGTGAGAAATATGATGCAAATAAGACTGACAAGCTGACAAGTTCTGATTTGAACCAGTTATAGTGGGCAAATTCTTAAAATTGATTCATAATAAGGTGAAAATGGTGATGAAAGTGGAATTTTAAAAAGATTAATCGTGAATCAATGTACCTGATAAACTGAAAGAAAAGAAAGAGCAGAGGCAAGAATAATTCTTAAAAGCTCTTAAAACACACATACACAATACAAACCCCCACAATTTTGTGTGTACATAATAGGTACTTAACAAAACATAGTTGTTGAATGAATAAATCCGTATTCAGGATACAAACATCAGATCAGGAATAAGGTAGAGATGGAAAAGAAGATATAAGAGCATTATTTTGAATTTTTAAAAATGTACAATCTTTGATTCATATATTTTGAACACACAAGAAATTTGATATAGAGGATGGAGGAGAGTAAAGAGCCCAAGGAAGATGCAGGAATTTCTGGCCTCAGCAATTGAGAGAATTTGCCATTGATAGAAGTAAGAAAAGAAGCTGGAGGAGCTGGATGGTTGTTAGGTTTTGGTTTTGGTAGAATTGGAGATACATTTTCAAACCATCAACATTAGAAATAAAGATATGGAAGAGTGAACA
Organism: Sarcophilus harrisii; assembly: GCF_902635505.1. Lineage (NCBI taxonomy): Eukaryota > Metazoa > Chordata > Mammalia > Dasyuromorphia > Dasyuridae > Sarcophilus > Sarcophilus harrisii. The sequence goes on from NC_045426.1 coordinate 190,905,330, forward strand.
TACCAAGAAAAGAGCCAAGAAAAGAGGACTGAGTCTGGAAGAAAGCCCACAGTTTAGAAATAAGAAAATAAGGAGAAATTATTTGAGGAGGGGAAAGGAGGAAAAAAAAGAAAAGAGGAGAAGAGGATCAGTGCAGTATAATGATAATGTTAAATACTAACTACAAATACATACTTTAAAGTATTCCAACCCAACAAAAATGATGAAGCAAAGTTTCATAATAGTTGTTAAATATTACTCAAGTACTATCCTTCAGTTTTTTTAATTGTGTTTTTCCTTACTCTAGTTACATATTATTTTTAAACATGATATAAATTTATGTTAAATCCAATATACGCCTGCATATTTATTCAGTTGTTTTGCTGCACAAGAAAAATCAAATCAAACAGGAAAAATAATGAGAAAGAAAATAAAATGCAAACAAATAACAACATAAAGAGTAAAAATGCTATGTTGTGAACTATACTCAATTCCCACAGTCCTTTCTCTAGGTATAGTTGGCTCTTTTCATCACAAGATCATTGGAACTGGTCTGAATCATCTCATTGTTGAAGAGAGCCACATCCATCAGAGTTGATCATTGTATGACCTTGTTAATGCCATATACAATGGTCCCCTGATTCTGCTCATTTCACTTAGAATCAGTTCATGTAAATCTCTCTTGGCCCCTCTGAATTCATCCTGATGATTGTTTCTTACAGAGCAATAATATTCCATAATCAGCCATTCTCCAACTGATGAGCATCAACTCAGTTTTAAGTTTCTTGCCACTACAAAAAGGGCTGCCACAAACATTTTTGCACATGTGGGTCCCTTTCCCTTCTTTTAAGATCTTTTTGGGATATAAGCCCAGTAAGAAAACTGCTGGATCAAAATTCCATTTACTTTTTTGAAGTGAGAAGTCCTTACAATTTACTGATTCTCCCTAAGGGTAAAGAAATTCAATTTTTTAAAAAAGATCATGGAAGTTTTAAAATGGTTTTAATAAACAAAAATTTGGTATATTTGTATTTTGTAGAATGCTTTGAATTACCAGCTTGTGGGATTTGGAACAAATCATTTAATTCCTCAGGACCCCAATTTCTACACGTGTGAAAATGAGTTGATTGGACTGATGATCTCTGAGTTCTGTTGCAACCTTAGACTTCTATGATTTTATGTTTCTTTGACTAGTCACTAAAGTCATGTCCTTGTAAGGTAAGTACTTTTAGAAAATGTATTAATGTATTTGAATCAGTATTCAACAACTTATTATGGAACCCATTAATATTATTTAAGCATACTTTATTATGTAATAGTGCTTACTTGAAATAATTCAGCTTGTAAAACACCTACTTTATTATAAGTTTTAAACATGAGGAGTGGAAAATAATAATCTCAATAATAATAATATTTGATATTTATATAATACTATGAGGTTTACAAAACACTTTCCAAACATACACACACACACACACACACACACACACATATATGTATGTATTATATATGCATATATGTATATATATATATGTGAAATTTTTATTTTCAGGTAAAAACATTAAAATTATGATATTTCTCACTGTGCTGCTTCATGTCCCTCAAGTAATTTTAATGTGTTAAAGTTCTTTTTTTTTTTTTTTTTAATAGCCTTTTATTTACAGGATATATGAATGGGTAACTTTACAGCATTAACAATTGCCAAACCTCTTGTTCCAATTTTTCACCTCTTACCCCCCCACCCCCTCCCCTAGATGGCAGGATGACCAGTAGATGTTAAATATATTAAAATATAAATTAGATACACAATAAGTATACATGACCAAAACGTTATTTTGCTGTACAAAAAGAATCAGACTCTGAAATATTGTACAGTTAGCTTGTGAAGGAAATCAAAAATGCAGGTGTGCATAAATATAGGGATTGGGAATTCAATGTAATGGTTTTTAGTCATCTCCCAGAGTTCTTTTTCTGGGCATAGCTGGTTCAGTTCATTACTGCTCCTTTGGAAATGATTTGGTTGATTTCGTTGCTGAGGATGGCCTGGTCCATCAGAACTGGTCATCATATAGTATTGTTGTTGAAGTATATAATGATCTCCTGGTCCTGCTCATTTCACTCAGCATCAGTTCGTGTAAGTCTCTCCAGGCCTTTCTGAAATTATCCTGTTGGTCATTTCTTACAGAACAGTAATATTCCATAATATTCATGTTAATGTGTTAAAAGTTCTGAGAGAAAAGTGCAAATTGTGTCTAAGAGTCTTATTAAATAAGATTAAGAACATTTAATATCTGCCTTTCAGGAACGAGACTAAATAGCAAAAATGTCTTCATGGAATATTATAGGCATGCTTATTAGCTGGGCTTGACTCTGTCACAGTATCTTTACTAAGAAAATTCCCCTTTGGGTCACAAAGAGTCAGATATACCCAAAACTGAACCAAAAAAGCCTGATTATAAAGTTCAGTTTGCCTAGGGGAACTATAAAATAAAAATCTTAATAAGATACTGTCTCTGCCTTTACTCTGATGGAGAAATTTGACATACTCATAACTATTATACAAAATAATTCACAAGCATCTAATTCCTATGAGAGATCTGAGGGGAGCAGTGAAGGTCATTACAAAATAGGGGAATCAGGGAAGACTGTTTGAAGGAGTTAGAATTTGAGTTGGTCTTATAGGATGAATAGGAATAAAAGAAATTGGGGGAAGAATCTCAAATATATCTTATGGAGGAAACAGAAGGAATGCGAAGGTTATGATATCTTCTGGAGAAAGCTATGTTTCAGCTAAATCAAGGAGTTGAAAGGACTGTTGGGAAGAAAAATATCTGAGGTTGTTAAGGGAAATTTGTTGAATAAAGATTTGGATTCAAAATGGCACTGGGGAATGGGCAATGAATTGGAAGAGGAATGAGCCAGGTTGGAATGGTTCTAGAAGGAATAAAAGGTTCTAGAACAATCTAAATAGGGAAAATGATTCAGAAGATAGTAGAAAAAAAATTGTTGGTGAGCTGATTCAGTCATGTCCAATTCTTTATGAATCCATTTTGGGGTTTTCTTGGTATAGATACTGGAATGGTTCACCATTTCCTTTTCCAGGTCATTTTGCAGATGAGGAACTGAGACAAACAATGTTAAGTGTGATTTTCTCAGGGTCACACAGCTAGTAAGTGTCCAAGATCAACTTTGAACTCATGAAGATGAGTCTTCCTGATTACAAGCCCAGTGTTCTATCCATTGTGCCATCTAGTTGCCCAATAGACACAAATAGTTTCTATCTAAGTTGGTGATACTGAATAACAAGAATCAGGGAATAAAAATGATGGGTGATAAACTTGCCTAGCATGTTGACAGCACCTTGTATAATTAGCCACATCTGGAATACTATGTAGACTATTTGAAGGACATCTGATAAAATAGTGATCCAGAGAGAATAGCAATAAAGCAAGTGTTATCTTAATAGCAAAGTGATATCTGTGGGTAATTCTACTCTTCTAAAATGAGATTATTTGCTTATAAAAAGAACTGTCCATGAGATCTGCTGCTCTGGGGTTGAGGATTGGTCCATTCATTAATTTATTCATTCTTAAATCTTGCTTATTACAAATGAATTTTACTTAGGAACGTTTGTTAATCTGTTCCAATACATACTCTATTTTATTTATTTAACTTATATTTTATCCTGCAGTTTGGACTTTTAACTAATTCAGATGAGTTATCATTTAATTAATTGAAAAACAGATTTTTCTGTACTTTCAAGCATTCCACATACACAGTCTTTTGCCCTCAACCGTTATAGTAAAGGAGAATTAAAATGAGATTTTAAAATTGTATTCACTTACTTAACCAGATGCTTTCTTCATGTCTTCAGTTTCTACCTTTCCATAATAAATGATTTTTTTCTTTTATTATTCCATAACAGATGTCTCCCTGAATTCTCTACCTCCCCTTAAGGCTGTTAACAATACTTTTATTAGAAATCACTTGGGACATTTGATACTGTTTGGCAGAACCAAAAACCACTGGTTTTTAACTATAAGGAATATCTTCTCATTATTCTCTGATTTCCATCAAAGACAGACTAAGTATTTTAAAATATTGATTTATTTGAAATGTTTAAAGCAGTATCCATAATGAATCTGGTGTTTTATTGTTATATGGATTGGTTTAATATGAAATTCCTGGTACCTGCAAGATAGAAAACACTGAATGATCCCTTTTTTAGTTTTTTGTTTTACTGGCTAAATCATCCATTGTATTGTTTTGTTTCTATTTTTAGGCTGAATAGAGACATGTGACAGACAGATGGTTGTATTACATGCTTATCTAAAGAGATGTTAAATAGTATCCTGGGATCAAAATATTAACTAGTATCAAACAATTCATGAGTGATATGCTTTGATTTAGGGGAAAGTAAATACAAATACAATTTTTTTCATTTATTGCATTCTGCAGTATAGGACTTATTATTTGCTTAGATTACCAATTTTCTTAAATAAGTTATTAGACAGATTAAGCCAGTTTATGCAATCAGTTCCTTATAAATTTGGATTTGATATTAACTTTTTTTCATATCATTATTCATGTTTATACTAACTGAACCTAGGTGGCTCCACAGGAGAGAATGAGGCTGGTGACTTTGCAGAGCCCACCCTCACTTAAATCCAATTCACTTACAAGTCATGGCAACATCTTCCTGATGTCATGGTTCTCCTCAGGAACAAAGGACAAACAACAACAAAGTAAGGAGATACTCCTTAAAAGGTTGAAATAATTTATACTGTTACTCCTACAATTAAATCATTTAAGTTTTCATTAAGAGTATTATAATTTTAATTACTTTAAGATAAATTTTAAATCAGTGAGAACAACTTCCCTATTTACTGTTTAGTTTACAACTATGTACCTGGAATTTATTCTAATAGCCTAATCTGCTACAACAGAAGTTAGCCATTTAATTTACAGAATTTACCTTGAATTTATGCTAATGAATAAGATTTAAAGTTCTTATTTTAGAAAAGAGCTACATAGCTATCTTATTGCTTACTGTATTATTATTATTTGTTGATTTGCCCCTTAAGCTACAGAAATGTTGAAAGTTGACAACACTAATATGAGACTATAGAACTAAGTGACCACGGAGACTTTTTGATGCTTAGGAATGTCTAGCTTGTCTAAAAAAAAGCTACATCCTTGAATAGGTTGGAGAATGATTTGAGAAGATATGAAGTAGTTAGTAAACATGGGAAAACCTCCTTATTATCTGTAAACTATCTGAATAAGGGGTATCTTCTGCTAGTCCTAAAGTGTTAAAGAATCAAAGAGAATATCTGGTAACTAGTGACCAAAAACATCACTGAAGAGAGAGATTTAAAATTCCAGACTATCTTATAAAGGAAAGGACTGTTTGAAGTTGGTATGCAATGGTGAGCAAAAGTTGATATCTATAGCTACAGAGCAAGGCTTTCAGTTTGACAAATTACAATCATTTTAGTTACAGTTGCTTTATTTACCTGGGGAAAAACCATTTGATTCCTGAATAGGATATGCTACATATATATATAAGTGACTGAAGTAGAGATATGGATGAGGTTATTGAATGTGGTCTCAGGGACCAGCTTTTTATTTAGTATGTGATCAGAAATCTGAAGATGGGAAAGTATTAAAGCACATGTGTAGACTAGAGGAGTGAATGGACATAGTAGAGACTCCACAGCAAGCTTAAGAAAATTTATCTTATTATTACTGATGTCTTGCTTTGCCAAAGATAACATATTATGTTTTGTCCAAAATGTAGCTTTCCTCCCCCACTTTGTTCTTTTAAAATTGAGAAAGAAAATAAAGCAGCTCAGCAAAACTTACAAATCGACTGCGTCTGATAGGATATACAATATTCTATACCCATACCCCTGACTCTGCAAAGGAGTACTCTTCTCAGGAAGCAGAGGTTTGGTTATTATAATTACATAATTCTAGGTTATTAACTTTTTCTTGATATTCTTTCCATTTATGTTGTTGTAGTCCATATAATGTTTTCTGGTTCTGCTTGCATTTCTCTGCATGATTCTTTGAATTCTTCATATCTGTTGTTACTTATACCTTAATAATACTTTATTACATTAATTTACCACAATTGATTAGCCATTTCCCAATCCATGAGCATCTACTTTGTTCCCAGATTTTTGCTACTGTGAAAGAATAGTATATTTTGGTCACAGCAAGCTTTTACTAAATTCTTCAGCATATAAGTATGAAAATTAGACCCTGCTTCAAAAGTTAGTGGTCAAAGAAGTAGGGAAACCAAAAACTAGACAGTATAAATTGTCCAACTATGCAGTAGACTGACAGGTAACAGGCAGATGATGCTATGGGAATACTTGTTTGAACTTGAAACGCTTCAAACCATTTCATATGGGATACAGTGAGCTACTATACACAAAAGGATTATTTGAGACAAAAGCTGACTTCACATTGGAAGATCTTCACAAAATACGACTTTAAGCACCTTGACATATATGAGATATGGAAGCAAGGTGAAAGAACATCTCTGAATGCCCAGACTTACAGTTAGGATCTCAAGCAAAGTTTACTGAGAAAGTGCACGATAAATAAGCAGGACTGCTACTACTTTAAGGACAAAGAATTGGGAGACTAGAGGCAGAAGCATCTTGATGCAGAAACATACAGCAAGCAAGCCCAGGTAAAGAGGTGGCACTATCTTCTGATAAAGCTGTGGTATAGATGTCACAATGGATGCACTTCATGAATGAATACAAACTTGGTGCAATAGAAGTTCCTATCAGATCACATGTCAAGAAATAATGGAAAAATCAAGGACATAGATAATTGCAGACTGATTCCTAAATTTGACTGGATTAACGACTATTTATAGGATCTCTCCATTTGGATTCGCATTGCTTCATCCAAAAGTGATTATTATTGAATGAATTGATGATGAGGATTCCTGCTGTGCTAGAAGAAGATCTTGCATGATTCTTGTATTCCAGTCATTTTATAAAAAAAAACAAAAAAAAAAACCCTTTTACCAAAAGATATCTTTACAGCCTGCCATATGGACCAAACCATTAATGGATCAGAACCATTGATCTAAAGAGGACAAAAGTTCTCACCATATGTCTACATTCCAAGTAATCTACATTTATTGAATACTTTTCTAGTATGTGGCTATCATTGCTAAATTTCATAAAAATCTCACTTGTGACTGGAGTATGGGGGGAAAAAACAAAACAGGGGAAAAAAACAAAGGACAAAAAGCAAGAAAGGGAAACTCCAAACTACTCAAACATCAGAAATTGTTGGGATGAGAAGTATAAATGTGCTTTTAAGGGTTTGTTCAACCGAGTTTTCATGCATGAGGTACAATAAGGGGGATCATTTGTGCTGTCCTCTGACTCAATCCTACACTGCTTGGAAGTATTCATATAGCAAAAAATTGATGAACACTAGAAATTGAATTTTCTAGGAAAAGACTTGATGACAGTGACACTTATCTATAATCTATGGCTTTTTGAAGTAAGCTGTCACTGAGAAGTTCTGAGATTATATGTATGGAACATATTTTCAGTCATTTGCTATTTTACATTTTGTTTAAAACTTAAAACACTTTCTGTCAGATGTGGACCAAAACACTAACCACCTCTGAGGTTAACAATCATCAAATATCAGAAAATACCAATGTGGATATAGATGCCCTATGCCATAGACCACATGAATTTGAAGCTATGGGGATATATATCCTTAGAAAGGGTAATGTGTGATATACAGGAAGATTGGCCTTTGTCATAGGAAGGTGCATCTGAGAACCAGAAACTTCCAAATTCAAGTTATGTATCAGTTTTATAATATATTTATGATCTGTTTCCTTCTCAAGATCTGAATTCTTCCTCTGTCACTGGCTCGCCTTTAACTTCCAAAAATGATTCTGAACTAGTTCAAAGGTCACCAGGGGATGTGATTGATAATTAAGTCAGCCAGTGAAAATTGCCCTCATAATTCCATAAAGTTAATTGAAAAACTTCAGATCTTCTAAAAGAACAAACAAAATACATAAATACTTTTCTATAAATGCTTTATAAGGAAGAAATGAACCACTTCCAATTTTATACCCTTTCTAAACTGCAAGCTCATCATTCAAAGGGTGAGCTCCTCGAGGTTTTGTGCACTTTACAATCTGCTCGTGCAAACATTGAATTTTCTAAACTTCTGGAAGATATCAATGCTTATATTCCTCCTCAATGGAGACAGAAACACTCTCTGGTAAAATTGATATCTTATTTCCTCTTTCTCCCTTTTGTGGCTAATCTAGAAACCTTAAATTCCTATAACAGGTATGTCACATCTTCTTTTGTTGTTTTGGCTTTATAGTCAGGGTCTTTTTAAAGCATAGAGAGCTTTTTGGGATAAGATGGGTATAAACTTTTAAAAAGTCTTTCTGCATCCATCTTGCTCTATTTTCTAGCAAAGTTCCTTGCATATATCAGATACTTGACAAACTCTTGTTGAATAGGATTAGTTAATCTGTATAGTTTTTCCAAGTCCTGGTCATTTCTCTCCTGAATTATTCCCTCTGCTTCTCTGATATGTTAACTTTAGGAAGTCCTTACTCTCCTTATCAAAGTATTCTCCCATCCTACCAGGCACATCTTAACTCCTTAGCAATTTCCTATTCCTTACAAATAATAAAATAAAAATTAGTCTTCATACCTTACTATAAAATCCTCCTCCAGAGGCCCTCAGCCATTTTACTTATCTTTTCTTCAAATCATTTGACTGTCTCACTCAAAAGGCTGATCTATCTTTCAGATCACCTTATAAAATCATCTCTGGATCCTAATAGAGCACTATTATCTCTTCCATTATTTAAATAGGTCTTAGAATCGTAAACATTATGTGCTTATTTACTTGACACTAAGGAAAAAAGAATTACAATTTCTTCCAGAACCAACCTTTTTTAAACAAGAAATCATAAATATTCTCATTTATACTTATTGTGAATACTTTAAAATACTTTTTTAATGCTTATTCATTTGTTTGCTCACTAAGTTGAATTCATTTTGTGTATATATATATATATATATATATATATATATATATATATATATAAAATGCTCCTTGAGAGCAGAAATAAGGCAATATAAATTCCATTGCAGACTTCTCATTATAGCATTCTATAACAATTGCTTAATAAATATCTTGGATAATGATGATTTTTGTATAAGATGCATCATCAAGGTTAGATCAGACCTTTTTGTTGGTCATCAAACCTTTTTAATGTTTAGCTTACTTTGACTATATTTAATAATTTTGAAAATATGCTAGAACTTACCCCAAAAATTGTTGAAATATTATCTCAAGAAAATTTTTGGTTTATTAGGAATCATACCAAGATAATAACATGGAAGACTGAAAATTCTACATAAGTTTAAAGGAGTTTTACTTGGAGAGGCACTGGGTGAATAACTGTTATTTTTGGACTGCTCCCTAGAAACAAACTGTTCCATTTCAAAGTTACACTTAGTGAGTGAAACATGTTTGTTTAAAAAAAAAAAGGACAAAATAAACTTTGCTTTGTTCTTTATTTTAGTTATGTTATATTATACTTCAGTGCTTTTTATGTTACCCTAAGGGCACTTTTATTAGCATTCCTGGGTGTCTCATTATTTTTGCCTGTTGATAGAATTGTTGATTTTCACCTATAACCTTGAAGCTAATGGGGCATAGTAATAAGCAGAAACATGGTTTTCCTCAATGTGTCAAGCATGCTAACAACAACCATTATATATCCATTTATAATCTACCTGTTAACTAACCAAAAGTTAGTAGTGAGCTAAATTTCTCCCCAGCCAGTTATATGAAGTCTAACTCTATCAGGTACCACAAAAACAACAACCTTTCTTCCTTATCATGGTTGGGTCTCTCTCCCACAACTGGATATATTTTCATGAGTTCAGAGATTGGCAATGTCACATATGACATTTTCCAGTGGACTAGAGTTGAGGTCAGTCAAACTTAGAAAAAGTTGGTGTTATCTCACAGGTCACTGAAAAAAAAAATCTAACTATACTTTAAAGTAATTTGACCAACCCCTCTGTACTGATTTCCTGAATAAAGGAACTTGAAATGCTGCTAGATATCATGGAGGGGGAAGGCAGTTTGTGTATATGTTTATTTTCTAGTAGATTGTGAGCTCCAGCAGGATGGGGATCTTGTTTTATTGAATCTTTAGATATATCTTGGAGCAGGCATATAGTTGGGGCTTAAAAGATATTTGTTGTAGTTGAAGTAATTAGTAGAAATAGTTCTACACAGTAGAGGTAGTAACAGTAAACACTTTGAAGTAGGATGGGGAGTTTGACTATGGATGTTTATAGATTTAGCAGAAATGGAAATAACAACTTCAGAGGTCCATGTTCAGTTTTTAAGGAAGAAAAGAAAGATTTCTTCATAAAAGAAACAGAGCTTTCTATTTAAAAAAAAAAAAAAGTTACTGGGTTTCTGAAAAAGAAACATAAAGATCTATGTCTCAATTTCCTCATCTGAATAATGGTTGAATTTGATGCCTCCAAAAACTCTTAGAGCACTAAGTATATGAGGCTATATTCAGGGTTAATAAGAATGTAAACAACAACAAAAAAGAATGTAAACAATTTGGATAAATTGAGCAACATAAACTTTTCCCCTAAACCTGAGATTTTATTTGTATAGGGGACTCTGGTGAGATAACTTCCTTTAGCAGTGAAAATTGGCTATAGTTCTATAATTTAGTGATTTGGAGAGTTGCTGGTATGTATTTGAGGCAGAAAAAAAAGAACAGTTTTTCCTGATTCACTGACAAGGAATCTATTTTCATTGCATGGACAGCTTTTAGTATGAAACATACATGAGAAAATTAAAGATGAACTTTTAAATATTTTTAATCTATGAACTCCCTAGATATCTCTAGTGATCTCAATATAAGTGATTTTCCCCCTTATATCTAGGACAGTGGTTGGTTGTTTTTCTTCATTCTTGAAGATGAACAAAATGACATTAATATGCTAGAATTGAGTTATAGTATATCCAACTATGGCTCCAATAGGAGCTCAGAATGCTCTCCCCCAGGTCAGACACAAATAGTTCCTATAAACATTTGGGGAAGCTTCTCTAACTTTGTGCATCTCTGGTTTTTTCTGGGTTAATTCAATTCTGCTTTACTCATAGAATACAGCACCTTCTCTGATGAAGGAACACCATACTGGGCAGCCCTGTGCCAGTGTCTCCTGTGTCATAGAATTGATTCTAAAGTTCTTAAGAGAAACCTTAAGAGTGTCCTTATAGTGCTTTTTCTGTCCATTTTGCGAGCCTTTGTCCTGTGTGAGTTCTCCATAAAATACTACAGGCTCACATTGTCTAACCCCTCCCCCTGCTCCTGCTATTTCATGGAGCCTGATAGCACTTATTATTAATGAAAACAAGTAAAGCTTAGAGCCCCCAGATTAGGGAAGAAATTTATTTTCTTTCCCTAAACACTGAACAGAGATTAACTTCTGTGCCCTATAGTTTACCCTGTAAAATCTGAGTCAATCAATTCAGGCTAGTTCCAATGATGTTGTGATGAGGAGAGGACTGTGGGAACTCAGTGTAGATCACAACATAGTATTTTCATTATTTTTGTTGTTTGCTTTTATTTGTGTTTTCTTTCTCATTTTTTTCCTTTTTGATCTGATTTTTCTTGTGCAGTATAATATTTGTGGAAATATGTATAGAAGAATTGTACATGTTTAACATATATTGGATTACTTGCTGTCTAGGGGAAAGGGTGGGGGAAAGGGAGGGAAAAATTTTGGAAAACAAGGTTTTGCAAGGATGAATGTTGAAAATTATCCATGCATATATAATGAAAATAAAAAGCTTTAATAAAAAAACTCAGACATTTCACATATGTCCTCTTGGTCCCCCTTCTCCTTTACCCCTATCTTTCTTCCACATCCTCTTTAACAAACTTGATTCAATAAAAAAATTAGCTTATCTTTATCAGGGAACAAAACTTATCAGAATTCAAACAGCAAGTAGATAGAAATTTAAAAACAGAAAAACTCCATGAAATTAGTAATGCTATTTCCCAAAGGGAAAATGGTGAGTAGATAAATTCACTAAGTTCCAGAAGTACCATTTGGTAGACACATGCAAGTTCTATATGAACAGATCAGTTTATATATCACTGAGAGAAGAAAGGTTCCAGCTGTCAATAAAGTTACCAGCAAATACTTATGGTTAGTTGGGATAAAAAACATTTTCCACCTAAGGTTACCTGCTACCATTATTACTAAGTGAGGTCTTCTATTTTTTTAGAGTGCTTCAGTGTTAACTGGCTATCTCTGGTCTGTGCTGATCATTGCAGATTTTTTGTTTTAGTCTAGGAAAACTATACAGTTGATTCTCAGCATTTATGATAGTTAAGTTCTATAAAGTCACTAAAAACACTGAATTGGCAAACTGACTCATTGCTTTTAGGAGAAATTCAGGTTTCTCATTACAACATTTACTTCAGCATTTTCTGGAGTGACCTCATGCAAAGGTCAGAGAATTTCTTCTTCCTTTCTCTGGATTTCCCATATTGTTCATTTATTCACACTGAACTCACTACTAACAGCACTACAACTCATGCCTAAGCAAAGTTTATCTAACTCCATATATTTTCTCTACAAAGTACATCACAGCCTTTTGTGCTTGGGAATATGAAATAACGCCTGAGTACTATGTCTGGGGGCCATTTTAAACACTGATATCACCAAAAAAAAGTATGAAAATGCAAAAAATGTGGTACTAAATAGATTGCAAAAAGGATACTTTTTTTACAAGATGAGAACTGGACAAAAAGGCAGAGTCCCTTTGTTCAACTTCATCTGGGAACATGCACAACTCAAATTGTTCACTTCTCTGCACATGTCCACAAGTGACTGCAAAAGCACCATGGATATTGATTTGGGGTTACAAATAAATTTTAATAAGTAGGAGAATTTGCAAATTTTATTCCATAGAATCTGAAAATAATGAAGATCAAGTGTACTTCCCAGTACCAATACAGGGTTACATGTATATATCTTTAAGCGTCCTAAAATTTCTGTATACTATTCTACTTATGTTATAATGCTAATTATATTATTATAATATTATACCTATATTATAATTGACAGCTAGATGATACAGTAGATAGTTTTGGGCCTGGAGTCAGGAAGATCTGAGTTCAGAGCTGACAAAATGTGTAATATTTTGGGCAAGTCACTTAGCTGCTGTTTGCCTCGGTTTCCTCAATTGTAAAATGGGGGGTAATAATAGCATTTACCTCACAAAGATGTTGTATCAAATAGATCGAAGCTTCTTAAACTGTGGGTCATGATCCCATATGAATGTGGGGTTGCACACAATTTGGCAACAGTAAAAGGTGTCATATTCTACCAAGATTTAATATCTTATATAAAAATAAACAAGGATATAAATTTCATTAGTATGCAAATTTGCTATCATCTTTAATAAATAAAAAATTTTATGTATAACAAAGAAAGTTTTAAAAATTATTTATGATTCATTATCAGTAAATGTTTGATTTGTATACCTACTTTATATATTGAATTACCCAGGGTTGTGTAAAAATTTCTTGGGCAAAAAAGGGCTGCAAGTGGAAAAAGTTTAAGAAGCCTTAAAATAGATGATATTGTCTAAAATGTTAGCACAGTGCCTAGCACAAAGTTATTACTATATAAATGTTAGCTATTTTTATTATTATAATGCAAAATATTTAATTGTGAAATGAGTGAACAAGGAACAACTTTTCAGACTCAAACTAATGTAGCTCAAGTTCTGAGACAGCTCTCTTCTGCACTAATCAGTTAAGGATAGTCCCCAGAGGTTTTGTGACCACTACATCCCTTCAGGGTTCTAGGAGCAGCTTTGAGGGAAGGGAGAGGTACTCATAAGCCCCTGGTGATATGTTTCCCACCATGGTTATGAGTAAATATCATTAAGCAATTCAGCCTTAACGAGTTTTTAGAAAATAATATTTAGCTGGGTGGCACAGTAGATAGAGTGCCAGTTCTAGAGTCAGGAAGATTCATCTTTGTTAGTTCAAATGTAGCATCAGACTCTTGGCTCCAGGCAAGTCATTTAACCCTGTTTGCCTCAGTTTTCTCATCTGTAAAATGAGTTGGAGAAGGAAATGGCACACCACTCTCATATCTTTGCTAAGAAAACCTCAAGTGTGATAATGAAGAGTTAGGCATGACTAAAAAACAACAGAACAACAAAGATCTTAAGAACACCTGGTCCAAAACATTTTCCCTAGTCTGTGACACTCTCCCACAAGTACCCATACAGTCCAGGGAGAAGTGGTCTGAAGTTTAGAAATTACAAAAGAGTGAGTGGCCCACAAATAACAAACCTGGTTGCTAAAAGTCATTTTCTCTCCTTTTGTGGAGTGCTCCAGAATGACACAATTTCTTTGCTGGCCTCCCAGTAGAGCTAAGTATTTCTCCAGTGTGCTCCTATTGCCACCTGCTGTTGTTCTAGGTCAAGGAGAGAGGCTAAGTCAGAAAGGCAATGGGAAGATGGGAAATACAAAATCCTTTGAACCCTTTATGGTTCTCCTCCAACCACTGTGAAAAGGAATACCAAGTCAAAGCTGAAGTGCTTCCCTTCGTGAAAGTCTGGAAATCAATGCTCAAAGAGTCACAGAGGTTATGCAACTACTGTTAACTCTGAAAGAATACCAAATTGCTCACAAAGGTGTTACCTCAATGGCTAAGTCTGAAAAATAAAATTAATTAAAAACATAAATTATCAACAAAATTAAAATAAAACCAAAGAATTAGGAGTAGTTATAAGCAAAAAAAAAAAAAAAAAATTTGGTCTGTGTGCCGAGGTCTGCTGCGATACTGAGGAGACCCACAGAAATGAGGTTGAGCCTTAATACATATTCTAGTAGCTACACATGAGCTGTAGCCATAACAAAGAGGGGATAACAACAACAATGAGGCAAATTTGATTCATGGCAGGGCTTCATGACTATAAAGTGGTCTGGACAAACCAAGCTAAGAAACACTTGGGGCTGATGTGAAACAATTTGGGGATTTTGCTGTAACTTGAGTTTATCTAGAGAGTAAGCCTGTTGTTATGCCAGGTTCAGAATACAATTTACTTGCTGGACCTTAGCTCTGGAAAACAGAATATCTCCTAATAGTAAAAAGAGAGGAGTGAAAAGAAAGAGGTAGTCCTGACAGCCTCTACCATCCAAGTGATTCCTTCTCAGAGGGCTTAATTAGAAAATTCTCCTTATTTGCTTATTTGCAAATCTCTTGGTTTTGCAGGACTTTTCTATTTTATTAAAGATTCAACCAGTTCAAACACTTTTTCTGTGCACATCACTGCTGTTATTTACTTGGTCTCAGAAGCATCTAATTATACCAAGGCCTTTTCACATTTAGTTGGAATGCATTTGATTTAATTCACCTGGTTAACTATTTGGCCTGTATAATAATATCACTTACTTTAGGTAGGGTGGAATAATTTGATTGATCAGTTGATCCTATCCTTATACTAATAAAAAGCAGAGGACTTAAAGTCCTAGTGATGTAAATTCAAAAACATTATTTGAGGTGAGGGAGAAGAAACGATGAAATGATGAATAGAAAAGAACATTTGAAAACCTGCTGACTAAAGTGCCAGGTGTTTGAACAAGATACATTGCATGTCAATAGAGTAGGTATTAAAAAAAACCAAAATGTTTCCATCTCTGCTAAAAATGACATGAAGTTAATATGACATGAAAGCTATTAACCCACTTTATTCTCTAATGACGCCCTCCCTGTCAAAACTAAGGATATTATTTCATTATGATCTTTTTCTGCAAGTTACTTTTTTTTAATTTTTAAATTTAATTTTTATTTTCTGTTCCAAATTTTCATCCTTTCTCTACCCTCTCCTCCATCCATTGAAAAGGCAACAAAGCTATACCCATTAATGAAGTCATGCAGAACATTAACCATGTTCTGGAGACAAAAAGCAACAAATATTTTAAAAAGAGGAAAATATGCTTTAATTTGTTCTCTGAGTTCATCACTTCTTAATGTGAAAGATAATATTTTATCTTATGAGTCCTTTGGAGTTGCCATGTATAATTGTATTGATCTATTAAAATGTTCACATTTTATAATTCAGTCTTTCTGATGGTTTACTGGTTTTGTTTACTTGGAATCAGTTTATACAAGTCTTCTTAGACTTTTCTGAAACCTTATCACCATTTCTTACAGCTCAATTTCTTATTCTTTACCACCATGAAAAAAGCTATTATCAATATTTTTGTACATATGAGCCTTTTTCCTTTTCCTTAGATCTCACTGGGATATATACCTAGCAGCAATATTGTTGGGTTAAAAGGTATCCACTGTTATATAGCCTTGTGGTTCCTGCTTACTTTCCATTCTAACAGTCACAATGTGTATGGAATTGTCTGACTAAAGAGCCTCCAACCTCCTGTGGGCACAATCACTCTTTTCCACCTGCAATTTTTCCTTTTCTCTGTCACCACTTTCCATTCCATCACTTGAAGGGGAAGCATAAAGATGGGGCTCTTTAACCTTCTGAAATAGCAACTTGTCAAACACTGAGCCACCGAACTCTAAAGTAAACTCTACCCCTATTTTTACTTACTAAACCTCTTCCATTATACTGTAGGCTTAGTTGTACCCAGCAGGATGCAGGGCAATCTGGATTCATTGTGATTCCCCCTTTTGCAGAGTTTAATAATATGCTATCAGACACACATACACATGTACACAGAAACCAACTTTGACTTATCTTGAGCTTCTGTTAGAACCCCTTGGGTTTGACAAAAGGATTTCCTGGATTTCATTTCTTTCCATTGCCTTTTGAATAAATGAAATAAATATTATTAGGTTAACTACAATTTTATCTAAATTCAGGCTTTTAGACATTAAATAGAAGAGCAAAATAGATTATAAAGAACAGAGAGAAGTCTTGAAATGGATACATGTGCTCTTGGAAAGGAGAGGAGAAAAGATAAAGAATATCACCATTCTTGTTTTTAGAAAACAGGGACTACACAACCACTCCATATTAGCTCCTAGTTACAGTTTTCTTTCCACCTTATCCCTTATTAAAGCAGTAGCTTCAGTGCCAGGAGGCTCCTATTCTCTCTTCTCCCTCATGTGGCTCCACAGGTAAAGTTGCTGGATGTGGAAGCTGTGGTGTAATGGTTGAAACTTAGGTGAGAAAGTTTTCATGCTCTTCCCCTCTCCTTTAGGAAGAAGAGATGCTACATTTTCTTTTCTTTTATACTTTAATTTTTTTTGAAATTCAACTTTATTTTGAGTGCTGAATTTTCTTCCTTTCCCTTTTCCTTTCTCTCCCTATTGAAAAGGCAAGAAAAACAAGACCCATTACAAGTATATATATATATATATATATATATATATATATATATATATATATATATATATATATAATATTACAAAAGAAATTCCTGCATTAGCCATGTCCAAAAAAAGCAAGAATGAAAAAGAAAATATGCTTCAAGTTGTACTTTGAGTTTAACTGGTCTCCATCTAAACGCAGATCACGAATTTTATCCTGAGTTTTTTGGAATTGTAGTAGGCCACTGCGTTGATTAACATCTAAGTATTTCAAAATTTATTATCCTTAAAATATGACTTATTCTATAATTTGTTCTCATGGTTCTGTTCACTTAAGTTTACATCAGTCTTCTGAGACTTTTCTGAAACCCTTCCCTTCATCAATTCTTATAGAGTATTCCATTACATATGTATACCATAACTTGTTCAGCCATTCCCCAGTTAGTGGGCCAGCACAAATTCTTTGCCAGCACAAAAAAACTACTATAATTTTATTTTGTAGATATGGGTCCTTTTCCTCTTTTTTCAATCTCTTTGGGATATAGAACCAGTAGCAGTATTGCTGGGACAAGTGTATGTACAGTTTAATAGTTTTTTTAGGCATAGGTCCAAATTGGTTTCCAGAATGGTTAGGCTTGTTTATAGTTCCACCAAGAGTGCATTAGTGTACTGTTTTTCCATAGCTCCTCTAACATTTGTCATTTTTTCTTTTTTCTTTTTTTTGTCATCTTAGCCAATCTAATGGGTGTGAAGTAGTACCTCATAATTGTTTAAATTTACATATCTCTAATTATTAGGATTTAAAGCATTTTTTCACAAGAATATTGCTGTCAAGGTATTATATTTTTAAGCTGTAGTCCCACAATTTTACAGTATTTATGTGATAACAATTCCATCCTGCTCCTTTGTCAGTTCTGATTAGGTCAATTTCCCAAGTAACTATCTAATTAATTAGCATAACCTTAATGGGAATTTAAGTTTCTAGATTGTCTTATTACCATAGTTAAAGTAGTCACAACGTGGCCAGACTACCTTGTTAAAATCTTTTAGATAGCTATGATGGCAACCTAGGCTTTCCCACACTGTTACTATCTTCAAGAAGTTTCTACATCTCAATACACATTCTTATTCCCACCTTTATTTCTTCTCCTTCCCTGAGACTTGTTAAGTTATGATGTTAAGCCCTAGAGGTTATACTTCCCCTCTTAAAAAATTGTGCTCATGGGAGGCAGCTAGATGGTGCAGTGGCTAAAGCATCAGCCCTGCATAAGAGGACCTGGGTTCAAATGTGACCTCAGACACTTAACACATCCTAGCTGTGTGAGTTACTTAACCCCAATTGCCTCAAGGGAAAAAAAATGTGCTCATGATCATCTTTGATAGGCACTCTCTCATATCTCATAGAATCTTCACTTTAAGGCTTTTTTTTCCTTCTGGTTAATTGTAAGTTCCATTAGGAAATTTATCTTTCCCCTTATTAAATTAATATATAGTAAATATATATATATAATATATAATAATATATACAAATATATATATAAATATAATATATATAATATATATATAAATATATATATAATATATAATAAATAGAAAAATTTTATAACCTATGATGGATGTCTTGTCATGATTGTTCCATATCATAAACTTTTATGTAATATTCTTTTTGCATTCTATTACACTTCTGAATTTATTTTTATTTACCACTCCTGGTGCCTATTTTATCTCTTCATAAGTACATAAATATTGTTTAGTATAGCACTAAATAAATAGATTAGTTTAGGGAGTATTGTCATTTTTATTATATTCGCTTGACCTATCCAAGAGGACTTAATATTTTTCCATTTGTTTAGATCTGATTTTATTTGTGTGGAAAGTGTTTTGTAGTTTTGCTCATGTAGTTCCTGACTTTCCCTT
The DNA here is from genome assembly GCF_902635505.1 of Sarcophilus harrisii. Taxonomy (NCBI): domain Eukaryota; kingdom Metazoa; phylum Chordata; class Mammalia; order Dasyuromorphia; family Dasyuridae; genus Sarcophilus; species Sarcophilus harrisii. Next base: position 190,924,655 of record NC_045426.1, read on the forward strand.
GGTAGATAGATTCCCAAATATTTTATACTATCAATAGTTTTTTTAAATGGAATGTCTCTTTGTATGTCTTGCTATTGGATTTTGTTAGTGTTGTATAAAAATGCCGAGGATTTATGTGGATTTATTTTGTATCAGTACATAAATATTGTTAAAATTTTGATTATACCAATGTTGGACTTGTTATCTAAAGACATAAAGGCAAACTTATTAAATTATATAAATATTAAGAAAACAGGATGATAAAAAGAGAACTGGCTGGAAGTCAAAAGACTCAGGTTTAAGCTTAGTTTTTCTACTATCCACTATGACCTATGCAAAGAAATTTAACATTTCGGTACCTTGATTTCATCTGCTGTAAAATGCAGGGCAATATACTAGCCAGCAATGTATTGGTAAATGTACATAGAGAGGAAAAATGTATATAGGACACACTCTGAAGTTCAATCTTATTAACATTTTGTCCATTGCTTTCTTAAGACCAGATGACAAAACAATAAATCTAGCTGATATGTAGCTTTTGCTAATTTCTGGAGTATTATATTTGATGCAGGGAAAGATTCCAATCTTTGATTCCCAACCCCCCTAGCTAATGTAAATTACCCTTTGATTCACAAATCCTGGTCCCTTTGAATTCCAGTAGAAGATCTGGACCTGTCCCAGCCCCACCCGGATCTGAGCCAACTTTGGGGCTATACCCCAAAGCCCCTCGAGCTAAGTCTCCGAATTAAAAGGACCACACTGGGAACCCTTCTGCAGAGATTCCAACATGGTCGCCATTTGAGGACCCTCTGTCCACTGGACCCTCTGTCCAGTGCCCTCCTTATCTCTACCTTCACCTATCTCCTACTTCTAAACTCAGTTATAAACCTCTTTTATCAGTCTAGCTCTCTGGGCCAATAAATGCTTTTATTGGGAATTCCGCACTGCTACTAGACCTCAAATACCGCCATATCCTTGCGCCGAATCTAAGGGGGTTGCAGGGGAACTCTTGTTTGACTCCCTGTACCCCAAACCTGCCACTAGACCTTAACTAAACCCTAATTTCATTTAGGTACCCCAAATGTAGACCTCAACATGTGATCTAGACCTCAACATTTGGTTCCCTGATGAAACGAACACCAGAAGCTAGATAATTTGGCGACCAAACCGAACCCCAACCTTTTTGGGGCACTCAGAACCAATCTTGGTTTTGAGCTGTTCAGGCAATATTCTTCTAGGAAGAATCTGCGTTCTTTCTTTTGTCTCTCTCTCTCTCAAGATAGTGGGGAGAATATCTGCATTCTGTCTCACCCTATTTGACTTTCAGGTGAAAAAGGCCTCTATTCTTACCAGGCAATCTGGAACTCTGGATAAGGTAAAAGACTTTTCTTTCCTAATCTTGCAGTGAACGCCCAACGCCCTCGGGTCGGGCTTGGGTCACAGGTGGGAGCTCTAAGCTCTGGCACAATTCTTGAGGAATTGCTGCGGTTTGACAAAAGGCCTCTTTTGTTGGCTCTCTGTCTCTAAGAAATATGAGAGAGGCTGCAAGGATTTGGAAAACTAAAAGTTTTTTACCTGTCCACAATCTAGACACTCCCCTGCCTCTAAAATCTTTCCTGGAGCAGATTCTTTACTTGAAACTCCCTCTGTCCAAATCCTTTCAAGAGACAAAGGTCCTTCCTTTGCATCTCAATGCATTTCTAATCTTTTTTCGTCACTAGAAAGCCGTGCTCTCAAGCAGACATGAGAGTAAGTGTCTCTTTAACACACCCCCAGACCAAGGAGACACATGGCCATTCTGGGGACCCCACCCCTCTCGGGGGTCCCAGGCCAGTGCTCTCTTTGATCTGTGCTGGGGAGATAACCGGAGAAATGTAAAAGGAGCCGTAACCCTTCTCCCACTCCACTGTTAAATGCAATGGAGTTTCTAATGGTCAGATCCCTGACTTGGGGTGAAGTTAGAGAATGTCTCTGCCCACAGCTGCTACTCCCTGGACAGGGGTGAGCGGTCTCTCCTTCAGGTCTTGCTCTCCCAGCAAGATTTGGGGGCTTAGATGAGCTGCCCCGCCCTCAAGTTCCTGAGCAGAGTCGCCAGAGGAGCCCTCGCCATTCGGGATGCACCGCACTGGGTAAGATGGCATCTCTTTCTCCCCCACCCTCGCTCTGGCCTTTCCTCCCCCTCTTCCATGGAGTGGGGAGTGTAGAACTCGAGACCTGTTTCAGACCTCTCCCATGTGGCTTGGCAACCTGCCGTTTAAATACTCCTATCCTGTCCCCTTCTTGGGGTACTGTACACAGTGGGGAGATTGGGGACTCAATCTTAATCTCCTCAAATCTCCGGCAAGGTTTTAAACTTTTAAAACAGAACTTTGCTGGCAATCTGAACTACCTGGCTCTTAAAGCCGCAGCTTCCAGCCCTCAGGAAGCGTGCTCGTCCCATACATTTTAAATGGGACTCGGTTTCCCTGATTTGGTCATCCTGTGTTAGAGCAATGCCTCCTCCCGGCACAGCCTTTTTAACTGTAGAAGTCTCAGAATTACGCTTTTGCATGGAGGCTGTCTACAAAGACAGGGGATTTTAAACTGCTCTCGGTTTTTTTCTTAGCTTCAGGGCACTACTTAAAACCTTTTCTCAGCTGCTTGTGGAGAGATAACCTAGGTAAACCAGGCTAGGTCTGTCTCTCTCGCTCTCACTTTCCTACCTAACCCTACAGGTGGGAACGCTTATGCTCCTAATTTTCTCAGTCCTAAAACCTTTTGCTCTTAGCACACTCCGTTCTATTTTCTGGATTGGCGTTCTATGTCCCTGCCAACAAAAGGTTCTTTTTTGGGCTCCAACCCTGGCCAGGTTGCAGCTTCAAGAAAGACCTTTGGAATGATGGCTGGGGAATAAAATTCCAGGTCGAGGCAAATTAAACTCTTTAGAAGAAACTGAAGCCATTTAAGAATTCGGTGAACGCCTTTAGGAAAGAAGTCTGTCTTTCCTGTCTGTGCTTTTCTCAAGCTCTCTAGACTTGTACCCTGTTTTCCCTCCCCCATTCCTTGAGACACTACTGCTCAGGTAGCCAGGGCCTATAGAACATGCATTACTGTCTAGAGTTAAGTGAGGAGCTATTGGGATGGAGATCACACCCACTCCTACACCACACCCACTCCTGGCACACTTCTTCACTACCTTGCCCTCAATGATGGTGGCCCTCTCTTAGGAGGTTTTCACCGAGGCAAGCCCACCACATCACCCTTCTATAACGGGGGGCAGCTCAAAGTCTCGAGCTAATTTGAGCTTGCTGGCAGACTCCGGGAGTCTTGGGGAAATTAGTTGCCTACGAGACATCGTAGGGACGAAATCCTGGTTTTTCTTTGGCAAACGGCCTTCTAGGAGGCCCTTTGTGACACCTTCTAGAGATGTCTATGAAGGTTACGTTATAAAATGGGAAAGTCTTCTGGTTTGCAATGAATTGGCTTCCCTCCCTCTTCCCTGGAGATTTTAAGCTGTGTCAATGCACTGGGCTTGAGAAAAATGCCTTAATCTCAACACCTGAATTCTAGTCCATCCTTTAAAGTGCTTTTTTCTTTCTAATCCTGGGACTGACTAACACTTGTGCCCTCAGGCAAAAGCGGCAAGCCAAAACACACCCAGCACACTTGTCTCTTTTAAAGTTGAAAAACTGAACCTATTGAAACCTAGGACCCACCCACCACCTCAACTTTTTCGGGGTCCAAAACTCATGTTTCTTCCACTCTGCTGCTAAAACCTGTTTGTTGGTTTCCCTTTACCTCCAACCTGAGACTCTCAGCTCTTTTCTTCTCAGGGCAACTTCTGCCTTTTCAGCTCTTTTCTTCTCAGGACAACTTCTGCCTCCTAAAAAAACACTCAGAGCAGAAGCACCTTTTAATACAAATCTCTCCCAGACTTAGGCCTGTAGGTGTCCCGGAAACTGTCTGAGGAGACCCCAGTCTCTGTCCTGAGTTCGAGCAGGAGGAACAATGGAGAAACTGCGTCACACCACAGGGGCTGAATTGGTCCCCGGCGTCCTGCTCCCCGGTAGGGAATTGGGGTCTGGCCCTGTTTCCCCTTTTATCCCAGGACAATCCCAACACCTCAGGGGCCGGTAAGCTGGGTTGGCAGTGCTGAGATACTTTGCACTCCCTCTGTCCCCTTCTACCCCTCCCCCATAAGAGTGGGGAAAGCTCAAGGTCTTTGCTTATTAAGGAACCAACTCTTTTTAAAGAAAGGCAGCACAGTTAAAAGATTTCTAAGAGCTTCAATTGCATTCTTATCTTGACTAGAGATATAGGCCTCTTGCCTACCCTGACTTCTTAGTCCACATCCTTTAATACCAACCCCAGGAGAAATTGGCTTTCCTGGAAATTAGGAGTGAAAGGGCTAAACTCTAGGCTACTTTTACTATAGACAAATAATCTTTTGCTCCCAGCATTTTCTCCTACTTCTCCTTGTTAGATGGATTCTTACAGGCAGCCTGATGCATTTCCTGCTACATCTCCACCCTGGATGACACCCCGGTTTTAATCTGCTCCTGAGATCTGGGCTTCAATCTTTGGACTCTCAACTGCCCTTCAACCTGGAGAACATGGGACCAACTGGGAACAACTGACCAGGACAAGCACCCCTTAGATGCCCTGCTGTCATCCCCAAATCCCATACCTCACGCCTCACCTCCTGGCATGAACCCCAAATCTCTACGACCCTTGCCAGCTCGAAGCAGTTAAGAGGAGATCAGTGCCCCTTTTCCCACATGCCTTTAGAGGTGACTGCTTGAGGGGGGGATGAAGAGGGGACCCCTGAACTTGGAAAATCCTGGAAGAAGAAAATCTTCAATTATGTCTCAATAACTGACTTTGCCCCATGTCTTTTTCCTTAAATGAATTTAAGTTCCAACTGCTTGAGGGGGGAATGATGCGGGGGGAAAGATTCCAATCTTTGATTCCCAACCCCCCTAGCTAATGTAAATTACCCTTTGACTCACAAATCCTGGTCCCTTTGAATTCCAATAGAAGATCCGGACCTGTCCCAGCCCCACCCGGATCTGAGCCAACTTTGGGGCTATACCCCAAAGCCCCTCGAGCTAAGTCTCTGAATTAAAAGGACCACACTGGGAACCCCTCTTTGCAGAGATTCCAAACATGGTCGCCATGTGAGGACCCTCTGTCCAGTGCCCTCCTACTTCTAAACTCAATAATAAACCTCTTTTATTAATCTAGCTTTCTGGGCCAATAAATGCTTTTATTGGGAATTCCGCACCGCTACTAGACCTCAAATACCGCCGTATCCTTGCGCCAAATCTAAGGGGGTTGCAGGGGAACTCTGACTCCCTGTACCCCAAACCTGCCACTAGACCTTAACTAAACCCTAATTTCATTTAGGTACCCCAAATGTAGACCTCAACATGTGATCTAGACCTCAACATATTCATATGGAAAATTTAACAACGGAGCTTGTTGCAGCACATCTCTGACTCTGAATTTCATGATTCGATAAACTCCAGAAGAGAATATAAATGTTAACAACAGAAACCCAGCAGAGATAGAACTGACTATAGGATTTGTTTTATTTCACTTTTTACATTGAAATATCCCAGAAATAGTTAGTATAATTGGTAGAAGTAAATCTAAATTAAAATAATATTTATTTCAATGAGTTCTTCCTGCCAATGGAGAGGAACTAGCTTAATCTCTGCACATGGGGATCACTGGAGAAGGTGCTGTTACTGACTCTTCTATCTGAAACAGAACAAGAGCTTTGGGGGCAATTTTTTTTTTTTGTCAGCCACTGTGTTTATTTTTATTTTAAAAGTCAAAAGCGATTCCAGCTTCAAAAAAGGGCTCTGAGTGTGAAGCTCCAAAATCTTGCTAGAAAAAGAGTTCAGCATTCCAAGTTACTTGACCCTCAAAATGCTGATAGTAAAGTTCTTTTTTTTGAAGAGATACAGTGTAGTTAAGGAATTACTAGCTGGAGAGGAATATGAAAAAGGTTTTGAATACTTGACAAACATTATTTGCTATCTGTAAGCAACAACAGCATTTATTACAAATTTTATAGCAAACCCTTGCCACCACTGTGCCAGATGTTTCTTATTGAACTACCAGCAATTATCTAGAAAATTTTAAGTATAGAGAATTTGACTGAAAATGATGTGTAATGAGAATGATGCCAACATAATAATGTAAGAAACAAAATATATTACCAAGAATTCTGACTCACAAATGAATGAGGAAAGATTTATTTTACATTCTTGCAAGAATGGGTGCCTAACATTTTGAGATACAGGTTCTGCTCCCTGATTAAGATTATTTTCCAGATTTGAGACCAAAATTGTTAATTCATTAAAAACCTTCTTAAGGTTAAATTAAAAAAAAAAAAAAAAAAAAGGAATGGGTGCCTCAGTTGAGTAGATACAACTTTGAAACTCCAAAGGCATTATTTTATTTCCTATCCTGAAACACAAGTCCCTGCCCAGATTCCCCATTAATTGGATGTTATAGAATCTCCACCTCTCATTGTATACCCAGTCCCTGGCCCAAAGGAGCTTACATTCTAGAAGGGAGAAGGTAGCAGTGGAAAGCTAAGGGCAAAAAATCTTTTCAAATTCTTTTCAAATCTTAGGCCACCACCCATGATTATAAAACCCAGTCCCTGCCCCGGGGGAGCTTCCATTTTTTAGAGGGAAGGTAACCTTCACCCTTAATTATTCCTTGATGTCCTTGTGGGTTTCAGTTTTCTAATATGTTTCATTTCTCCAATTTAATTTTCATAACTGTGGAAATCAAATGCCTACCACTTCTCACAATAACATCTTAATAAAAAATTTTTTTTAAGATCTTAACCTGGTAGTGAAGGGGGAGCCATAGTTAGTAGGGGAAAAGAGAAGGCAAACTTGTTAGATATGGACTATGCATTGCACTGAAATCGATCAAAGATTTTAATTTTGACTTGGTAGATTTGCCTGGGTTTTAAACATTTTATTCTGACAAGAAATATATTTTGGTTACAAATTCATTTTATAAATATTATTTATTTACCGTGATGTTTAAAAAGGTTTGAGAGATATAGTTTCTGGGTAATTTAATCATTTTATTAATAAGGCCAGCAGGTTATTAATAAAAGGATGGTCTTTTGGCCATCTTTTTTAAGTCAAAGACAAACATGACAGCAGACTCAGAGTTTATATACCCTCCAAAACAGTAGATAATCCATCAAGCTGAAATTAAATTTAAATTAGTTAACTGGATATATTAAAATGATTCCACATACTATGTATCTTATACCATCTACCAAACCACCATAGCTTTAGGCTATCAATTCAGATAATATATATCCCACCTACAACTGAGAAGAACACAATGGACTTCCCCACCTTAAATTCCTTGTAAAGTTGGGTAGAGTCTGATCTAAAGTCAATGCACTCTCATTATCAGTAATGTTCTTTAAGAACATTAGGGGCCACTAGGTGACAGAGGGGATATAGCACCAGCCCTGAAGTCAGGAAGACCTGAGTTCAAATATGATCTCAGACATTTAATACTTCCTAAGCTGTGTGACCCTGGGCAAGTCACTTAACCCCAATTGCCTCAGGAAAAAAAAAAAGAAAGAAAAACTGGACTTAAAGTTAAAACTCTGGAAGAGGAGGGGAGAGCTAAATCTCCCCAGGATATTGGTTATTAATAGTCATTTTTCACAGAATTATCTAAATATTTCTCATTTCATTTATTACTAAAATATGAATTTTTAATGTATCTTTGACATGACACCACCACTATGTGTTAAAATACCTAATGGTTATTTTTTAAGAAACAAGTTAAGGGAATAAAAGAGAATTCTGAGCTTTGTATTAAAAAAAAAATGAAATGTTTTTTCCTTTATTGAATTGGATATAATTTAAGAAAGGATTTTTATCTGCAAAGTACTATGTTTAAGTCTTATTTTGTATATTTCTGAATATATGTTGAAGCTGAATACTTCAATGGCATGAAAATGTGCTGCATAATAAACGCCATAGCCATTGGTGCTTGACAATGATCACTTAAATATATTTTGGCATGTTCCCTGAGGTGCTTTGTAAATTTAAACCATTCCTCTTGCAACTTTGTAACTAATGTACCTAAAAGGCATTCCAAAGCCTTGCAAGTCAGGTTTATTTGTAGTTTAATTCCTTGAAAAATGCTGCAAATGACAGGCAAATATAGTTCAAAGGGACATATCTATCTGCTCCTTTAACTTCTCAAGTAACAGCTAAACTGGAAAGCTGTATAGCTGTTGAGGTTGGGAAGGGGAGACCCCAAAAGTCCCAGACCTGTGTTGCTAGGTATCTCAAAAGAATTTGCAGGTTTGAACCCATCTCCTAGTCAAGGGACAAAGTTTATTGGAAGTAATGGTATGCCATTACTAAGCTGACTGAATTGTAAGGGAATTCAGTAAAAAAAAAAACAGAACCAAGGAGAGTCATTTTATCCAGCTTCTACCATAGACTCATTCTATGGCTCAAGGGCTAGGAAATTCTATCATTGGCATGTTAATTCTACAGCTTAAGGACAGGGCCAGGAAGTAGTCTCCAGATTGAAGGGATTGAAGGGTGGTCTTCAAAATTTGATTTTCACTAACCAGATCATCAGTCAATAATGAACTGAGAAATAGTCTCTTCATAATCAGACAGATTAGGGGTAGGAGTTTCCTGAGGCAGACTCTAAAACTAAAAGTTTTAGGGTTTCATATTACATCCTAGCTACTTGAAAAACACTATTAAACATAATAAAGAAGTAGGAAAGATGGATCAAAAAAAGTTATTGAAAATGAAATTTTAGGGGTAACTCATGGCCAGGTTTACATAAATCAAGTTTAATCTACTGGTCATCCTGCCATTTAGGGGAGGGGGTGGGGGGGGTAAGAGGTGAAAAATTGGAACAAGAGGTTTGGCAATTGTTAATGCTGTAAAGTTACCCATGTATATGTCCTGTAGGTTAAAGGCTATTAAATAAAAAAAAAAAAAATAAATCAAGTTTAATCTTGGGAGCTACCCCCCAAATCAATAACTTTTGTGCTCATAAACCCCCCAATCAGAATTCCCATTGGGAACTCTACAAAAATAGCTTGTGATTATGATAAGGTTTAGATTTGGGGAACCCAAATGAAATTAGGGTTTCTGGTAGTCAGGGAGTTAAATGATAAGTTCTAGTGGCAGGATCGAGGTTCAGGGTAGGTTTGGCTCCCCTGTAACTCCTTGGGATTCAGGGCAAGGGTGAGGAGTTTTGGGGACTCCCTTCTGGCGGCACAGAGGCTCCCTGTAAAGGAATTTACAGACCCGAAAACCTAAATTGATAAAAGAGGTTTATTGTGGGGATTGGAAGCAAGGTTAAAGTCTGGTTAGGGAAATAAGTGAGGGTAAAAAGAGGATGGCAGTGGAAAGAGTATTCCAGTGAGCAGAAAGACCTGGAGAACTGACAAGGTCTATCTGCAAAGACCTTAGTTGATGGAAGCTCATTATTTGCTTGTCTTGGCGAGGGTGGGAAACCTGAGCAGATTATCAGAATGGGGGCTGGGACAGCCAGAGCAGATCAGAACAGGTGGAGACTGGGACAAGCCTGGATCTCCTATTGGAACTCAAAGGGGTGCTTTTGACCAGGATTTGTGAATCAAAAGCCCTGGCATTCTGGATTGATAATTCATCAGCCAGAAGGGGTTGGGAGTCAGAAAGGAATCACAAATCAATAGGAAATACAGTTTCTTAAAGGGACCACAACCTGCTTCATTTAGATCTCCACATATGTGGGTTCAAGGGTTCCTAGATCTTATACAAGCACTCAAGCTACTATCAGATATAAGATAGCCTTCATTCTATCCCAAAGAAAATTCTAAAAACATATCAAGCCATGTGAATTCTGAAACCAGTTTATTCTCTTCCCTTTTCAGAAAATGCTAAAATGCTCATCTAGAGATCTTAAATTTCCCAGACTGTCTTATTACCATAGTTAAGGCAAGCCCAAACTGCCTTATCATCTTTAAAACACCTATGATGGTAATCCAGGCTTTCCCAGACTGTTAGTATCTTCAAGGCAATCTCAACATTTCAATGTGTATCTTAGTTTCCATCTTTATTTCCCTTCTTCCCTTGAGAAAGTAACTTCCAAGATTATATTTCCTCTCTAAAAGATATGCTTACTGGAAAAAATGTACAGAAATTGATGCTGAGCAAAACAAGCAGAAGCAGGAATACATTAATACACAATAACAACAAGAATGGGCAATAATCAACTGTGAAATACTTGATTTTTCTCAATGGTTCAATGATCCAAAGCAATCCCAATAAATAGACTTTGGAGAGAAAATAACATCTGCATCCAGAAAAAGAACTATAGAAACTGAATGTAAATCAACATATGCTATGTTCACTTCTTTTTTCTGTTTTTGTCCTCTCCCATCATTTTCCCCTTTAGCTCTAATTTTTCTCTCCTAATATGATTTATAAAGCAATGTGTATTAAAAATAAATTTTTTAAAAAAGATATGTTTATAGGGTATTACCTCTAATGGCTTCTTCCTCCTCATTAATTGTGAGTTCCACTAGGGAACTCATCTTTCCCCTTGTTAATTCACATGATAAACAGCAAAACTTTTAAATCTGTGATGAATGTCTGGTCACAAATGGTCGTGAATTTTTATGTTTTTTTTTTTTTTTTTTTTTTTTTTTTTTTTTTTTTTTTTACAATTTATTGGTCTCCCAAATCTATTTCTATTTACTACTCCTGGTAACTATGTTGAAGTTGGGAAGGGAAAGGAGACCCCAAAAGTTTGGGGTCACAGACCAGTATTGTGAGATATCTCAAAAGAACTTGCAAGCTTGAACCCATTTTTTGGTCAAGGGGTAAAATTTTATTGTAATTATATTATAACACCATTACAAGCAGACTATATTCCAAGAGAATTTAGCAGTGTGCTAAGAGAGAGAGGATACCTTTATCCAGCTTTCTATCATTGACATGCTAATTCTGTAGTCCAGAAGTAAGGCCAGGGCCAGGGAGTGGTCTCCTGAATTTGGTTCTCACTGACCAGTAATAAATTGAGGAGTGTTCTATTCAGAATCAGACACATTGTTTTTCTTAGATTGGGAGTGTGGGAAGTCCCTGAGGCAGACCTCAAAACTAGAAGATTTAGGATTACTAATTTATTGTTAGGACCAAAGCCTCCCCTAAATCAGGGGACCTCTAAATCATTGCTATATTGCATCACCTATTTTATCTCATCATAAAGGACTCACAGTAATTCGGAAACAATCAAAACAATTCTCTTTTTCTTTTCAGTGAATCCCACTTTTCTCAAGTTATTAAAATCCTTCACATTCATAATACTACCCTAGAGAGTGGAAATATGTTTGGGGTGTTCAGAAGTATAACCTCCCAACATTCCAGAAAGTATCATTTTCTAAGGGTCCTATATAGTCTCTCAGATTTGTAGCAGTGCCTTATTTATTGTCCTCCCCTTGAATGGAAAATTTAATTGGGATTATTAGCTAGACCCTTCTCTTCTGACTCACACAGACCAAATCACTTTAGATAATTCATCCTCAGTTTTATAGCTCTGAGTCCCTTGCCATTCCTATGCTTTAGGGATCGTGTGCATGATCCTTTCCTTCTCAAGAGGCTATCAATTGTTCAAGAATTCTCAGGAACTCCCTGTCCTCTGATAGAATCTAGATTTTGGAACTTTCACACGTCAAGTTGCTAGAAAGGTAACCTAAGAGGTTGGCACTGCCCAGGAAATACCCTTCTTTTTTTGAAGACTGGATTCCAAGATCACACTGCCCAGAAAATCTCTTCTCTCCTCCTCTACTCAATTCAAGAGGCTGGAGTTCAGGTACTTTACACTGTCCAGAAAACTCCCTTTTTTTCTTTTCCCCCTAAATTTCCAAGAAGTCTCAAGGCTCTTCAAGAAAGTTAGAGTCCAGGCATTCCTACCACTTAGATAAACTGGTTTCTCTCTACATGGTAGCTTTGTTTTTCATTATGTAACTATTACTCCAGAGCCACAGCTAGGAATTCTCCTGAGTCACCTGGAAATACTCAGAGCACTCCCATACTTTGCTCCAAGGGAGTTCTTAATGGCTCACCTCACTAACCCAGGAGACTCATGTCAGCTTCTAGCTAATCTCATACTCTCAAAGGCAAGGTGAAATGAACAAAAAGATATGGAGGTTGTAAGACAAAAACTGTAGTGGTGGGAACCAAACACTTCATCTTAGAAGAATTTTCTCAACTGAGTGGCAATCCCTTCAATGGGATATGCTTTCAAAAGTCCCAAATAAAAGCTTACCATCCTGTAAACTATCTACTCACTTCAAGGAACTCCCTTAATCAACCCTTTATTTTGGCTATTGCTAAAAAAAGTTGCAAATTATATGTAAACTGGCATTCACAATTTGGCTTTTTTAAATCCTTAGCAAATAGCATAGCACAAATCCATTAGCCTGTCATCCCCCTTGCCTCCCCATGTAAAAAATTTATTTCATTTTTTCTCTGGGTTACAAGTATAGATAAATAATAAGAGAAGTAAAATAATCATTATTTATTCAGTATAATGGGTAATACTTATGGAGTACTTATTATATGTCAAGCACTGTGGTAAGCATTTTACAATTAGTATTCTCATTTGATCCTCACAATAATCTTGGGAGACAGGTGCTATCTGTGTAACAGATAGGGAAACTGAGGCAAATAAGTTCAATGATTTGCCCAGGATCATGTAGCTAGTGACTATTTGAGGTCACATTTTAACTCAGGCCTTCCTGATTCTAAGCCTGGCATTCTATCCATGATGCTGCCTCTGACTTTCATGAATGGTCATTGATTCTTGTTGCATAACATATTACTTTCTTTAGCTTACTCTCTGTGAAATGTGTATGGATTCATCATACAATCAAGTGCATTTTGTGATTTTTCTATAAATTTATTAGATTAGCTTTACATTTTATTACTGTTTAAAGATTTATTCTAACGTCTCATGGAGATGACCCTGAGTTCTTAAAGTGCAAACTCTCATGTGCTCTACTGAGCTAGAAAGAATTCAAATATGGCCCTCTTAAATACTCTATGTTTATTGCCCAAGAATAAACTTAACTTGAGTATGGAGAAGAACCAAAGGGCTTGCCACCCAGCAGAAATTCGTAAAATGGACAAAAATTGCAAAATGACTCTTTCTCTTGTAGAGACCCTTTTCTACTTTAGCAGTTGCAGAAAAGTGACAGCAGGTGCTAAAAATGACATAATTCTGAATTCACAAATGTTATAATCCAGCCAAACTGAGGACCTGGCTGTTTCTCACACTGTCTCCAGTACTTGAGTAGTATTCCCTTTACACTTTTGCTTCTTAAAATTCCTAGTTTCTTTCAAAGCTCAGTTGTTACATGGCCTTTCCTGATTCCTACTAGTACTCTGTCCCCCCACCAAGTAATGCCTTCCTATGAATGAATATTACAAATCTTGTACATATTGGGGGCAGCTACGAGGGCCCAGGAGAGATACCAGGCCCAGAATTAAAAGACTCATCTTCATGAGTTCAAATCTGGCCTCAGATACTTGCTAGCTGTGTGACCCTGGCCAAGTCATTTAACCTGTTTATAAGAGTTTCCTCCATTTGTAAAATGAGAAGGAAATGGTAAACCACTCTAGTATCTTTGACAAAAACAACAAACAAAAATAGTGGGATCACAAAGAGTCTGAAAATATACTTATACATGTACATGTCATTTCCCTCCAATAATATGTAATCTCAGTGAAGGCAGTGATGGTTTCATTGTTGTCTTCATTTCCACAATACTTAACACAGTGTCTGGAATATAAAAGTTTAATAAATGTTTGCTGCTTTATTTCTTAATATGCAATTTAAAAACAACCCAAAACAAAGAAGTAACATTCATAGTGATATTCTTTGCTCTATGTTAAGCCAGAAGATATAAAGAAATTGTAACAAAATGGAAAAGGGGTTTGTATGTTCTCCTTGTAGAAGTAAATGAAGAAACTGACAGATTTTGGTTTCTTCATGTGTCCAAAGGCAATGAAAAACATAATTTTAAGGGGACATTGAGTTGTCTTACTTTGCAATGTTCATTTTATAGCATTTTACAGTTACATAGTGCTTTTCTCACAATTGCCATATTGTGAGGAAGGCAAATATTGTCCTATTTTCTAGATGAGGAAAGTAAGTTGCAGAGAAGTCTAGTGATGTGTCTGTAGTCATATAGCTAGTAAGTGGCAGAGCCAGTACTCAAGCCCAGATTTTTTTTTTAACCACAAATTCAGTGTTGTTTCCTTAATATCACATAAATAGACAAACATTATGAAGATAAATGCAGCTTAGGCACTGGTATCCATTTACAGAGGCTCTTCTATGAAGAATCAGATGAGATCCTCCAAACTTCCCAATGATTCCCAAATTGTGCTGCCTATGAGCCTGCCATTGTCCTCATTCCCTTCCCACTGGAACCTTGGACTCCATTCCTGGACCTACCCAGACTCTGATTGGTGAGCTTTTGACTTACTTTGCCTGGAGTCTTGTCCAAGACATTTTCTAGCTATTTCCAAATCATGCTGCCAAGGGCATCTCTTTACCTTCCATCCCCATTACATCTAGCTTCCCCTAAGTATTGTCTTTCACCATTAAAATGTAAGTTCCTTGAGAATAAGAACTATTTTTGCTTTTTTGTATTTATATTCTAGTTGCTCAGCACATAGTAAATGCTTAATACAGGCTTTATCATTTATTCATTCCAAAGTACATTCAACCCATACTTTGTTATTTAGTGTCACAAGTGTGAAAGTGAGTACCCAGAATCCTCTTGCTTGTACATTAAGAATCCTTTCTTAAAGAGTTGGGAAGTGCTAAAATAGACAAGCATTGAACAACATAATAATAAAATAAAATTTACTGCATCCTAAAAGACAGGAAAGAGCTGGTTACAGACATAGCAGCTATTTCAAGATCAGCTGTCTGTGTACATCAGCTAAATGAAAGTTGAAGTAATTGCTAAATTAGAAGAATAAAGATGAGGAAAAGATAGCATATGGGATTGGAGCAGATCCAGACTATTCTGCTTAAATCATAAGGGAATTGATAAAGTAGAAAGATTAATTCTGACTTCCATCATGTCCTACAGAAGTTTTTAATTGGTCATCACAGTGAAGAAGCTTAAAAAAAGGGGAAAAACATCTTGGCCACCAAACATCAAATCTCCTAGCTAAGTGAAAAGACATGACAATCAAAAGAAATCCTAATGGAGAATAAGGTCATTTGGGGAAAAAAAAATTACTAAGTAGTATGAACATTAAAACAGAATTGCTTCAAAATAGAGAAAAGCAGATAAAATAGTGCCCCAAGACAAGTCCTGGAACTGTGAAACCATTAAGGAGATGGGGTGAAATAACCTGTTAGCACAAAAAACTTGGAGATCTGGTCTTATTCAGGTAAGAGGGGACACAGTACGGGACAGGCAGCTTCTCAGTAAGCCAACAACCAGCTTCACCCCAGCAAACCAGAAGGAGATCCTGAGCCTCAATGACAGCAGGCAAATGCCAACACCAAGATGCCCCATGTGCTCTGGCATAGTCAGGGAAGTCAGCAGACTCCAGCTCTAGAAACTGTCACATGCTTTGGTGTAGCCCCGGGGAAACACAGAAACATCCTACTGGGCCTCAAATGCCCAGGTAAGCTGCCAACAAACCTACAGCCTCCGGCAGCATCAGCCACCCCCACCCTAACCCCTCAATATAGCACCAGACACAGACCCCCATGGGCCTTGGGGAAACAGTATCAATGCGTACCAGGTAAAGATCCAAAGCTTGCAGCCATTGGCACAAAAAGCCTGAGACAGTATTTGGTAGTCTTTCCACCTGGGAAGAAGACATCAAGTTAAAAAAAAAAAAGGGGGGGGGGAGGGAGCCAAAAGAAAAAAGAATCTGTTCATAGAAAGTTATTATGATGACAGGGAAAATTAAGACACAAACTCACAAGAGGACAATAATATCAAAACACCTAGGGATAAACCCCAAAGACAAATGGGAAGTAAAGTAATCTCAAGCCTAGAAAGATCTTATGAAAATACTTGAAAAGGAGCTTAAAAATTGTATCAGAGAAATAGAAGAAAAATTGGGGAAAAATCAGAATGATCAAAAGAATTATGAAAGAGAATTACGAAGAATCAATAGCTTGGAAAACTGCTTAAAAAGCAAAATTGGCCAAATGGAAAAGGAGATGCAAAAATCCATCGAAGAAAACAACTCCTTAAAGAGTACAATTGACCAAATGGAAAAGAAAGTAGAAAAGCTAATTGAGAAAAATAGAGAAAAGCAGTTGAAAAGAAAAAGATCCTCTGTGTTTTCTTTCACAATATGACTGTTATGGAAATGTGCTTTCTTAATGGAGGCTTGAGGTAAGAGAAAGGGAAAAATCTAGAATTTAAAGTTTTAAAAACAAATGTAAAAAATTGTTTCCAGTGTAACTGGGGAAAAATAAAAATATCAAATTAATTTTTTAAAAAGATTCTACTGAGAGTTTGGCTTGAGATCTAGCTAAATCAGATTATTTGGTGAAAGTAAAATTTGGGAAACAAAAAATGCCATTTTCATTTAATCTATTTTCAGTAATGATAATAGTAGAACTCTAGCATTTGGACTTTATCTCATGGATGATAATGGAATGATAATGGAAATGAAGATGAAATCAGGACAGATTACTGTATATGGACAAGGATGTACAAAAGAAATCTATTTTGGAGTCAACATACTTTTAGAAATACTTGTCAATAAATTCTTCAATACATTTCAAAGAAAGGAAGATTCCAAAGCAATGGCAAAGATTAAAAATAGTATTTGATTAAAAAATAGTTGACTGAGAAACCACAAACAACTTCTTGCATTTTCAGCATTGTAAAAAAAAAAAAAGTCTTTTTCTTTTGGAAAACAGGCTATTCCTTTATAAAAATTAGAACTACATCTGGGCCCAAAGAAGCTGGGGCATATTACCCTCTCCCTCTGTTCTAAGGGCCTTATGTAATCTCTATGACCATGTAGGTAGTGATTGAAGTAGATTTAGGTCTGGAGGAGATTAACTATCTAGATGAGAGTCAAGATTTCTTTTCTCTTATTTTTTGGTCTATTATACTTCTATTATACTCCAGGGAAATGATACTTAAAAGCTTAGGTTTGGGCTCATGTATAAGGATCTCCCTATAGGTAGGTAGTCCAACCTAAATAATTTATTAGACACATTTTGTTCATATATATATATATATATATATATATATATATATATTTGTGTATATATATAAAGCTGACACAAAAGACTCTATTGCTATACTCTATTGAAAGGAAACCTGGGAACATAAAATATCTGTTGGGACTGTTGAATAGTCATTTTACACTTCACTTTGGCTCTACACTATCACAATCCATCCACACACTCATCTCTCAAATAGATGTTTTCTGATAAGCCATGTCAGACATTGGGTATATCTTCTAGACAGGAGTCATCTTTTCCAAAGGTGTTAGAGTGGTTGCTGGTGACCTCTTCCAAAATGCAACAGGATCTGTTTGACCTGTTAGTCCAAAATCTGCCAGAGATATAGACTTATATATTGATTATGTCCCATTTTGTAGTGAACTTTATTGGGCAATCAATGTATGTAATTGCTTTCAGTGTGAGTCATACTGTCTCCATCTAATCTTCAGTCCTTATAGAAGTAGCCTTTATCACTTTACTCCTGGAGGGTTACAAAAGCATTTTGGTTAGTCTCTTTGCTTTAAAGTTCTCTTTTCCTCAAGTGCAAATCAATTCTGTCATCTCCAACTCAATAAGCTTCATTGGCTCCAGGATTAAATTAAATGCTTTAGTTAATATTTAAAACCTTACCTGTATTCTTCCTACCTTTCTGGATTTCTCACATTTTATTCTCTTCCACAGAGTCTCCAAACTCTACTGACCATCCTTGCACATATGTGCCTTTTCACTTACTCTCCCTCATCCCTGGAATACACTGTTTCTTTACTTTTATTTTCTCCCTTCCCTAGCTTATTTCAAGACTCAAATCAGATCCCACCTTTTGCAAGAAACCTGTCTAGGTTCCCTTTTCCTCCTCACTGTGTGCCCTCCTCCCCTTTGAGAGTAATTTCTGTCTATTCTGTATATATCTTGGTTGCATATTGTTTCATCCATGTGGACATTGAATTCATTGAGAGCAGTAACTACATTTTTCCTTTCTTTGCATCCTCAGTGCCTGCCATTTAATACATTCTTGTTGACTGACTCACTGGTTCTAGGATTATAAATTGCAGAGCATTTGCTATTCTGCAGGATGAAAGTTTTCTCACTATCATCATCTTATACCAAAGAGAAAACATAACAGAAAATAAAAACAAAAACCAACCCAACTAAAAAGTCCATATAAAATGGTGGTATTATTGAGTTGTACCTGATTATCTGTCTTGTGCTTTTTTAATAGCACAAAAGTCAGAACCAGGGTAGAAATTAGTCCCACTATGTTCTGCTTTTTTCTTTAGATTGCACCTGGAGCATGATGCTCAATTATAAGTACCAATTTTAGGAGGACTATATCTACATCACAAGAACAAGAATGAATAATAATGATGATAGCTAGCATTTACATGGCATTTAATATGTGCTAAGCACTGTGGTAATTGTTTTACATTTATCTAATTTGATCCTTCTAACAACTTTGTGAAATGAGTGCTATTATGATTCCATTTTGCATATGTGAAAATTGAGGCTGATTTTTTTTTAGTAAAAAATAGCTTTTTATTTTTCAAAATAAATACAAAGGCAATTTTCAACATTTAACCTTGCAAAATCTTATGTTCCAAATTTTTCTCCCTCCCTCCCCTTTTACTCCCTCTTCTAGATAGCAAGTAATCCAAAATAGGTTAAACATGTATAATCCTTCTAAACCTATTTCCACATTTATCATGCTACACAAGAAAAATCAGATCAAAAGGGGGGAGGGGAGAGAATAAGAAAGAAAAAACAATCAAACAAACAACAACAAAACCAAAAATGATGGCACTCTCCAATTCCAATAGACTTGTGATGGTCAGAGCCATCTGCATTCAGCAAGAGCTCTATCAGGACTGAATATGGATCAAAACATAGTATTTTTACCTTTTGCTTTTTTGTTTTTTTTCTTATTTACACTTCTCTATTCAATAGTAACTTAGAGCACTTTTCATATGATTAGAAAGGGCTTTAATTTCTTCGTTTGAAAATTGTGTTTATATTCTTTATCAATTGGAGAATGGCTTGTATCCTCATAAATTTGAATCAGTTCTCTATATTTAGAAATGAGGCCTTTATCAGAAACCTTGGATATAAATGTTTTTCTCCGGTTTTCTGCTTGCCTTTTAATCTTGGCTTCATTGCTTTTGTTTGTACAAAAACTTTTAAATTGAAAATAATCAAAATTATTCATTTTTCATTTCATAATGTTCTTTAGTTCTTCTTTGACCATAAATTCTTTTCTTCTCTATAGATGTGAGAGGTACATTATTCCCTATTCGTCTAATTTGCTTGTAGTATCACGTTTTATGTCTAAATCATAAACCCATTTCAACCTTATATTGGTATAGAATGTTGTGTTGGTAAATGAGGCAAAGAGATTAAGTCATTAATCCAAGACTGCATGGTAATAAGTGTCTGAAGTCACATTTGAACTCCAGTCTTCTTGACTCTAGGCTCATTGCTCCCATATAGCTTTCTATTATTTTGGAGATAAATCATATCAATTTAGTAACCTCAGTTTTTCCTTGTATATCAGGATCTGTGTTAGGTGCTGAGTACACAAAGACAAAAAAGGATTCTGAAAAGGGCCAAACGGTTGTCACACTCTTTCCATTAGCGATGACTTAAAATATCAGTTTATCAATCTCTGAAAAAGTGATTGAAAAAGAAGAGAGAAAGGACAATCTTGTATGGTTCATAGTTGAGAGTCCTTGAGCCTGATTGATGGTCAGTAAAGCTCTGGAGTCTGGCCAGTATAGAAGGGTGAGGTTTGTTTTGAGATATTTGCTTTCTAAACTGTCAAATATGGCTCTGGGACTACTATTGAGTTTTTTTCACTGTCAGGGTGATGGAAGATCTGGAGGGTCTTTGGTCCTGGATTTGAAAAATAAAAGTGAAGAAAATGGGAATATTTATCTTGGAAATGCCAGAGGAAAATTATAACTAACTTTACATACTTGGAGGACTTTAATGTAGAAAAATAACTACACCCCTACTATATTGTTTCAAAGGTCAGAACTAAGAGGAATGGTTACCAAGTCTCTGGGAAACAGATTTTTAGCCGAACATTAGATAGGACTCTATAACAAGTAGAGCTATCCAAACAAGGGACACAGCTACCTTGTAAGATAATGAGTTTCTTATTCAAGCAAACACTTGATCAAGGAAGGAGCTAGGATCATAAAGTACCTGACAGCTCTAGAATTTTATGAAAATGTTAACTGATTTTAAACATTTGTATTTCTAAATATTTCTCTTTGAAAAAAAAAGTTTATATGGCAAAAAGAGAAAAAGAAACAGAAAAAGGTAAAACTATTATAGAATGTTATATTATATATTTCTGGGCCCCTCCCTCCCTTTTTTAAAAATTGTAGACTATATGACAAGAAGAAACTAAGAATTTTTTTTTTAGGAGAGGAGGATCTAGCACCTCTTAACATGAAAGTCCAAAGAAGGATATTTCAGACAATCTGTGATCTCATTAATATGAGTCTTCTGGATAGTGTCACACAGCTAGTAACTGTATGGTTATCAATAAAGTACTCAGGCAGTCCCTTTGTTGTCCTTTGCTCTAACCACATAAGAAGCCATTTTCTCTAGGGCTAAATGTTTTTCTCTGCCTCTTTCGATATCTTTTATAGGGTTTCTTTTCTTCTGTTCTACTTTTCTTGCTGAATTCTACATGAGTAATGAGTTGTGGGAAGCTGGGTGTTGTAGTGTATAGAAGGCAGGCCTGGAGTCTGGAAGACTGGAAGACTATCTTCAAATCTGGCTTCAAACTTAATGCTGTATGACCCTGGGTAAGTCACTTAATCCTGTTTACCTCAGTTTTCTACTCTGTAAAATGAGCTGGAGATGGAAAAGGCAAGCTTCTATAGTATTTATGCCAAAAAAAATACCCCAAAAACAAAAAACCCCAATGAATTCACAGACAGTCAACATCATATAATAATCACTGTACACCTTCCCATTGCCCTTTGAGTGACATTAAATTTTAATTCTTTGAAGACTATTGTTTTCTATAATTTACAGAATTATATATATCACAGAATTAAAAGAATATTATTGTTTTTTAAAATGGTGTTCTTTTGTTTCCAGAAAGAGCTTATGGTCTTTAAAAATATTGTTTAATTTTTCAAAGACTGCTATCTTTTTCCTGTTTATTCTGTACTTAGCTTATCTGAAGTGTCTTTCCATCATATATATGGTCCAATTCTTAAGTTAGTCTATCCAACTGCATATCATAGTCTGGATAGGAGGTTTTCTTCATTTAATTGAGCTTTCTTGAGCAACCTGAACTCTTTGAAGTGATTATGTATTTCATTAGAAGATTCTACACTGTTCAAGAGATTGATTCAATCAGAATTTTATCTGTAAACTAGAGCTTCTGAAGGATTGCACTACATATAGTATATAGGTATATTCCTTCCATTTAGATCCTTAGATGGGCATATGTCACTAAGGTTGCAAGAATATGTCTCATTGTTTAGTGTTTTGCTTGATGTTAATAATTAGGGAATCTTTGAACAGTTTACCTCCATTGTTACAGCTTTTTAAAAATCTTATAGTTTTGAATTGAGCATAGAAGATATATTATTGGAGGAAAGTCTTTAAGGTAGTATTTTGCTCTAATGATTCAAAATAAGCAAAAAAAAAAAAAAAAAGGACAGTGAGATCTTGTATTTTCCATGTCTTTAAATCAATTGTGTGACTATAAAGATGTGATCAATATAGTAACAAAATTGTGTTGCATTCAGCATAGGACTCCTCTTTGTGTAGTTTTTCTTGTCTAATTTTATTCCCCAATTGTTTTTCTTCAATGCCATTTATATTTGCTTCCACCAAGGACAATGGCTTTAGTGTACAAATGTAATAGCTACATTGACCTTGATGGAGTTTTTTTTTAATAAAATTCTTTATATTTTACATTTTTTTCAACAATTTGTTGCCATCCTTTGAGTTTCATCCTTAAATATTCTCAAATAGCTTTGCTCAGTTGTGTTTTCCTTAATTTTTTCCCCTCCATTGTTTCTGAATGTTCTGTGACACACAAATAATCTTCATAATTTCCTACCATATATTCTCTAAGACTACACTAGTGTTGACTTTGGGCTCAATAACAATCTGTCTTGAAGAGATCACTTTTATTCTGGCTCAGGCTCCTTTGTGCCTTTATTTTCCAATTTTTGCAATTGATTTACATTGGTTAAAATACTTTTTAGTAATAATCAATGTCTCTGTTCTTTTTCCTATTAATGGTCAGGTTGAACTCTTCTAATTTGGTATTAGATTTTGACATTTTTCCTCACAAATTGATTTGACTGGTTGAGAAATGACTTCACATCATCAGTCATGTCCTATTAAAATATAATCAGTTTTACCTTTTTGTGTTGTGTTTAGCTGTTTATTATATGTTGTCTTCTGAATCTCTTTTTGAATATTCATGATAAAGAGTAAATGAAATAAAGTGAATAAAGACCTCTCATGGGAATGTGATCCTGAACTATGCCCTAATTGTGACTTGAGATTTTATCATAACAAGTTGAGCTATAGCTAAAAAGCTGCAGGTGTTCAATTGTCTTGGATGAACATTTTCCCTCCTGTTTCCCCCCAACTCTTAATTAGCATTTAAGTATTTCTTTTAAAGGTGATGATGGCTTTGGGAATTCAGGTAACAGAATTCTGCTTGTATAACAGTTCTCTAGAGAAATTTAAATTAAGAGTTTGTTATTTACTAATATTCTTTTGTTTCTGGGATAGGCCTGGACTCCCCTCTTCTCCCCCGCCCCTCCCAGGCAATGAAAGAAAAGGTAGGGAGAGAGGTGGGGACTTCTAGTCTATAAATCTTGTGTTCTGCAATTTGTGCTTTGCACTTCTCTACTGGCACCTCATCTATTAAGAGTTGCTTTTTCTCTCCAGATTATATAATAAATCCCTTTTTTGCTTTTTTTTTTTTTTTTTTTTTTTTTTTTTTTTAAATCTCGAGAGTCTCTGTTTTTAGTTTGGGTAAAGGTCACTGTCCCACACAATTTGGGGGGTTGTTCAAGATATTTCCTTTAGTGAGGAGTCTCTCTGGTACTGAATCCTTTGGTAGATACTCTCTGGAGTGTCCTCTGGTAGTCCTTGAACTCAGTTCAGAAACTCCCATTCTGTACCAGCAAATTCCCAAAGAGAAACACTCAGAGAAAGCAAAAACAGAAGTTGTCTAGCAAAAATTGAGGATTAATTTGGCCCAGGAGCAGAAGATAAGCCAGCTGAGAAAAGTTTGAAATCAGTCAGGTTAGTTTACAACCCAAGTAGGGCAAGCAACTGGTGAGGCGGGAGAGACAACTTTTCCTCTTCCAAGAACTGGTAAACTGCCTGCCTGACTGGGATTGCGAGCCTGTATTTCTCTCAGTCAGCCGAATTACAAAGGAAAAGATCTGGCTATTTGGGATTTAAAAATGCTTGTTTTTTTTGTTTTTTTGTTTTTTTTTTTTACATAATTGCATAATTTGCAAATAGTTTTTATCTAGAGAGAAGGACTAGTTCTGAGATGAGTTTTTAACACCAACTCCCCCCAAAAAAACAAAACAAAACAAAACAAAAAAACAAACAAACCTGACATTTCTGTGGACTTAGAACTAGCCAATTTTAGCCAATGCTAAAACATTTTAGCAGATTCTGGGGGTTTTGAGACTAAGTTTTAAATTGCTTGGCTATCTGTCAGCTATGGTGAATTAGTCTATTATATTTTAAGTAGGCGTAATTGTCATGATTCTTAAAGCCTTTTGAGGACCTAAATCTGAGGCTTACTGCAAAAGAGAAGAAAAAAAAAAACAAAAAACTTGCCTCTGGGATTTTCCATACTTTTCTCCCTTGGACAAGCTTGTGAAATCTGTCCTGGGAAAGCTGGTGTCCCTGGCTGGCCTGGTCTCTTCTGGGGTTTGCACTGGTGTACTGGTGCCCCAACATCTTCCACATCTGGCATGGAGGGTGGTTGTTAGGATTCTTACAAGGTACTAAGTCATTATAGAGACAATAGTTATTTAATTTAGCATGGTTCAGTATGATTGATTTAATCCTACAAGGAGATATTATGGGCCAGAACTTGAAACAAGGTAGTAAGTGGAATTGAGGAGACAATGGTTAAATCTAGTTTAGCATTGATTTAATCCTACAACAAATAATGGCTTTCTAGTGATATAATGATTGGTATATACTCAGTGTGAGGTATATGAGGAGGAGCTGTCAGGGCCAGAAGGACAAGTGCACTAGAAACTTTCTGAGGCTGAGACAGATTCATTTCATCTTCCATCTTTGTTGTGGCTGGAGGCTGAAATACAAACCTTTGGATTTGGAGACATTTGGAGCACGCTGGAGGCAGAAATTGGCAGAGGCAGAGGACTAGCAGCAAGAGTTCTCGGAACCAAGGAAAGAGATAGAGCTCTAAGAAAGCTAACTGGGCCCCAGGAAAAGAGACAAGACTTTGAAGGAGACAATAAAGGATTTGGACTTTAATTCCTGGCTGCATTTGGGGTGATTACACCAAACTGAAATGAAGGCTGCCTCCAGAAGCCCCCCAAGAAACCTGCTCCCAGAGAACATTAAATTTTAGAGAAGAATGTTATAGGTGGTTGGCTTGTCACTGGGCCACAGAGCTACAATCGGACACTTGGGTCCAAATTTCTCCAACCCTCTCCACCAGGGCGTAAAGTTTGCCAATTTCTTAGAGCTGTGTAGATGGACTTGAAAGAGTAATTTTCTGCCACCTTGAATTTTGGGATTATTTATGTTTAAATTGTAATTCTGATTCTGAAATGTGTGTGATAAAATTGTGAGCTTGTTTATTCTGGTAAGAATGTTAGAAATATGTTTGCTTTGATACTGAAGTATTGCTACTAGAAATTTGAATCTGTATTTGATTTGATTTTAAGTTAAAAAAATTTTTTTTGGTTCTCTGGGAACTTACCTAAAAAGGTAACAGGTTTGTATCTCCTAATTAGATGAAATGTATTTATGCTATTGTGTTGCTTTCTAAATTATATATTGGATAATTTGTAAAAATTGTACAAGCTGTGCTTTAACATTTTGTCAGCCCAGCTGAATATGTGGCATGAATTTTGTGAAATTTGGTCTGAAGTTATTTAAATATTACCTATATTCTGAATCAAGATTTGTCTTTCTCCCTTTAACAAAGAAGTAAAAGCAAGAAAAATTGGCATATAGGGATATGTGTAATTGCAGAATATATTGTGTCTGAAAAATGTGTGATATGTATAAAGATAAATAAGAATGTATTCAGGAGATGTCCCTCATTCCAAAGTATTCGTTAGGTTTTAATGAAATGATACCAGTGGGGAAATTGAAACAGCTTTCCCCTGAGCTCTGCTGCTTTAAGAGGGGTTGGTGGAATAACATTGAACAAATTGTGCCAAATTTGGATTGGTAGAGACTATTGATTCTGATAAAGTAACATATTTTACTTCTAACATTTTATAAGAAATAATGGGAAGGGACTGCAAATTTAGTGGCAATTCCATATATCTGGGGATCTGCTCTCATCAAAGAAAATGGAAAGAATGAATCTAAAGAAACAGATTACTAAATTGATGTTAGAGATTTGGACCAAATGTTTGCCTATTTGCTTTGTTAAAAAATTAGAACTGTCTCCAGAAGTGATTTGGAATTTTCCCCATATGAGATTGGCTTATTTTATTTGGGAGGAAAAAGGGAAAAGACCGTCTGTTAAAACAAAGGATACATTTTTAAGGAATTATATACTAACAGTGTATAATCCCCTTTAGCCTTTAGGAAGCAAGAATTGCAGACCCAGACAATACCTTTGGAGCTTGCATTTCCAGGAGAGTGGGTGCTAACTAAGTTCTGGAAGAATAAGAGTGAGACGGACTTTACCAGACTATACAAATGACTTAGACTGTAGTCTGGAGGCTGAGAATACAAGGGTTAAAGGATCTGTAGAGGAACTTCAAGAATGGACTATTAAGGATTTATAACCTCTAAAATTGATTTTGCAATTAGGAATGTTTTGGTAGGAAGGGAGATTAATTGTGCTTAGAGGGATTTTTAATATTAGTTTTGTACCTCTTATTTATATTTCCAGAAAAATTTATTGTAGAGACTCCTCAATTAGAGGAAGTTGAATTAAAATTTTTTAGAATTAAGAAATTATTGTTAATTCTGATAGGATTCTTTAACATGAAATTAGGACAGTATATTCTATATTCAATGTGTATTTTAATTGGTTGTACTGAGTCATTTTAAAGCTGGTCCCATTGTTTAGGGAGGTTCTGAGAACAATGGTCTATGTCTTTGTCCCTTTGAACATGTTCAGGTATTAATCATGTTTTGATGCAGATTGGTTATTAAAAATCTTCAAGTCTAATGTTGAATTTAAAACCTATCTACTTAGATATGAAGATAAACTGTGAACTTAATAGGATGAATCTCTTACTGTTATCAATATAAGATTATAGTCAATATTTATTTAGCATATGTGATCCTTGAAAGCTAAATTCACTTAAAGATTTGATTAATAAGACTTGCTATTTGAGATAAAATCTCTTGGGACTGTAGCTAATGTTATTTGGAGTTTTGAATTCAGGTATGATTGTCTGATGGAGCATCAAGCCACCATCTAAAAGGAATATGCCACAAGCTACTCAGAGGAATATGATCCTGAATTGTTACAGGTGGAGGTTAGTATTTGGGCAAGATTTGGGAGGACAACTTTGGCCTCCATTTAAGGTGGGAGCCTTCTGATTCAGTTTCTCAGTGGTGTTCCTTTGAATACGAGCCAACCTGATTGTTCCTGAATCTGGCTATAAGGTGGAATTGTTATTGCATATAATAGCTAAGGATGTTTTATCCTGTCATATATGTTCTCTCAGGCTGATGCCTGAAGCCCCAGTTTTTGATTATAATCATGTTTTTTCCTCTTATAGCAAATTTCTGTAATGAGGGTAAGTGTTCTGTAGAAGCTATGAGCATAATTCAAGTATATAAGATCTTGCAGTTCCCTATCTGAAAATGTGTGGTCATTATAACATAAATAAATAGGTAAGTGAGTATTTGGTCTAGTCATCTATCTGTTGCTAGATGCACTTATCTGTTTCTTTTAGCATTGTATAGCAGTTCTCTAGGGAAATTTAAATTAAGAGTTTGTCATTTACTAATATTCTTCTGTTTCCGGGATAGGTCTGAACTCCTCTAGACAATGAAAAGAAAGGTGGGGAGGGAAGTGGGGGCTTCTGGTCATAAATCTTGTGTTTTGCAATTTGTGCTTTGTACTCCTCTATTGACACCTTGTCTGTTAGGAGTTGAGTTGTTTTTTCTCTGGAGATCATAATGAATCCCTTTTTGCTTTTTTTTTTTTTTTTTTTTTTTTTTTTAAACCTTGAGAGTCTCTGGTTTTTTAATTTGGATAAGGGTCACTGTCTCACACAAGAGGAATGGTTCTTCTGTGTAGTTTACAAACCTTTGAATAATTAGGTTTCTTCTTGTTTGTACCATGCTTTTGTTGAGGAGAAAGACACCCCAATAAGATTAGGCTCCCGCAATCAGTGTCATGAGTTTGGTGAAAGAATTCACAAAGTTATTAAGGGGCAAAGATTTATTATGCTGTTTGACAGTGAGCTAAAGTTCCAAGGGAATCTAGCAAAGAGTCAAATCAAGATAACTTTATGGGAAAGAGAAACAAAGATTAGGTTGATATGCTGATATTATGGTTTAGAGGTACAAGTGCAGAGTGGTGGGAAGTGTGGTAGTTCACATCATAGAGTTCTATAATTTACTGACCAATAGAATCAGTATTGAATTAGTTCTATTAGCCAGCATTGTTTGTGATACTCCCAAGATCAAGTAGCCCTGTAGGCTTTCTCAGGCTTTGCCACTTTCTTACATCTCTTCACTTTCTTTTATTTTTTCCATCATCCTCTCCTATGACCACTTATACATCGAAATTGTCAAGAACTAAAATATATTTTTGCTTATTTGGAGGGTCTTATCAAATTGTTTTTTTTTATTTTATTTAATAGCCTTTTATTTACAGGTTATATGTATGGGTAACTTTACAGCATTAACAATTGCCAAACCTCTTGTTCCAATTTTTCCCCTCCCTCCCCCCACTCCCTCCCCCAGATGGCAGGATGACCAGTAGATGTTAAATATATTTAAATATAAATTAGATACACAATAAGTATACATGACCAAAACGTTATTTTGCTGTACAAAAAGAATCAGACTCTGAAATATTGTACAATTAGCTTGTGAAGGAAATCAAAAATGCAGGTGGGCATAAATATAGGGATTGGGAATTCAATGTAATGGTTTTTAGTCATCTCCCAGAATTCTTTCTCTGGGCACAGCTGGTTCAGTTCATTACTGCTCCATTGGAAATGATTTGGTTGATCTCATTGCTGAGGATGGCCAGGTCCATCAGAACTGGTCATCACATAGTATTGTTGTTGAAGTATATAATGATCTCCTGGTCCTGCTCATTTCACTCAGCATCAGTTCGTGTAAGTCTCTCCAGGCCTTTCTGAAATCATCCTGTTGGTCATTTCTTACAGAACAATAATATTCCATAATATTCGTATACCACAATTTATTCAGCCATTCTCCAGCTGATGGGCATCCACTCAGTTTCCAGTTTCTAGCCACTACAAAGAGGGCTACCACAAACATTCGTGCACATACAGGTCCCTTTCCCTTCTTTATCTTATCAAATTGTTTATAAAATTTCCCTATGTCCTGATTTTCCAGAATATATGTGGGCACATATGCTATTGTTGAAGTTGCAGATGTGAACTCAAAATACTAGCAGGTGCATAGATCTCCAAATCAAGAGATAAAGATTTTATTAAGCTGCTTAGAGACCAAGACGAGTTAGCTAGGAAAGGGGTTTTAACAATTAGCCAAGCTAAAGAGAACTTCCCGAGTGGAACTCACAATTTACCAGAAAGAAGACTGCATTTAAAGACCCCAAGAGGTGGGAGTTTGCTTTGTTATAAGGAGTACCCTTAAATGGGATTAAGCATCCTAAAAAGAGTCGGCAAAGATCTTCAGTATGAGCAGATCTTGTATAAGGGGGAAAAAAATTTGACATCACAGATTGGCTTTTTGATTAGATACAAGTAAGGAGTCTGACAGCCCCCTGAGGTGCGACTGTAATCAAAAGTCTACTTGAACAAAAAGCCTAAACAAAATCTAAAGGTTGCATTAATAATCTTAATAGTACTCCTCCCAGTTTGCCTTAGGGAATAACTAGGCTTCCACATTGTTTACAGAGATTCAGGCTTTCTCTGCCAATGCCCATGGCTACCCAGCACCTCCTTACTCTAAACATTTTCACTGTCACATTTTTGCAAATGCTTTTCATGAACACTACTACATATGACTAAAGGTGCCATGAGATGATGTTTCATGTTATCTGTGGACATACAATGAAATCAACTCTATCTCTTTATTTTTATCTCCAACTTGTGAAACATCTTTTCATTTTAGCTACAACTTCCGTTTATCCTCTGTTCTCTTTAAGGAGAACAAGATAGATACATTGTTATCCACTAGTTGGCCATTTATGAAGATCTCACATTTAGAATACCAGTCACAAAGTTAAAGTTTATATGTATCATCTAAAGTTATTCTTAGCATCTTCTGTCCTCCTTTCTGGTATTACACTAGCTAGCACTGGTTTTGTGTCCTTAGTCCTGCACAAGATTGAAGGCCAGTTTGTATTTATTTTTAATTTCATGGGTTACTATAGCTGAAGAATTCATCACTAAGTAGACAGCAAGGCTAGTCCTCTGAAAGCAGATATAGTCTGTTGCTTGTACCTGTTAAAGCTCTTCCAACATGGTAGAGAATGCTTTGTTGTTCAGTCCTTTCAGTTGCATCTGACCATTTGTGACCCCATTTGAAGTTTTCTTGGCAAACTATGCTAGTATGTTTTGCCATATCCTCCAAATGGGTCCATATGCCAAGCTAAGTGACTTTCCAAGATTACACAGCTAAGAAATCTCTGAGCTGGATTTGAACTCTGATCTTCCTGACTCCAGGCCATGTCATCTATCTACTAAGCTACTGTTTACCTCTGAGAAAAGGGAGTGTATGCATTCTTTTGAGAGAGCTTTTAAAAACTTAAGTTGAACTTTTAATGAGGTATCTGAATATCTGGAGAAGGATGATGAATTAACTTAATATTAAAATAATATAAAAACAAATAATCAAAATAGCATCATTTACACCTGGATCTTATTCTTTATCCTTATACCTGGGAAAATATTAAAATGCTTTCAGTTAAGCCAAATATACTTAGAGCAAATCTTTGGATAGAGCACTAGCCATGTCCTTAACATATTCTTGTCAAAGAAAGAATCATCATTGTTAGAATGTGACCTTCTATTGGAGCATGAACTTCTGGGCTGCAACTTGTTTTGTTTTTGTTTTTGCTTTTTTGTATTTCTAGCACACTCAGTCTGTGGCTTCAAAACAAAACTGACTAAAGTCTTATTAATAACCAGGTGATATGATTTACTTTACTGGTTTTTTAACTTGGAGAATGTTATACATACATGAATAATTATACAAAGTTGAAAACCAATGTAAATTGTTTTCAAACTTAGCTGATAGGTCCTGGGTAATTAAGTAGGATTGGCAGAGAAAGCCAGAAATACTGATAAAATTTATCTCTGAGGTAAACAGGAAAAAGCAGGGATTGGGATCAGGTCATCCCCTTATAGGCCCATCCCCTGTGGAGGTCTTGGGTAAGCCCATCTTTCTGTATCTAATCAGAAAGCCAAATTATGTTAAATTCCCTCTCCCCCTAGGTTAAATTTCCCCTATATATCTATGCCATCTTTGGGTTAGCCTACCAGAGTAGTCTGCCTCATGGTGTCTTTCTCCTTGTATCTAATTAACTCTTTTAGAGTGCTAAACTTCTCTATGGATTTAGCCTATCAGTTAATGGCTAACTCACCTCATGGTATATTTCCTTTTCTCCTGGTTAACTGTGAGTTCTATTGGGGAACTTGTTTTTTTCCATTGTTAAAACCCCTTTCCTTGCTAACTGTATGTTCTCCCAAATCTATTTGATATTTACCATTCCTGGTGTCTGTTGTATTTCTTCATTTTATTTATAACCTCTTCTCATAAATAAATGTATCTTTTAGGCAAAGAGGCCATAAAATTCATCACATGACTGAATCCCAATATTTGACACCTATACAAATCTCAGCATTTGATACAGGAAAATCATTACCTCTTGTAGGAAACAAAATCTTACCAAGAACTTCTCCATCCATTCTCACACAATTTTTCGAATTTAAGTTTTTTCACCCACCTGTAAAATGAGAATGTTGGACTAGATAATCTCTAGATTTTTATGATGGTGATATTCCATGACACTCAGTTCTTGATCGATATATTTGGCTTTCTATCAACTGCTTTGAATAAATGTTTGTACAAAGACTTATGTAGGTTTTTTAGGGTTATCGCATTATGCAATGTGATATCCTATAAGAACTATAAAAACCTATGGAACATTATGATGGTGTTCTATTCATTTGGTACTGAGTGCTTTTATAGTATGAGTGGTGCATGGCTAGTTGGATTGCTGGACTTAAGAGTCAGGCCCTCTTCTGACATTTGCTATGTGTAACCATGTGTGAGTTGGAATGAAGAGATGGTGCAGTGGATAGAGTGAGAGCCTGTGGTCAGAAAACCTGAGTTCAAATATGGCCTCAGACACTAAACCAGCAATGTGATTCCTGTGTAAGTCATTTAACCTGTTTGCCTCAGTTTCCTTATCTATAAAATGAGCTGAAGAAGGAAATGTCAAACTACTTCAGGATCTTTGCCAAGAAAACCCCAAATAGGGTCAAAGATGGCTGAACAACAAAATGGGCAAGTCTTAATTTTTCTGAAACTTAGTTTTCTTCTCTGTACAATTCAAATAATAGTACTACATGCAGTTGTTGTGAGGCTCAAACTAGATAATATATGCAAAGGGCTATATCAGTTATTGGCTTAGTCTCTACAAATACACAGACTGTCTAATAAAAATCCTTAAAAAATTAAAGGTTAGGCATAATCATTTGTCCGGTAAAATATACCTCCCCACCCCCACCCCACTATTTACAATCTATTGCTTTAGATGATGGGGGTAGAGTATACTACTCTTTGTATTATTAAAAGATGTCAATTGTTATATAGCACAATCATCTCCCAATCCACATTAGCCAGTTTCTTTTTTGAACAAACTGTATCAGCATAAATGCTGCTTCTAATTTCTTCTAAGCTTAATTTTAAAGAACTCTCCCGTACGTGTATTTATTAAACAAAATTTAACAGTAACACAGCTATAAAAATGATTTTTAAACATTTTTTTCAGTTCAACCAAAAAAAAAAAAAAGAAAGAAAGAAAAGGGGAGTGTGTGTTGAAAACGTTAAGGGCAAAATTGTTTAAATCCCAAGATCTCTTGCTTCCTCTCTTTCCTACAGCAGTCTATATCCAGAGGGAGCAGCTACACCTCCCCCTTTCTTCCTGCTGGTTTGGATCGGATCTTTACAATTCACCAAACTTGCTGCAGGGCAGAGAGGCGGCGGTGAGCGGTGAGCTCTCTCGAACTACATTTTCTTTCTTAATTGATTTTCCCGAGCTTCCTAACCCGCCCAGCCCCCTCCTCTAGCTTCCAGCGTGGCTTAGGCCTTGGAAAGGGGGAGGGGGTCTTTTCTTTGGAGGGGGGGACTGCCCTGCCCCCGCATTACGTGGGCTCTGCAGAATCGCCCCTCCACAGTTGCACGTGTGGTGCACTTGGGTTGGCGAGGATTTTTTCTTCCCTCCTTCCCAGGGCCGGGGGAGGAGGCGATCGCCTTTCTGCTAACTGGCCGCAGCCCGAGAGGAGGAGGTGATTTAATATGCTGACATTCACCTAGCTGAAGATTAACTCGGTACGCGAGTGCCCGGGCTGTCACATGCGGCCGCCCATTTACATTCAGGGACCAGCCGCAGCAGAGGCAGCAGCAGCAGCAGCCCTCAATAGGATGGTCCAGAGCTTTTCCTGATTGGTCTGGAAGCCCACGGGGAAGCCTTGCTTTTGCCGCAACGATAGTAGAGGAAGGAGCATTTGGGTGGAAACTATTGGAAATGAGAAAATCCACGGGGTAAACAAGCCGGACTTTTATCATGAGAGTGCTTGGGAAGCTGCTCTTTTCTCATTCGCTGCTTTGCCTTTGGATTTAAGATCATGTACGTATCCAGTTTTTGCCTCTTTTTTTTTTTTTTTTTTTTTTTGGTTGAGTAATTTCAAATAGAATTCAATAGATTTTTTTTTTTTTTGCATTCTTACTTGAAAGCAGCTTATTTTCGTCTTTGCCTCCTTCCTTGCTTTCCTTCACTTCCTGTTCTGATAAAAGTGGAAAATCGGTCTCAAAAATGTTTCTTCTTTCCCTTCCCCCTTCTCTCTCTCTTTCTCTCTCTCCCTTTCATAGGTCCATTCACATTGTTGCATTAGGAAATGAAGGAGATGGATTTCCTGAGGACAATCGTCAATCAGGTCTGATCTGGACTTATCTAGGGAGAAGTGCTCTCGTTTCAGAGACAGAAAGCAGCTTGTTGCTGAACTCTGATGCCAGCTCGATTGCATATCCTGTATTTACTGAATATCAAGCCTGTGTGTTTGGAAATGTCAGACTGGTGGTACATGATTGTCCCGTCTGGGTAAGAGAAAGCAGCAGCACTATCCACTTCTAAAGGAATCTGGAAGCAGTGGTTTTTTTTTTGTTTGTTTTTTTTTTTTTCCCCCTTTTAACTCAAGTTACCCTACGAGTTTAGGCACCATTTATTTTTATCCCCCTTTGGTCATTCGCTTCACTGGGGAGAAAAAAAATTAGTCAGCTAAAACTCTTTGTGTTGAGCACTTATTCGTACAAATGCATCTCAGATACTATTAAATCCTTTGCTACAAAGACAGCTGAGTGTGGAACACATTAAATGATAGGGTCACATTGTTGCGCCCAGAGAGAGCAATGTTTTTTTCCTGTTACTTAACGTGTAATATTGTAGTAATGATATTCTAAAAATAAAACCCTCTGAAACCTCATAGGCAAAACTTTTTAAAACGAATCAGTTTAGAAAGAGGACTAGATTTGAAAAAAAAAATAATTGTGGCAGAAAAATGATTTTAAAATGTCTTGCTGGTTTAAGATTAGGGAAAATCAGGT